>NC_089781.1:39200078-39295078 GCF_040412425.1 Macrobrachium rosenbergii
TTCTTAGTGATGCAAGAGTAAAACAAACTGTTAGATTTTTTACAAACAGGTAGTTTTGTACTGGTATTTGTAGTAATTACATATTTCCACTAAGTATGTTTTTTTTGTTTTTTGAAGAATGTTGTTTACATAATTGAATAGCTTGTTGACATATTTTATTGTTATCAGTGACCCATATTGCTTTCTTGTATACGTTATTTTCTTAACTCTGTTTAGTACTCTGAAGATGACTTTGGAATAAAAGTTGAAAGTCTTGGTACTGAAGTCCTTTTATTTTCACGTGAGGACTTATTATATACTTCATCCACGGGACCATTGTGGAAATTACAAGATATATATATATATATATATATATATATATATATATATACATACATACATACATATATATATATATATATATACATACATACATATATATATATATATATATATATATATATATATATATATATATATATATATATATATATATATATATATATATATATATATATATATATATATATATATATATATATATATATATATATAAACAGAAGTAGGCTATGACGGCCAGAGGCACACATCAGCACGAAGGTGGACCATGGAAACGTACTAATCTCAGCATAATTCTTTATTTCTAACGTTTCGTAATAAATAACTTTATTACATCATCAGGGAATCTGTTAAATAATGAATAAAATTACTTTAGAAATTGCTCTAAAAATTAATAAAATCAATAAAATACACCACAGTTAGAATACAAGATAAAAAAGGGGGAAAAAACAAAAAAGACATAAAAGCAAGATCAACCTTATACCAAGAAGGCAGAAGACAGAATGCATAAATAAAAAGTGAACTCGGGTAGAGTTGAGTGGAGGAGGTCTGGGTATTTAACTGGGGAACTAGTTGTTTAATAAATAATGATTCCAGGATAGGCAGTTCCCATGCATTAGTTGTTTGGGCTATGATACAGAAATCATTTCTATCAATATATGCTTTACAGATTTTTGAATGGTTTCTTATGCTTGAATGCTCGGGATTGGATATAAAGAATTATACTGAGATTGGTACGTTTCCATGGTCCACCTTCGACGCTGATATATGTCTGTGTGTGTGTATATATATATATATATATATATATATATATATATATATATATATATATATATATATATATATATATATATATATATATCTTCTTCTTTTAACGTGGTTTTTTCCCATTTTTGTATGGGGTAAGCACGATGCCTTCTTTTGAAGGACTTTTGATTTGCTTTAGGGTAGACCTGTGGTCTCGATCGGCTGCCCTGCATGACATCGTTTAGACCCCGGTAGCGTATGTTTCATGTATCATACCCGACCCAACGCCCTTCTTCCCAGCAGCGAGAAGTTATTGCGCGGGTATGGAGAGAGTTCGAGACGTGTGAGATGTTTGTTATGTTTTTAGAAGGTGTTGTAGTGGCTTTGTTTTGTGTGTGTATTTAGTCTGTAACATCCATTTGCTTTTACTGCCACACCTACATGTGCCCAAAGCCCCATACACACTATGCATCATGTATCAGCCACATGATGCAGTAGTGGTGTTGAAAAAAATTACTAGCAGCCAAACTGTTCTGCAAGACTGCTCACTTGTTCTCCGGCCAGATTTGACAGTAAAGCATCACATGTTCGAGAAGAGAAAGTTGAAAGGGATGTACAGAGTGCGATTAACGGATTAAGGGAGAGGCAAATATTCCTTTTGCCCTTCCTTGTCAAGGTTCTTCAAAATGACTTTAGAACATCTACTGTGTATTGTAGTTCATAAGATACTTGTGACCTATAAGCTTTTATATATATATATATATATATATATATATATATATATATATATATATATATATATATATATATATATATATATATATATATATATATATATATATATATATATATATATATAATATCTTCCCAAACATCCCAGCCACCAAACACTCAATTTAAAGTGTTCATTCAAGAAGTTTGGCTGGTGGTGGCAGTGGGCCATTGGCACTGGGGCTGAGTGGACTTCCTCCCCTCTGACTGCTGCTGCAACACTGAGCAGACACATGAAATCGGTCTACCCCATCAATGTATTGGTGATGCGGCATCGTGTTGAAAAACTGGTTTTTCAACACATCCGTTCAACACTGCGCACATCATGATGCATAGTGTGTACGGGGCTTTATATGGTATATATACTGTTGTCACACATTATCTGTCCACATTTTAACAGTGAACAGGGACACAGAAGAAGTGACCAAAATAAATGGTTACAATGTGTAAATAGTGTTTTTATGAACCTTTTATCTCCATATGTATATATACATATATGTATGTATGTGTATATGTGTATATTGTTATGTGTGGGCTTTGGCTAATGAGTTGTTAAATTAATTATTGTTACTTATGGAGCCCTGCTCCACTGAAGTAACATGTAAACTGTCAATTAAAGCTAATGGTTACCCCCAAAAGACAGACAATTACTTAATTGGATTAGGTCACCAATCGGAACTATGATTGAATAAGTGGACTGTTTCTATAACAAATGAATTACATCAAACCCCCTTCATTACCCAACTAGTACCAACAAAGAAAAATGTGCTGTGATAGCGAGAGAAATTACATGAACCATTAGTCGATGTCGGACACAGTTAATTTTCCCGGCTTCAGTAAAGAATAATGTAACAGTGTTATGACTCTAGCGGCTACCGTACGCAAGTTTAGTATTGGTAAATGCTATTTCTCCTCCAAACAATGGTGATGTCAGGATCCAAGGCTTGCCTGAAATTTTACTTACACTTGGCTTTTCCTAATTCCTACTTACTGCACAGGAATAGCTTATGCAATTTCACTAGGCAATGATCATTATTCATATAATCGATTTTCTAAAAGAAATACAGACATACCAGGTCTCTAGTAGATGGTAGCAAAAGGGGAAACAATGGAAACAGAAGTACCAGCAAACAGCGAATACTTATCAATTCCAGGCTTACCATGTACATGAGTTGCTTGCGCACTGCATCTGACTATCGGACTTCTTGAGCGACGCGTAATCGGTGATCATTAAGTAAAAAAAAATGACAGGAGGAAGGAACAAAGGACAAAATTTTAGCCTGAGCATGACTAGTGCTCTTAGTCTGAAGGTTGGTCTCTCTCTGCAGCATTAGGTCAGGTCAGGGTAGGGCTGGGTTGGGCTGTTTGTCTGATGCCCGTCCATAGCCCCCGGCAGTCTGAAAAATTGACAGAGACATCGTCTTATGCATAGGGCAGGGAAAAAGGAAGCTTAAGACCACCCTCACTAGAGGTTACTTGGTGAAAACCCTCCCTGTTGGTTGAGGTCTCTAGTGCTAACCTGTCCACTACTAAAAGATGTTACTTTTTCAAAAACACACAGCCTACCTCCCTCGCCCACGTTCTCTTAGCTTCGACAGAGACACTGTCCTGTCTTTGTTAGAATGATATCCCTTACTAAAATGATGCAGAGAGGGCAAACAGCAGAATATTTATAAAAGCTCCTCTCTTAAGAAGGACTTCACTCCCTTTCGGGTGTGAAGATCTGTACTAAACAAGTTGTTCGCCTTTATTACTTTACTCTTCTCCCCTGAGCAGATTCGTCTTGTGCAGTTTAGCTAGCTATGGACCTACCTAACTCTAGAAAGAACACAAGCTTTAATCACTTACTTACATAATCCTAACTGTACTTAAAGGTACTTACAGTTATTACATGTTACCTCTTATAATTGTGATGTTTTAGACTTAGCCAAATGGTACATTCTATGGTATCTCCTATCCTAACCTATCCTAACATGGCTGTAGCACCAGCGTAAGGGACAATGAACTGGCTAAATTACAAGGTTTTCCGTACTACAATTGATAATTACTGGTTGTACATGAGGTTTGCCTCATATGATAAATGCTTGCCTCACTGAGGTCTTAGGCCATGCATGTCATGAGCGTAGTGGCTCTCTTCCCAATAGTTTAAATTGTCTGATTTCAGTTACACTGTACTTATGTGGTTACTGGGACTTGATGGAAGGTGTAAGTGACAAGGTTACTGCTATGACGTACTCAATCTGGTCTAGGCTACTGTATGGCAGAGATCACGCTGGCTACCTCCTCTGGGCAAGGGGCCAGGATCACTCTAAGATGGTAAAGCACTGTGTCAAGAGGGCACTAGTGCTAGGATGAGCTCATGGCTCTGCAACTACTGGGCTCTCCTCTGCCCCTTCTTCTTCTTCTGGTTCCTCCAAGGCCTCTCTATGTCAGACCTAGGAGGTAATGAGGGCACCAACTCTGGGAAAAGGCCAAAAGGGCTAGCAGGCATGAAGTCAGGGGTAGTATCAGAAGCTACAGGAGGGCTCCCTACTCCGGATGCTGCGATAACTGGAGCAAGAGCAATGTCGACCTCTGCGTCTGAGGAGGCCAGTTCCTGGTCTCCCAGAGAAGGTGTAACAGTATGGTCCACCACGGTTCATCCTCTGGGGACAGATTTGGTGAAGAAGAGTTGGGCGCCGAGCCTCTCCAGTTGCCACGACTAGTGCAGTGAGGGATCCTGGATCTCCTGGAGGAGGATCCTCCTCATGATTTGGACCAGGCACAGGGTCCTTCTTAATTGATGGCTCATCGTCCGAGCCGGATGGAGCATGGCACAGCTTGAGGGTTAGTCATGCCTGACAAGGGGTCCGGAGGTGCAATACCTCATGGATGGCTTGAATTTGGCTGCAGCAGAGATTCCTGCCCCAGCTGGAGATCAGAACCTCTCAGAGAGTCTTGCTCAGGATCGTCTGCTGGGTGTTGCTTATTTGGGCAGCCCTCCCAACTAGTGGAGTGGCCTGTCCGCTGGCACATCCAACAGTGGTACTGCTCCTCCTGAATGTCTCTTCGGGGAGAGGGAGGACCTCTTTCTTGGCTGCCCCTTCGTGAATGGAGAGGACTAGGCCAAGAAAGTTTTGGTGTGTGCCCCTTCCGCTGACCATTTCGGTGGGCGGACGCTGGGTTTTCTTCATGGGGTTCTCCTACAGTCTGGGCCTCTGTAGAGGAGGTAGCATGGCTGCGAAGTGGTGTTGGGGAAGGGCTTCCCCAGAGTAAGTCCCGACCCAACAGGAAGTCCACTCCGGGCCGAATTCCACCCATCACGCCAAGGCGGTGGAGTAGCATGCCCCAAGGTGTCGTGACCTGGAGCTTGACTGTGGGAACAGTAATGGTGTGGCCCTCTATCCACTTCATCTCCCACCAGTTTTCTCGTCAACTGTGGCACTGGCTGGCACTTGGGCTCTGGAAATTAAGCCAATATCTGCTGCAGTGTCTACTGTGACTGGAAGGGTCATGGACAGGTTAGAGACCCTTAAGGGGGGCCAACAAGATGAACTGGGTCTCCAGTGTCTTGGGGTACAGTATCTTCTGCAGCCCAGCCATGGAGAATGAGGTGCTAATGAGGTTGACGAACTTGGTGGTGGGTATATGATGTGGACAGGCCGGATGTCCAGCACTGTAGTGGCCGACACCACCACAGGATCGGCACAGGACCTTTGTAGGGGCTTGGTGGCCTGGGATGACGGTTGGTGGAGAGGGTTGAGTGGATGTAGAGGGAGAAGAGTTCTGGCTGTTGGTAGGAGACTGCTTGTTAGTGCCGAGCTTGTATCGGCACTCCGCTTCAGTGTGCCCCACCCTCTTACAGTGGGTGCATGGAGGCTTGCTAGGCAGTCCATTCTTTGGGCGAATCGAGTCTGAGAGGTATCCGGGTGGCACTGTGTGCTGCTGAGATGTACTGTGGGACTGGTTGAAGGTTTCCCATGAATTGGCCTTACGGCAGGCTTCCATAAGGGTGGTGGGTTGCTTATCATTTAGATATACAGCAAGGGGCCCAGGCACACATTAGTAGAGATCCTCCAGCATGGTCCAATTGAAGAGGTCCTCAAACATAGTGGAGGACAAGGAGTCGAACCAGCTGGTACCAGACTGGGTCTTGTGACAGGCCCATTCAGTCCAGGACCAGTCGACTTCCTTGGCGAGACCTCGGAACTGCTGTCTCCATTTCTCCGGGGTTATTTCGTAGGCCTTTGTGATGACTCCACGCACTTCAACCATGTTGCCTCTCTGAATCTTCTCCAGTGAGCGAAGCGCTGCCTTAGCTTTTCCCTCCATGTGCTTGGCAAGCACTAAGGTCCTCTCTGCCTCAGTGGTGCTATAGTTATCAAAAAGTGCCTCAATTTCCTCCAACCATGCTTCTGGCTCGTCCTCAGCCCACCTGGGCATAAGGGAATTGATACCCAAGATTGGAGCATTTGGTGAAGCAGGTGTGGGGTTGGAGGCTTGGTGTATAGCCATAGCTTCGGCATTTTCTCTTCTCGCCCTTTCCAGCTCAAGCTCCTTTTCCTTGAGAGCTAGCTCATGCTGCTTTTTCCGCTCTTCTCTTTCATCCTCCAACTGCCACTCTTTGGCTTCATAATTCCACCGTTCCAGTTGTTCTTCCTTCTCTTGCTTGGCCAAGTCATCCAGCTGTTCCTTAACCCACTTGGTAAGGTCCAATCCCGTGAGACCTGCCGCCGTCCCCAGCTCCATGAAGGCTCTATAATTCTCTGTTGCCATGGTTCTGGTGGGGAAGGGCATCTGTCCAGGTTGACTGGACGTACTTGGGCAGCAAGGAAGTGTCCCTCAGATTTAGGGTGACTCTTCAGTGATGTGGCACCTTTTCAATAAGGGACACTGTGGTTGAGTGTGCCGTGTAAAGGTCACACTGGTGGCACTCAGTATCTTTATATACTGGTGGAACTTAGGTACAAAAGGACCTTCCTTCTGTGTTCCTTTTTCTTTTTTTTTTCCTTCTTTGTTTGGTGGCACTTTGGTGCCAGGGAATTCTTACGAACCCTTGACTTGAGTCCAACTAGTTTGCAGTCAAGGAAAATGCACTCTACCCCAGCAGAGTGTAACAAATGAGTGAGAGAGACAGGAAAGGCAAAAGGGAGAGAGAGAGAGAGATGTAAGCTATTCAGTTTATGACAGTCCCTCAGATTAGTGGCGCTATGAAAAAGGAAAATAAATGGTGGGTGCTGTTGAGGCCCTCGTGAGTGACTAGTTCCTAGTACCAGCTGCTACTTCCTCTCAAGCAGAGGGAGGAAGGCTACTTTCTGCTTAGTTCTGGATAAAAGTCCTCACTCGTGACCAACAGTTTCTAACTGTAATTAATCTTAACTTGTCCTCATCTATTTGTGGGACAGAGGTGTTTCTTTTTATTTGCTTTAGTTTAATTAATTATTCCTGTGTTGGCCCATTCTGTCAATGAATTCGGTGCACGTACACTCAGAGGTTAGGTTGAATGCTTACTTGAATATATGAGAGAGAGAGAGAGAGAGAGAGAGAGAGAGAGAGAGAGAGAGAGAGAGAGAGAGAGAGAGAGATTCAGCCAGCAAATTTGTGCTGCCAGAGAAAATAAGTAAAATTATTATAACTGCACACTGGCAAGGTTCTTATTCGGAGATACGTCTTCTTAGGCTATTTTAGGGGATTGTGTTAGCAATCCTAACTTTCCCAGTGGCCCGAGTCGTACGTCTTACACTGAGAATTATGATAAAAAAATGATAAGTTTCTTTTCTTCCATATAATTTCTTACGTCAAGGTATATTTATATAGGAACTTTTTGTTTGTTATATATTTCCTAAATAAGTTCTAGCATTCCCTGACTAATTTATGTCTTGCTTTTATCTATTGTATGGAATCCTAACCTATTTCCTATCTATCGAAGCCTATTTCCTTTCTACGATTAGCGAGTCTATGTCTGGCTAAGATTTTGCGAGGGAGATTACTACACAAAACAAAGTAGTTCCTGAAGTGGCAATTGAGGCAAAACTAAGGTGACTTTGGTGCCACCACAAACCATTCACAAAAACAACAACAGTGTTTTAAGATGGCGGATAGGGGAATGGTCAACAAGGGTTTCCCAAAATGTCGGACAGGTCACGTGATCACACGGATGTTGATTCAAAACAAAATGTGGCTAGGAGCAGTCGCGGCAGAGGAATACACGATCTTCCACTGTGCGTCATTTTGTTTACAATGAAGTGCACACAAAGCACTCAAATTCCTCTCACAAAACGAACGAAGAAAATATACGAATACAGTTTTTAACTAAATACACCAACAATGCAAAGGATTTTACGTAATGGGGATGGAAAACAAAATTACTATGAGCTACGCTTTTTCTTTTTTTTTTTTTCTTTATCGTGTGGAATTAATTGCCGTTCACTTCTGCCATGCTTACTGAGTGGCCGTTAGCAACACAAAAAGGAAATGGATTTGTGACATCCTGACAGGCTTGAATTTACATTACTTAAAAATGCAAATTATGAAATTAACTGTTGTTGTTCTCTTGCTATAATAATGACACGGAATTTTGATATGCTTCCCACGATATGAAAACTTATTAACTCTTTTACGCTCATTCAACTGCCTCTTTGTAATGACAAATGAGGTTACTGCTTTTTGAAATTCAACAAACTTCGCAAATTTTGTCCACCCTACCTACAAGAGAAATGTTAGGCACACTTTCTCCATTCTTTGTCATGCAATAGTTAACTCATTCAAAAATCAATATCATGCATTAATCCTTGGCCGAGGAAAATAGCAAATTATTAAATATGACTCGATAACTCTGCTAACGACCTTGGGAAATATGTGTCTAGCCACGTCCTAACTCAGAACAGTTTTTCTTTAAGACTATGTAAATTGTAAATTATATATTAGCTGCTCTCAATGCACACTTCCCTACCTATGCTAATTTCTTAATTATAAAAATGGTATTCTTATTGCTATTATGCCTTATCCTGTCTCCTTGTTTGGAAGAATAACATACAATTAAATATGATCCAACTTTTCTCTGAAACTGATGTGTAATTAATTTGATTCCCAATTCTTTTCTCTCTAAATTAATTAGAAATCCTGGCTAGCTTCACCAGTATTACATGTGGGCTTTGGCTAATGAGTTGTTAAATTAATTATTGTAATTTATGTAGCCATGCTCTGCAAAGTCACATGTAAACTGTCAATTGAAGCTAAAAGTTACCCTCAAGAGACAGACAATTACTCAATTGGATTAGGTCACCAGTCGGAACTATGATTGAATAACTGGTTTGTTTCTATAACAAATGAACTACATCAAACCCCCTTCATTACCCAACTAGTCCCAACAAAGAAAAATGTGCTGTGATAGCGAGGAAAATTACATGAACCATTAGTCAATGTCGGACACAGTTAATTTTCTCGGCTTCAGTAAAGAATAACGCAACGGTGTTATGATTCTAGCAGCTACCCTACGCAAGTTTAGTATTAGTAAATGCTCTTTCTCTTCCAAACAATGGTGATGTCAGGATCCAAGGCTTGCCTGAAATTTTACTTACACTTGGCTTTCCCTAATTCCTACTTACTGCACGGGAATAGTTTATGCAATTTCACTAGGCAATGATCATTATTCATATACTCAACTTCCTAAAAGAAATACTGTTATACCAGGTCTCTAGTAGATGGTGGCAAAAGGAGAAACAATGGAAACAGAAGTACAGAGGAAGAGTTATCAGCAAACAGCAAATACTTGTCAATTCCAGACTTACCGTGTACGTGGGTTGCTTGCACACTGCAACTGGCTATCGGACTTCTCGAATGACGCGTATTGGCGATCATTTAGTAAAAAAAAACAGACGGGAGGAAAGAACAAAGGACAAAATTTTAGCCTGACCACGACACGTGCTCTTAGTCTGAAGGTTGGTCTCTCTCTGCGGCATCAGTTCAGGTCAGGGCAGGGCTGGGCTGTTTGTCTGATGCCCATCCATAGCCCCGGCAGTCTGAAAAATTGACAGAGACATTGCCGAATGCATAGGACAGGGAGAAAGGAAGCTTAAAACCACCTTCACTAGAGGTTACTTGGTGAAAACCCTCCCTGTAGGTTGAGGTCTCTAATGCTAACCTATCCGCTTCTAAAAGACGTTGCTTTATTTAAAAACACACAGCCTACCTCCCTCGCCCACGTTCTCTTAGCTTCGACAGGGACACTGTCCTGTCTTTGTTAGATATATGTGTGTGTGTGTGTGTAAACTTTGTCATTTCACACATGACATTCTTTATATATTCTGATGTTAAGGCAAACATAACCCAATGCATATCAAATTCGCTTTGCCTTAAACTGATCTCTTGGTGGCAATTACATTATCCATTAAGCTATTTCCAACTATTTGGATATAGTCAATCTAATTACATAGGTAAAGAAATGGTCAGAGTAATAAATAAAAAAGTATATCATACATTTAGGACCTGATTTTGATACTTTCATAGCGAATAACAGAAAAGGAAAGCCAGATATAATATTAGGAAATAACAAAACTCACCTCAACATTGACATTACAAAAGGACCAGCAACCTCCTCTGCTCATATTCCAATAATAATTACACTGTCAACAGATCCAGTAATGATTCCATCCTTAGGAAAACCAAATGTAAATAGAGCAAGTTGGGAAAGCTTCAAATACGAAATAGAAGGAAAAATAAGTAGACAGCCAACAATATATTCAAACGAAATAGAAATAGCAAGAGAAACAGTAGACAAAGAACTTGAAAAATGGTACATAAAATATAAAGGAAGCTATAAAAAACCATATTCCCATAACTAAATAAGCTACACTTCCACACCCCATTAGTAGTGAAAAGTTAAAATTAATACGATGGCACGACAAAAACATTCAAAACACATACTTATAACAGGTTGGAACAACACATTAATGAAAAGATATGTCTTACTACAAGAACAGTTAGTACAAGAAAACTCAAGATTATATCATCAAAATTGGGAAGACCTAATAAAAAATAAACAACTACAGTACAGTAATCCAAAACAATTTTGGAGCTCCGTTTCAAGATTGATGGGAAGCAAAACTAATGCATCACTTTACATAAAGCATAGGAATGAAAAAATATATAATGATCAAGAGAAAGAAGTATTGCACAAAGCCTACTGGCAGGAAATATCCCAAATAACGCAGGAGGATAGCCAAAATTTCGACACCAACATGAGGCAGTAGTTAATGAATTCATTGAGCAACATAGACACAGAACAAATCCGCATCATGCAGCAGATATTAGTAGAATTAATGAAGACTGTCCACTAACAAGGAAAATAGTTATGGGAAATCAAAACAATAATAAAAAAATTGAAACACAAGGCACCAGGAAGAAGTGGAATTAACAAGGTTATAATTCAAAATTCACCTGACATTGCATTTGAAAAATTAAAAGAGATAAACAACTGGGCTCTCTCAATGGGGTATTTTCCAGTTATATTCAAGAATGCAATAATTGGTTTGATACCCAAACCAGGAAAAGATACGTGTCAGGTAGAGAATTATAGACCAATATCATCACCAGAAGTACCGGCTAAAATATTGGAAAAGATAACTAACAACAGATTAGTGTTGTTCCTAGAAGGTAATCAGTTACACAATAAAAATCAATATGGATTTAGGAATTGACGAGGAACCCAAATTGCAATAGCAACAATATATGAAAGCATTGCATTATCACAAAAAGAAAGTACCTATACTATGCAACTTCATTAGAGATCGAACAGCAGCAATCAAGTCACAAAATTAGGTAGGAAATCCATTCCCGTTATTAGTGGAGTCCCACAAGGACCGATACTAAGTCCAACATTATTCATTTTATATGCATCGGATGTGACTTCCCCACCAGAGTACTGTGCTGATGTCTGCTTTGCAGGTGATATAACTCAAATAGTTATACACCCAGAAAAACGTACAAGAAGAAGGAACCCAACCTTGAAAAGACAAGTAGCACAAAAAACAATTGACCACATTGAAAGAATAAATCAATTTGAAAAGAAGTGAAAGATAAAAACAAATAAATCTAAATTCCAACTAGCATCAGAATCTGCATACAACCTGCACAAATAAAGTTAGATCAACAAGCAGTCAATTTTATTAAAAGCACAATGATACTAGGAATGTAATTCGGACAAAGAGGAATATCAAGACATGTAGCTAGAACACAAAATACAAAGCTTAAAGGTTTAGGAATGTAAACACAAATATTAAAATCTATTTCTATGAAAGTCTAATAAGACCAATAATGGAATATCCACCAATACCCACGTGTTTAGCATCGACTTCCAATATAAGACCATTACAAAAATTCCAGAATAAGATACAGAGGTCCGCAGTAAGAAACAATCAAGAAGATGATGATCTGAATATAGAACAAATACACAGAAAATACAAAGTAGAACCAATTAACCAAATAATGTATAGACAGACATCTAAAATTTGGAGTCAACCAGTCCAATACAATGGAGAATTAACGGAGGCAAAGGAAGCAGAAGAGAGAAACTACCCAAAAAACACAGACCTTAAGATGGTGGAGAAGAGTAATATTCATTGTGATGAACCTCAACCATTATACTCCTAAGAAATGTCTTGCAAAAAACATAAATTATAGAATTTGTTATGTAAATATATTACAAAATCATTATTATAACAGTTAATATTAAGGTTAAAATAAGGAAAATTGCAACTTTATCTGAATAGAATTATACTATTAAGAAATAAAATGTAAAATATATAATCTGTACAATTAACTATGTAAATATAGTTCAAACTAATTTTTGTAGTATTTTAATATTAAAGCCGTAGTAACAAAAATTGTACCTTTATCTAAATAAAACTGTGGCCAAACCACACTTTACTTTACTCTTACTAATATTTAAATTTCTAAACTATTCCCTACCATGGTTAGTTAGCTAACTGCCCTCATTCTTCTTTCATCCATCCTGCCTATCAGGAAAATAAAAAAAGCCTGTCAATGAGTAATGTTTATATATATATATATATATATATATATATATATATATATATATATATATATATATATATATATATATATATATATATATGCTTAAAAAATCACAGTAGATGCACGTGACTTCAGTGTATAAGCGAATCCCACAGAAAAAGACAGGCAGAAGTTCAGTAGTACCAAGCGCTTTCACGTTTATTGACGCATCGTCGGGGCACAAATGAGACACAAATATGAAGAAGGTTACAAAGTAAACAAATAGAACAAGAAATACCAAATGGTCAATTGTCAAAGGGTAATAAACAGAAAGTTAATCCAGGATAATCCGGGATCAAGCTGTCACAAACTGAACCTAAGACCAAACAAATGACATACTAAAGTTTAGGCTTACAAAATCCAAAAACATGTATAACCTTGAATACCAGATGGTTAATTGTCACAGGTTAAAAAGAAGAGGTTAATCCACGGCAAATCCGGGATCACGCCGTCACAAACTAATCCAAATATATACTTAACCATAAGGAAAACGGAATATTACCCATTCAAATTGCAGTAACGTATAAAAATTAATATCAATTTTGCTTATATTTATCAACAACTTTTTTAATTATTAAAGCATCAAGTTTAAATAAACCAAGATATAATTTAGAAGACTTTCATTATTTGACTTAATAAAACAAGATTCGATGATATTCCTTTTAACTGTGTCATTGCACGGGACTAAAGGTCTTGCTTTACTCCAGTTAATAGGATGATCTAAATCTCTCATATGTACGAATAATACATTCGATATTTAGCCAGTTCTCACAGAATATTGGTGTTGTTTGATTCTTTGTGAAAATGGTTTTCCAGTTTGTCCATAATATATTTTATCACATTTTTTTTACAAGGAATTTCATAGATGCAGCCAGAAACATCTCTAGGAGAATTTTTTATCACTAAACTCTTAACATTAAAATTACTGAAAACAACATTTATGTTGAAAAGCTTTAAAATTCTAGGAATTTGTAAAAACCTTTTGCCATACGGTAATTTAAGAATATTATGCTTACTGAATTCAAGTTTGTTATTAGTTAAATAAAATGTTTTCCTGGCTCTTTTCCATGCTACATCTACAAAGGTCCTTGGGTATTTAAGTTTCAAAGCAATATCATAAATAGTTTTGATCTCAGCATCAGTGAACTGCGGGCTACAAACACGTAAAGCCCTTAAGAACATTCCAGAAAAAAAACAGAGAATTTAACATTCTGATGGTGATTGGAATAATAATGAACAAAAGAGGCAATGTTAGTTGATTTTCGAAAGACTGAAAAGGTGAAATTTCGATCATGTCTATGGACAGTTACACCAAGAAAATTCAAACTACAATTTCTTTCTTCCTCTACAGTAAATTTTATAGCTGGGACTAAATTATTTAGCTTAACGAGAAATTCCTGGAGATTTTCGTGAACTGGCCAGATACAAAAAATGTCATCTACATACCTAAACCATATAACTTTTCGGGCCAAAATTCTTGGTAAGAATTTTGTCTCAAAAAATTCCATGTAAATATTGCTAAGGACAGGAGATAAGGGATTACCCATAGCCATACCAAACTTTTGTACAAAAAATTCCCCATTGAAACAAAATTTACTATCTTTGATACATAACCTTATAAGTTTTGTGAGGTTTGCTACAGTTAAGGGAATGTCATAACTTACTAATTCTTCCTCTAAAAATTCCAGTAAATCATCTACCGGCACTTTTGTAAATAAAGAGACAACATCAAAACTAACCATAGTAAAATCAAATTTCAAATTCAAGCTATTCAATTTGTCTATAAAGTCGACATTATTTTTTATATTCGTAATAGAAATGTTTCCTACCAATGGTGTAAGAATTTTTACAAAGCCATTTAGATAAGTTATACGAAACTGAGCCTGCTGAACTTTTAAGGTGTCAAAGAAACGAGCAGGTCAAAGTTACTGCTACTTTATTACAGATCCAGGCAGTTTATATAGCGGCCGACTGACGCCAGCCCGCGAGAGACAATGGAATTGACTGTGACCTGAGGTCGAAACAATAAACAATAATATGCAGTGAACGAGTACAAATTACAATACAAAACATGCAGAACTTCAATATGGATACAGTCTTGATGCCTGTGAATGAAGAAACATGTGATACACAATGTGTGACATTTGTATAAATATGCATAAAGTAAAATGGTTAAAAATGCGTGACCTGGCACGTTTTAGGCGTGACTAATTGAGTTTGAAGAAAATGGGAAGTCACCAAAGAAAACATGCTCAGCGGAGACTTAATGGCGCCGCCGAAATACTACGCTGGCGCCGATGTGGTGACTTTACAAATACTCCCCAAGACGAGGGACGCGTCTGACTAATCCCCTGTATCTGCTGGGACGCTGAGGGTGCGCGGCTCCTTGAAGATAACGGAGGGTCTTCCGCCTGTGAGGCTGCTGGTTGGGCGGTCCCTTCCTGGGGCGGCGCGCCTGCGGGGTGAGGGCGTGCTGGATTGCGGTTGGGCGGAAGGGGTGCTGCGTCGCTGTCGGGACTCTCCGACAGAAAGGCGGGCTTTAAGCGGTCTATTGAAACCCAGTCGTCCTTGCCAGGGAGTGCCAGCCGAACGCCTTGCTGTTTCGTTCCAGCACACGGAAGGGTCCCCTGTAGGGCTTGGTTAGTGGTGGACGGACGGCGTCGTCTCTGACGAAGACGTGGGTGGCGGATGACAGCTGTGGCGGCATGAAGGTGGTTGATTTGTCGATGTATGAGCGCCTGCAAGTTTTGCGAACTTGCCGCCACGCCGCGGAGCCTCTGCAGTGATGGGGAGTGGCGTTCATCCGTCACGAGCTCTCCGGCACCACGAGGAGTTCCCCATAGGTTTGTTCGGCTGCAGACGGGTGCCGTCGGCTCTGGGGGCGGTTCTCAACCCGAGGAGGACCCACGGCTGCAGCGGGCCATGAGGGATGACTTTAGGGACCTGTGGAACCGTTCGACCAGGCTGTTGGCCGCTGGGTTGTACGCCATGGTGGTGTGGTGCGTGGTTCCCAGCAGTTGAGCCTGGGCAGACCACAACTCGGAGAGGAAGGCGGGGCCCTGTCGGTTGTGATGTGGTCCGGGGCGCCGGCGGCTAACCCAACTGGAGAGCAGGGCCTCGGCGCATGCACTGGCGGTGGCTTCCTGCATGGGTGTGGCCGGGCCACCTCGTCGAACGGTCTACCACCGACAGGAGGTATCTGAATCCGCCTGATGGGGAAGGGGCCCGACAGCGTCGATGTGGATGTGGCGGCGGCGCCCTGGCTGTGGGAACTTGCCTACCCCGACTGCATGTGACAACCCACCTTACTGGTCTGGCACTGCGGGCACTGTTTTGCCCAGGACGTGGCGTCCTTTTGCACCCCGTGCCAGACGAACTTTTGAAAGAAGCTTGGCCGTGGCCTGCCGGAGGTGTGAGAGGCCATGAATTATGTCGAATACCTGGCGGCGTGAGGCTGGAACCAAAGGGCGGGGCTGACCTGTGCTGATGTCGCAGAGCAGGCTGGGGCCTTCGGGCGAGGGTCACGTCCCGCCACTTGAGGGACGTGATGGCGGTGCGGTATGCTGGGGTTTCTGGGTCAGCGGCCTGTTCTCTGGCGAGGTCCTGGTAATCTACACCAAGCTGCACTGCGTTCAACTCGACTCTGGAGAGGCGTCTGCTACGGGATTTTTTCTTGCCGGGAGGTACCTGACGGAACAGGTAAATTCGGCTATGGCTGAGAGGTGGTGCTGCTGTCTGAAGACTATGCGTCCCCCTGCTTCGTGAAGGCGTGAACCAGTGGCTGATGGTCTGTGAAGATTGTGAAGGGCGTCCCCTCCAGGAGGAACTTGAAGTGCCGAACTGCGCGGTACATCGCGCAGAGTTCCCTGTCGAAGGTGCTGTAGCGGGTCTCTGCGGGATTGAACTTCTTGCTGAAGAAGGCGATGGGCTGGGGGGCGCCGTTGATGATTTGCTCCAGAACAGCACCGCAGGCGACGTTACTGGCGTCTGTTGTCAGCTGGAGGGGGCCTTGGGATCCTGGTGTGTGCCAAGGCGGTTGCCTTGCCTTGAAGGCGGCACGTCAGGGAAAAGGCCTGCTGCTGGCTGGGTCCCCAAGACAGGGACCGGTTGGCCTTTTAGGACTTCCGTCAGGGGGCGTGGTGTGTGCGATCCCGGGATGAACCGCCTGTAGAAGTTTACCATCCCAAGGAACTCCTGGACGGCCTTGACGGAGGTGCGCGTCGGGAACCTGGCAACGGCTGCTACTTTCGATGTAAGAGGGCGGACGCCTGTTGGAGACACTTCGTGACCCAGGAATTCTGCTTTCTGGACGCCGAAGGTACACTTGTCAAAGCGGACGACGAGGCCGTTCTCTTGGAGGCGCTGGAGGACTGCCCTGATGTGTCTCTGGTGTTCGCTGTGAGACCTGGAAAATATGAGAAAGTCGTCGACGTAGCAGACGCAGAACTTTAGATCTCCCAGGATGCTGTCCATGAGCTGCTGGAAGGTGGCCCGGTGTTCCTCAGCCCGAAGGTGGAGAAGGCGAACACATAGGACCCGAAGGGCGTGATGATGGCTGTCTTTGGTATGTCCTCTGGTGCAACAGGTACCTGGAAATAAGATTTAAGAAGGTCCAATTTAGTGAATATTTTGGCCCCGTGAAAGGAGGCCGTGAGGTCCTGCATGTTGGGTAGAGGGTAGTGGTCGGGCTCTGTTGCAATGTTGAGCCGCCTGTAGTCACTGCAGGGTCTCCAGGAGCCGTCTGGTTTCTGCACCATGTGGAGGGGGGAGGCCCATGGACTGGAGGCTTTCCTGCAGATGCCCATCCGCTCCATCTCCGCGAATGCTTTTTTCGCCTCCTGAAGGCGCTGAGGGGGAAGCCTGCGGAACTTCGCATGTGTCGGGGGCCCTTTAGTCGTTATATGGTGGTATATGCCGTGCTTGGCT
The DNA here is from genome assembly GCF_040412425.1 of Macrobrachium rosenbergii. Lineage (NCBI taxonomy): Eukaryota > Metazoa > Arthropoda > Malacostraca > Decapoda > Palaemonidae > Macrobrachium > Macrobrachium rosenbergii. The sequence continues at coordinate 39,217,893 of NC_089781.1, forward strand.
GGGGCCCCGGGGACTTGGTGAAGCTCGGGCTTGAATACCTCAGGGAACTCCGACAGTAGGTGTGCATACTGGTGGGGGGCGACGGCGCTGATGGTGGGTCTGGGTCCCGCTGTTAACGGGAAAGACCGGCAGGAGTCGGTATTGAGGAGGATTTTTGCGCCTCACGTCGACTAGCAGGCTGAAGTGCGCCAGAAAATCGGCCCCCAGGAGTGGGGTTCCTACGTCCGCAACGATGAAGTCCCAGGAGTAACTCTGGCCAAGGATGGAGATCGACAGGGACCTGGTGCCGTAGGGAGAGGATGGGGTTCCGTTGGCGGCCGTCAGAAAGCGGCCAGGTCTGGTGTCTGGTTGAGGTCCTCTCTGGATGCTGGGAAGACCGATTTAAAGGCCCTGTGTCGACCAGCATCATCCTGCCGGAGACGGTGTCGCCGGACGTAAAAATCTACTGTTTTTGAGGCCCTGGGTTCTTTGGCTGCCATGGCGGCCTGTCCTGCTGGCCGCCGCCACCCCCATTTTTTGAACGGGCGAACGAGCAGGGCGGCAGGCAGTTTCGGGCGTCCTTTCCGAACCACTTGTGGTAGTGACAGAAGCCCGGGGACCTCCATCTGCTGTGGTTCGGTGAACGTCTGTTGGCGATGGCGTTGACGGGCTGCTCGTCCTCTTCAGGCTGGACGGAGCTGACCGGCTGTGGCCGGTTTTAGCCGCTGAAGCCTTTGACGGAGTCTGTGAGATGTTGCGCCGTCTCTATGAGGTCCTCGATAGGCATGGTGTAGGGGTGAGCGATCTGGTTGCGCGTACCTCCGGGAGGAGTTGGCGAAGGTAGATTTCCTTGTTAAGTTTATCTCCTGCCGATTCTTTGTGCCACCCCAAGTCTGGTAGTGACAGGAGATCTACGACCATGCTCCAAGCGTCTCTTGAATTGAGGTCGTGGCGTGGGTTTATGGCAAGGTCGATAGCACGGGCGGCCCGCCGGCGATGGGCAGGAGCAAGCTTCGAGGAGGAACTTTTTTGTGGTGCTGTATGTGAGGGTGTGTGTTTCGGGTACTCGCGAGATGAGTTTTCTGTATGGCGTCCTCCGGAAGGGCGTTGAGCACTGTGTCGGCCTGTAGGATTTCGTCCGTCAGGTCCACGATTCTGAAGTGGCTCTCCACCCTGCGCGCAGCCACATCGATGGGTTCCCTGCATAAACGGCGGCAGCTTTACGGTGAGGGCGCCCCGCGATTGTGTTGCCCGGCCGTCGTGTGTTCGGGCGCTGGTGTGGAGTTGGGGAGGGCCTTGATGCAGGGGCGGGCACGGGTGTGATGGGAGGTAGGTAAACCTCCGAGTCCGCGGGGTCCGCGTTTAACTGCATGAAGGAGGGGATATCCGCGTCCATGCTCGCTCCTTTGACCCCTTACTGGAGTAGGGTACTCGCGTCAGTATGCACTTTCGTGCGCCGTGCGGTTCCGCTAGTGACGCTGGTGGGGTACGCTGACGAGAGTCAGCACGCTCAAATGCTGGTTACAGCGCCGTGTTTAGGCCGCTAAGAGCGTTTTGGAAAATCCTGAGCCAAGACTAAGTCGCCGTGTCGGTCCGTTAATGGCTCCGGGATACTCTGGGGGTCACCACTTTAAGGTGTCAAAGAAACGAGCAGGTAAAAGTTACTGCTACTTTATTACAGATCCAGGCAGTTTATATAGCGGCCGACTGACGCCGGCCCGCGAGAGACAATGGAATTGACTGTGACCTGAGGTCGAAACAATAAACAATAATATGCAGTGAACGAGTACAAATTACAATACAAAACATACAGAACTTCAATATGGATACAGTCTTGATGCTTGTGAATGAAGAAACATGTGATACACAATGTGTGACATTTGTATAAATACGCATAAAGTAAAATGGTTAAAAATGCTTGACCTGGCACGTTTTAGGTGTGACTAATTGAGTTTGAAGAAAATGGGAAGTCACCAAAGCAAACATGCTCAGCGGAGACTTATTTAATGGCGCCGCTGAAACACTACGCTGGCGCCGATGTGGTGACTTTACAAACTAATGATTGGTCTAATGGGGTTATTGATTTTTGCGTCTTGACTAAACCGTAGAGATATGGTAGGGAGGGGCACTGTGTGGTAAACTGTTTAATTAAATGGTCAGAGCCCTTAAAAATGGATTTAATTTGTTTGCTGAAATGAGAGTTAACTGTCAGTGTGGGATCTGACCTCAGTTTCGTATAAGTTTCACTATCATTCAATAATGCCATTATTTTATTTACGTAATCACTTTTATTCATTATTACCACTGCATTGGACTTATCTGCCTTTGTTACTTGCAATGTTTCGTCTTTTGCAAAATGCGGCATTTTTTGTATGCCTGGAGAAATCGTACGGGAACATTTGGGGAAGAAGGCTTTAGCCATAGCACCATACACAATACCTTTACAAATATTGATGTCATCAGAACACAAATCATGACTAAATTTTTCCAAATAACAAAATGATTTTGAAATGTTAACATAGTCTAGGTTACCGTCAGAAACACCAAAACTTAATCCATATCCTAAAGCCGCTGTCGTAGCACTATCCACTGGTTTGTCTGATAAATTAACGATAAAGTTCACGTTGGCATGTTTAGTCCAGTCGCTTTCAGCAATAAGGTTCTTCAGCTTAAATTGTTATTTGAAAAAATTTTGTCATGATTTGTGTCCTGATGACATCAATATTTGTAAAGGTATTGTGTATGGTGCTATGGCCAAGCCTTCTTCCCCAAATGTTCCCGTACGATTTCTCCAGGCATACAAAAACCTTAAAAAAGACGAAACATTGCAAGTAACAAAGGCAGGTAAGTCCAATGCAGTGGTAATAATGAATAAAAGTGACTACGTAAATAAAATAATGGCATTATTGAATGATAGTGAAACTTATACGAAACTGAGGTCAGATCCCACACAGACAGTTAACCCTCATTTCAGCAAACAAATTAAATCCATTTTTAAGGGCTCTGACCATTTAATTAAATAGTTTACCACACAGTGCCACTCCCTACCATATCTCTACGGTTTAGTCAAGACGCACAAAATCAATAACCCCATTAGACCAATCATTAGTTCAGCAGGCTCAGTTTCGTATAACTTATCTAAATGGCTTTGTAAAAATTCTTACACCATTGGTAGGAAACATTTCTAATACGAATATAAAAAGTAATGTCGACTTTATAGACAAATTGAATAGCTTGAATTTGAAATTTGATTATACTATGGTTAGTTTTGATGTTGTCTCTTTATTTACAAAAGTGCCGGTAGATGATTTACTGGAATTTTTAGAGGAAGAATTAGTAAGTTATGACATTCCTTTAACTGTAGCAAACCCCACAAAACTTATAAGGTTATGTATCAAAGATAGTAAATTTTGTTTCAATGGGGAATTTTTGTACAAAAGTTTGGTATGGCTATGGGTAATCCCTTATCTCCTGTCCTTAGCAATATTTACATGGAATTTTTGAGACAAAATTCTTACCAAGAATTTTGCCCCGAAAAAGTTATATGGTTTAGGTATGTAGATGACATTTTTGTATCTGGCCAGTTCATGAAAATCTCCAGGAATTTCTCGTTAAGCTAAATAATTTAGTCCCAGCTATAAAATTTACTGTAGAGGAAGAAAGAAATTGTAGTTTGAATTTTCTTGATGTAACTATCCATAGACATGATAGAAATTTCACCTTTTCAGTCTTTCGAAAATCAACTAACATTGCCTCTTTTGTTCATTATTATTCCAATCACCATCAGAATGTTAAATTCTCTGTTTTTTCTGGAATGTTCTTAAGGGCTTTACGTGTTTGTAGCCCGCAGTTCATTGATGCTGAGATCAAAACTATTTATGATATTGCTTTGAAACTTAAATACCCAAGGACCTTTGTAGATGTAGCATGGAAAAGAGCTAAGAAAACATTTTATTTAACTTATAACAAACTTGAATTCAGTAAGCATAATATTCTCAAATTACCGTATGACGAAAGCTTTTTACAAATTCCTAGAATTTTAAAGCTTTTCAACATAAATGTTTTCAGTAATTTTAATGTTAAGAGTTTAGTGATAGAAAAATTCTCCTAGAGATGTTTCTGGCTGCATCTATGAAATTCCTTGTAAAAAAATGTGATAAAATATATTATGGACAAACTGGAAAACCACTTTCACAAAGAATCAAACAACACCAATATTCTGTGAGAACTGGCCAAATATCGAATGAATTATTCGTACATATAAGAGATTTAGATCATCCTATTAACTGGAGTAAAGCAAGACCTTTAGTCCCGTGCAATGACACAGTTAAAAGGAATATCATCGAATCTTGTTTTATTAAGTCAAATAATGAAAGTGTTCTAAATTTAAGTCTTGGCTTATTTAAACTTGATGCTTTAATAATTAAGAAAGTCGTTGATGAATATAAGCAAAATTGATATTAATTTTTATACGTTACTGCAATTTGAATGGGTAATATTCCGTTTTCCTTATGGTTAAGTATATATTTGGATTAGTTTGTGACGGCGTGATCCCGGATTTGCCGTGGATTAACCTCTTCTTTTTAATCCGTGGCAATTAACCATCTGGTATTCAAGGTTATACATGTTTTTGGGTTTTGTAAGCCTAAACTTTAGTATGTCATTTTGTTTGGTCTTAGGTTCAGTTTGTGACAGCTTGATCCCGGATTATCCTGGATTAACTTTCTGTTTATTACCCTTTGACAATTGACCATTTGGTATTTCTTGTTCTATTTGTTTACTTTGTAACCTTCTTCATATTTGTGTCTCATTTGTGTCCTGACGATGCGTCAATAAACGTGAAAGCGCTTGGTACTACTGAACTTCTGCCTGTCTTTTTTCCTGTGGGATTGGCTTATATATATATATATATATATATATATATATATATATATATATATATATATATATATATATATATATATATATATATATATATATATATATATATATATATATATATATATATATATATATATATATATATATATATATATATATATACACACATGTATGTATGTATCTATGTGTGTGTATATATCAAACTGAGATGAAGATAAAGTATATGTAAATTAACACTGAAAGTACCAAAAATTTATTAAAACGATTAAAATTTTTCACTGTTCAGGTCTCCCTTTGCGTTCAGATCTATCCTAACTATACTGCCCACCACTTAGAAGCAGGTATTATGGGATTAAATCTATGCCTTGCCTTTTCTTAAATGACTTTCAGTACCAAAGAGTTTTCTAAAAGTTTTATACCTGCTGTCATAAGTTGTGGAATTGTTTTCCTGTTCACGTAGCAGCATCGTTGAAGCTTCAGAATTTCATAACGGTTACAAATTTAATTTTATTGTGCATGGTGGCACAAGTTTCTTTATATCATATTCGTAAGTTTTGTTTTTTCATTACTGTTTTATCTTAATTCATTTTCTTTTCTTATGTCTCATTCATATTGTACCTTTTATATCTCAGTTTCTTTGCTTGCACTGTATTTTTTTCCGTATTGGGCTCCCCGGCTTGTATCATCCTGTTTTAATAATGATAATAGATATATGCCTGATATGTAGACAATATCTTCATTGCCATAGATACTGACGAAGAAGCCACCCGCCTACAGCAAACTTTGAAGAGGAACTCTGGCCTAAACTACACTACTGAATGTGGTGTTGAATGCTGACTTCCCTTCTTGGATGTAAATGTAGAGAAGAAAGGGGGCGGGTACAATACCACCGTGTACCAAAAAGGATACTGATGTGGGACGGTGCCCTGACACTTACAAAGCGCTCTGTGGTAGCCGCATACGTGATACGTGCAATTACACACTGTTCTTCAAGGAAAGCTACTCATGCAGAGCTCGAAAGTGTTAGGCAGCTCCTAACTAATAACGGATGCGATAGCAATCTAATAGCAGGTTGCTTACGAAAACAGTTGGACATGTATGCCAGCACACCAGTGACGACGCTTATCTCACCAGCAAACATCATATTGTAATACTAGACCTCATATCACAGCCATTTCAAGGATGGAGTCAAGGTGATTAATTTCCAGTCACTTTGTTTAAAAAGTTCTTAGATCCTTTTTCAATAAGTTCATCCCACAAGTCCCAAATTTAAATGTACCAAAGGACATTAGGCATATAAAACTTCTATACTTGGAAAATTTTACCTTTGAAATACGAATGAACCTTTGCAATATATTAAGAAATACCTACTAACAGAGAAAGTTAAGGTTTGTTTTTGCTATTTTTACAATTGGCTCTTACCTGAGCAAGAAGGAACAACTCCCTGTTGGCTTAGCTTTATGTGTTGTTTATCAGTTTACTTGTCCTGGTTCTATTACCAAGTATATTGGTAGTTACAACCATTGGTTGCAACACATAACTTCTAAGTACATGGGGAGGAGCATCAGAACAGGGTTTCCAATTACAAAACCATCACACTTAGTAAGACCATGGTTTCACTCACCAAGACTTCAAAATCATGTATAAAGCAATAGAGAAATTGGTCCTTCTCATTACAGAATCTCTTTGTATTAGGAGAATGAAACCAGAACCTGATGGTAATATACTGCCCATACAGCTGTTCATTAAACAGCATCCTACCTACTTCAAATTTTACAGGTATTTTAGATGTATAGTTTCCTTTTCCTTTTCTTTATATTGTTAATGACTGTCAATCTATTACAACTATGCTAACTGCTCGTTTTTGGATGAACATGTTTATTCGTTTATTTTTTGTCAAGCGCACTCTATTACTGTAAATATTTGAGCCTTGTTATGTATCATGCCTTTTACGTGTTATGATCTTTGTATATCTAATATATCTATATGTATGGAAATTAAGATTATTTTGAAGTTTTATATTATTATGGTTGTTTATCATTTTTCTATTTTTCTAGTCTCTCATCCTGATGATGGGGACATAGGATGGGAAATGTTGCTAATGAGAATAAAAACGATGTTATGGATTTTAGCACTGGTGTTTATATATATATATATATATATATATATATATATATATATATATATATATATATATATATATATATATTTATATATATATATATATATATATATATATATATATATATATATATATATATATATATATATATATATATATATATATATATATATATATATATATATACAGTACACATACATATATATTCTCCCAATGAGAGAATGGTGGTGTTGTGTTATAGGCCAATGATTCCGGCTGTGTACCTGGTGCCAGAAAGCTCTGGTATGAAAATGAACATATACAGTTTATGTAAGTTTGCAATATAATTACGCAGAAAAAATTCCAATATTCAGTCACGCATGCGCATCGTTTCGAAATACAAATTACTCAACAAGATAACCTAAGGTGACTCTTTTTCGCCAGTTGCGAAGGAAGGTGAATAACCTGGCTTTGACAGTAATATTCACATCTACTCCTCTAATTCATCGCCCATTTTGTTTATTTAGGTAAACAACTAAACTGTATTACTACTTAACTAAACCATTGCTTAAATTGCATAATTTTAAGTAGTTTTCAAAACCCAGCTATGAAATCAATGTTATCGCCGCCAGTTGCCCTCTTTTGTCTGTCTGTTCTGGATGAAGCCAGCCTTATGTTGAAATCAATATCCAAAGAATACATGTCAACCCATGCGGAGACTTGCTGACGTCACTTGGGAGAGGAAGCTCCGTTTTCTTTAACGTTTACGTTTTGACGGGGTAATTACTTATAATAGGATCACACTTCATTTGCCTTCGACATTAACCAAGGTCTTTAATTATCATCATCTTAAGGAAAAAGGCAAGGATATAAAAAAATTCAACTGACATTTGTCAGATTAAACCTTATATTCAGTGCTGAAGTCGATCCAAAAAGAAAAATCTCTTCAAATATAAAATATCACATGCATTATGTACAAAAAAGAAAAATCTCTTCTAATATAAAGTATCACATTAATCATGTACAAAAAAGAAAACCTCTTCAAATATAAAATATCACATGCATTATGTACAAAAAAAATCTCTTCAAATATAAAATATCACAAGCATTATGTGCAAAGAGAATGAGAGAGTCTGTTAGTTTGGGCACACAGCTACGTGCGTTGTCAATGCATGAGAAAGCATGAATGTTAGTGTGGTATGTGTGTGTGTGTGTAGAGCACAATCAGTGAGAGAGAGAGAGAGAGAGAGAGAGAGAGAGAGAGAGAGAGAGAGAGAGAGAGAGAGAGAGAGAGATTACATTACCAACTTCTTTGCTTTCTTACTATACTATCGTATTTTTTTTTACATCATTATTTAGCACTCTCATTCTAAAGAATGTCCGACAGCGAACATAAAACACGACTACATCTTATGGCAACGAAACAAAGTTAGCAATATCTCTGGCTAGGTTATGAATGGCCCATTTTCCTGGCTTTAAGTGTTCTCCATGATGAACTTGAAACAAGTCTTCCATTACTCTTAACTGTTTTTGAAATTCTTCACTGGGAACAATTAATTTACCATTTTCATTACATTTAAATTCAGTCCATGTATTGCCAGTGTTGCTCTTGTTTCTAAGGAATTCGTACTGAGGAAATCAAACCTTCTCTTTCAACCTCATGTTCAAAATCCTTTATATCCGTCTGGTTTGTCTCACTGTCTATAACTGATTCCTCGATATCCAGGGTAGAAAATATCATGGCTGACAAACACAACTCTCTATCTAGGGACTCATCATTTCGATTATCATTAGGCCTATTTTCTATCGTGGTAGAATATGAGCCCTGAGAAAAGTATATTTCCCTGCACTCCGAAGCTGAATTATAATTTTCACCTACCAAAGCAATATTTTTTCCTAAGAGGTACATTCGTACCCGACGTTTTACATTTAGAGGAGAGGGATGATCAAAGCCAGCCCCCATCTGTCGAAGAACAGAAAAAAAATGTTCCAGACCATCCTGTGATAACCTATATGTTAGAATGTAAAAATATCATACTTCTCCTTCACCATAGCATATAACTTGAGTAATGACTTTGAAGACACAATGAGGCCCCTTTGAAACTGATACAAATGTTTTCTATCCTTTACTCTCATTGTACCTGCAGTTTTACTCAAATCATCTAGTACTTTATTCTGTTCCTCCAAACGAAGTCCATACGCAATGCGAGCTGATTTACCATTCATAGGTGATTTTGAATTAAATATGTCAAACCAAGTATATACTAAACCCATGAAATTACTTGCATCCTCCAGTCCTTGCTCATCAAAAGTCCCTTCTCCCCAAAATATCTGAATGATTTTGCAGTAGTTTCAGACAGGAGTTGTGTAGCAAGCTTAACATTCATGCGTTGATATGCATTCACATTAATATGCTTATCTGATAACTTATACGTAGTTTTCACGTCCTTTTACTCCTCATAACTAACTCTAACACATCCACCGAAAATACATTTCCCATCACCAAGTTCAAAACCAGAATCTAGGAAGTGATTCCTTATAATTTAATTAAATGAGGCGCATCTGCAAATACATATTTGTAAAACATGGATTTGAAAAGAATGTTTTTTCACAAGAAATTCCAAGGCTGTTCCAGAGCTTCACATTTGTAGGCCCTAAAGTCATTCACCATAGCAACAACTGGAAACCCAGCCATTTCTACTTTAGAGGTCAGATCCAAAAGAATATCTTTCGTCATGTTACAGTCAAAATCATAAAATATTAATTGTTTCCAGTGAACTACTAGTCCCCTGATCACCACACGCTGCACTGTTTTTTGGGGGACATAGATTGTGTCTGTGGCTTTGTCATAGCACCACTCTTGAGATACACTGGTTTCGTCAAAAGATAAAGTACAAAGGCGATCACGAACAACGATTGTCTCAGCTTTATGATGTAGCAAATTTATAACTGGCTGCAATGTGCCAGGCTCGACATTAAGTTTTGACACCCATCTATTAAGAGTTGTAATTGAAGGCAAAGGAAAATGACGAATATTGCGCAGGTATCGATGTGCTTTTGGACTCACACTTCGCAAGGTTAGTGCATGAGTTATGTCTTCTTCTGACTACCTTGTAATGGTTTTACTATTTACAAGAAAATCAACGTGATCAGAGGAAGAGAAGCTAGTTAAGTTTTCTTTAATAGCAGCAGTTGTTGCATTTGAAACAGTATTGATTTTTTCATTAAGTTTTATCTTTTCCGCTTCCCAGTCATTCTTCTCTTTTAGCAGAACATCTCTTTCTGCCGTAACACTTTGAAGATGGCGATGGAGATCCTCAAGGTTTCAAATTTGTTCATCTTCTGTCCCAGATATCCTTTTCTCTGAATCCGGTTGTTCAATTTCCTCCACTATCCTTTTCTGCCCTCTTCTCTTGGTTCGAAGCATCCGGGAATTATCAAACTGTGTCTCTACAAAATAAAGAGATAGAGATAATGATGAGAGAGAGAGAGAGAGAGAGAGAGAGAGAGAGAGAGAGAGAGAGAGAGAGAGAGAGAGAGAGAGAGAAACGTGGGTGTTGATAGTGCATGTAAGTGTGACAGCTGAAAAAAGTAAGTCTAGGCTGTAGCTCTCAAGTGAGTTTTGATGGGTATGAGTGAATATATATACAATATAATGTATGTATATTAATTTTTATATAAAATATATACGTATATATAGGCCTATATATATATATATATATATATATATATATATATATATATATATATATATATATAAAATACATGTATATATATCAATATATACCAAGCACCATAGCCTGTTAGGCAAATGTGAGTATGAGGTATCATTGGCAATTCTGTACAACAGCAGCCCATCCAGCCTTATGTTTATTGTTTTTCATACAGCAACTGAACTTCGAGGAATAAGGTCTGTTAGTTAAAATTTTCTATTTCTTTCTCTTTTTTTTAACAATATTATTTTAGGTTTACCTTTTTTACTGATGTTTTACTTTATCATATTTTATTTGTACATATATCCTAAATCTTCTTGCTGTATTTGTATATTTTACTTTGTATTTTTAGCCTTGAGGATGAGGCAAGGATCTCGAAACGTAGGCCGCCCTGAATAAAGGAAAACCATGTACTGTACCAAGCTGTCTGCTTTAGTGCCTTCTTGCATATATATATATATATATATATATATATATATATATATATATATATATATATATATATATATATATATATATATATATATATATATATATATATATATATATATATATATAGTATATTTTCATAGAATAGCACCGGTACTACACGGATAATGTTGATAAGTTTAGCTGGGAAAGAGTCCCCTCTCTCCTTTTAGTCACAAACTCCTCGTCATACTTAAGATTTTCTTAAATTTCACTATAGGCCTATATATCTAATATATATATATATATATATATATATATATATATATATATATATATATATATATATATATATATATATATATATATATATATATATATTCACTCATACACACCAAAACTCACTTGAGTGTTACAATCTAGAATTACTTTTTTTAGTTATCTCGCTTAATTTTTATAGAGAAAAGCTACGTTTCTTGAAGGCAGTCCATTTATGAATAATAACCAGCCCATGATTACACAAAACAATCTATTGCAGCAAAGACATAAAATTAGCCTACTCTGATAAAAGGCAAAAGGACAAGTGGGATTTCCTCAACAAACGTACTATAGGTCTATTCTAATTACTGTTAGTTGCAAGTTTTAACAATGTTACAGTTGAGTTTAGGCCTATATAAGTTTCATCTTGCACATCATAGGAACTATAAAATAATGGCACTTACCTCTTTTACCTGGTAGTTTTAATGTTGGAAGAGCTCCATCCACCAACTGTCTCGTGCCTAATGAGACTGAGAGGTTAAGCAGTTCATACTTTAGCATTCTTTTGAAAGCACTTGTCTCAAAATGTAGACTGCACACACGAGCTTCCTTAGTATTTATGGGTCTCCCCTCTTGCACAGGTAAACCCATTTCTTATCTTCCTCATTTTGGGGAAACCTAAAGAATCTAATGTTGTTTTCTTTATTACTTACGGAAAAACAACCAAACAGTGCAATTAAGCGTCATTGTATCGGATTCTCATCACTGTCATGTTTCCCATTGATGTTTCCTTCAGTGACTGATTCACCAAGTGTTTGGCCGCTTGTGTGTGTGACGGACTTCTCCCGCCTGACGTCATGCGCGCCACGGGACGTTTTTTCGACTCAGGTGAACAGACATGGTATTCTTTGGATATGTATTCTTTGGATATTGGTTGAAACGAGCTTTGGCTCATGCATGACGCTCAGGGCTCTCTTTCATTACGTCAGGCACCTCTAGATGAGCGGTGAATGGAAACATGCCTATCGAAGACGATACGAGCTCGATGAAAGTTTTGAGGACTTCACTTTTTGTCTAATTAGTTTGCAAAATTGCCCGAGATCGTGGTGCTAGGATGGCATTTGGGAGATTCCTGACGAAAATATAGTATTCCAATATATTTACTTTTTTTTTTTTTTTTACTTCTGCAGCACATCGACCAGCCAGATGCACGATGAGGGTTCGGTGACATCTGCTGTGGAAATTTACCATCAGCTCCAAAATAAGAAAAAGACTATAACAGGGTCTCTTCAAACCTAAGTAGTGAATTGTATCCGAGAGTCACTGGAGTGTAGTGTGTTGCAGCTAGAAATGGATAGAAGTAGGAAGCTATGAATCTAGTTTTAACATTCTGATATCTGCGTGTACGATCAAGTTACTGTCTATTTCCTACGTTGCCAGTTGGTACAATTTTGCTGTATTTCATAAGGGACTGTTACAGCTGCTTTGCAGTGAGATGATGGTAAAGTCTGAGGTCACAGTAGTAGGTCAAGCGTACATATTCCACTATTCTTTCATAGTAGGTTATGTGTCTTACCGGTGAGGTCAAAGGTTAAATAATTTAACTTGGGCAAAGATTTGAATCATATGAGATAAAGATTTCATATCTGGCCAGCATAAATCATTATACAGTTTATTTCTAAGCTAGACAAGGTCGAAAGCTACAGGTTAGTTTAATACTGGACAAATTTTGATCTATTGGACACATAAAATTTACTGGAAATTCGAGGTTAAGATTGAAATTACACTGAGAGATCAAAGGTCAAGTAAGAATTCAATGTCACTTATAACTTTTGAGTTATATGAGAGTAAAAAAGTCGTATTTGGCCTGCATAGCCAACGGTGATTGAATTACTTGAGAGAATCACTTTATATTTGTATACATAATCCACAGTTGATGTCCACGGTCATAGTGAAATGAGATGGAAGGTTTACTGAGAGATCCAGTTTCTATCTGGAATTTATCTTTGATTGGGCATTCTTCAATGTAACACACACACACACAAATGCATAGGACTGCATTTCACATATTGCACTCTTCGAAGTCGAAGGAAAAAATGTGGTAGATATAAAAGTTTGATTCAAAGTCGTTTTGATGGTATATCGAAAACTATAACCTTATCTGAAGAATACGGTTCTACCCTATATATACACCATTCTTCACAACGCTATGTAATCAACGGTTTAAATAAATGAAATAAACCGCCTCGTGTATTTGATAATGCAAAATCATGACCATCAACAGAACAAGGATGGTGAAGATTTGCGAGACGAGTGACATGTGCTAAAGCACGGTTCTGTCGTACGGATGATACTGAAAGCTCTTTGCTGTGATGGGATTCGCAGAATAGCTGAACAGAAATGATTCCGACGAATATTGTTTGCAAGAGAAAATCGTTCTTATATTCATGTTCACTAAGAAACAGAGGTCCTAAGATACTTCAGACCTCCAAGCACGACGTAAAAGCTATTCTTATCATGACATTTGACGTTTATTTTTTTGTTTGAGTTGTAAAACGAAGAATATATCTGTCAGTTTTATGATGTCAATAATAACTCCCCTCGGAATAATTTTGTCTCTATACATGTTTATTTAGGGGAATTACTCCAAGTTTTTCAATTTCGGTTGATTATTTTACCGAATCCTTCGTGGACGGCAATTCTTGTATTTAAAAAGGTTGGAAATTAAAATATTTCAAGTCGGCAGTTCGTTTCTCACATGAAGAAAATTATATAATCATACAGTAAGTTAATTATATAATTTTTGATTGTGAAGAAACTGTTAACAGCATTAGATATTCACAGGTATATTTTCCACAAGAGCATACAAATTATGCAGTTTAAACAGAAGCGAACTTTCATTTATTTTCTATTAGAGAGAGAGAGAGAGAGAGAGAGAGAGAGAGAGAGAGAGAGAGAGAGAGAGAGAGAGAGAGAGAGAGAGAATTGGGCAGCGGGTTCCGGACGCAGTCTTTCCTGTGTATCCTGAAAGCTATTATCATGAATCACAATTTCGAGCTCACGCGGAGCGTGATATAGGAAATTCCTGTATGGACACAAAAATATGTCCTAGATATACTGTATATCTTCCCACAGACGGTCCCAAGAATCCCAGTCTTTACATGTATATTCTTCTTTAGTTATTCATTATCTGAGTTTATCCAAATTTAATTTACTCTAGATATCAAATCCCCAAAATACATACAGACATGCATACATACGTAAGCAAATCCACACAGACGCACAAATATATTCATATACATACATCCAAACATAGACACACACACATACACACACATATGCATATATATATATATATATATATATATATATATATATATATATATATATATATATATATATATATATATATATATATATATATATATATATATATATATATATATATATATATATATATATATATATATATATATATAGCATAATTTAGAGAGAGAGCTTGAACAATTTTATTAATATGTTTTCTACCTACAACTGGCTTCTTCAGGAAGCACTCTAATTTTGACAGTACAGGACATAACGATAGATAAAAATTCATTAATTGAAGGCAAGTTATAAATATTCTAAAGTTGGCTGAGTCCCTGTTACCCTAGTAATAGCCGAAAACGCACATACTGTCGAACCATAGTCACAGTAGGTTCATTTATTATATCCAGTTTCCTTCATATGTAAATAATTCCAAAGGTATTCTGTATTCGATATTAAACACCTTCCCCATCAGCGTCTTCATCTGAGGACATTTCTAATATTGTACAATACACATTGATTTCTCTTCCATGAATTATTTTTGTAGGATGCTTTACATTTGGAACCCTCAGAACAATTTCTAGGCCATTACTGTAAATGCACCAAGTATAAATTTATGAGCCAAACAATTAAAGGTTAAAAAATCTGACTAAGATCTCATTTATAATGTCCTCTTCATATAAATATAGTAGAAGCACCTACATTATAAATAATAATTTTCTATATAATTTATATTTTGAAATTAAATGGAACAGTACGCCTTTTTCAAAATCATGGATGATTAGTTTAATATGAAGAAACTGGGATTAAGAGATATATTCTTTGATTAAATTAATATTTAAAAGTCATCAACAGCACAAAAGATTTAAATGAACCACGTTGGAAATAGACAACTGTAGTACAGGGCGATGAAACATCTAGTGAAGACCTGAGGATAAAACTGGTAAAATTTAGGACTGATAACACATAACTTTATTGTCAAGTGCAGTATTCATCATGCTTCAGTATTCAAGGTTATGACAGATTTCACTCTAAGCGTTGAGTAGTTGAGATCTTTCATTGAAATTCTAGGTAAATCAGTTCGCCATAGAATGACCACAGCGAAAAATATCTGATGTGATGGAGAGATCTTGGTCTGTTATTATAACTAGCATGGTACAGAAACATTTGCAGAACCTAAAAAATATATCGCAGTTTTGCCTTAACGGTGAAGCTGTTGAGAAGGAAGCAGAGAAAGGATTCAAGATAAGAGATATCAGTTTTGCTCAACAGATATCATCCTTGTAGCTTGTGTTTTTTTAGGTAAAGGTGTCTTTGAGATACACAAGAATTCGAGCTGCAAGAACTGTTAAAGAAATTAGCGTGAAATGCCATCCACTGAAGTCAACTAATGATATGAAAAAAGGATCGCGCGATGATAAGATAGCCACAAATATAGAAATTGTAAAAACTGAAGATCTGACAATAATTTGTTAAAGTTTAAATCAAGTATTGAAATAGCTGAGCCACCTGTTTAAAGTCCAACGTTGCTGAAAGATTCCAAAGTAAAAGGAAGTGTTTCTCAACCTAAGGAGAAATATAACTCGAATAACAACAGTGGGTCGATCACCATCAGTCGTTAGTTGGACTTCAGTAGCAATAAAAGGTAAAATAGTTTATTATATGTCACAAGGACAGAATTTGCACTCTATCCGAAATTAGTATACATACCTGTTTTTCAGGAAGCCCTAGTTACAGCGTTGGTGCCCAAATCAGCCTGCACAGCAGTGCAAGAACACTGTCCTAAATATGATATAATAATTATGTTAAAGTTTTTTGTCCTCATTAAAATCTTAAAAGTTTTCACATCAAAAGGAACATTTCAAAGATATTACTGATTGAATAGAATCCTTTGGTAAACAACACTCAAAACAGTATAAACAAAAAAGCAAAAAATGCCTGTTTCCATTTGCTATGTTAAAAATAAACTTTTGGCTGAACAGTGTTTTAATCTAAATGATGTCAAGGCACAAAACGCAAAATGGGATTCTACTAGAACATTATGAAGTATTTCATAAAGTGTGATTATTTTCATTTATTTGCAAAAAAAAAAAAAAAAATAAAATTTTGATTTTCCTTATTGTACCCTATTTTACCAGGGTCCTCATATGATGGCAACTTATTATAAGCGTAAGCAAAAAACTATTTCCTCGTTTGATGAACTTTTTACTCCCTGTACATGCAAATTTACCAAAAATAATGTTTATTTAAAAGTCAATAAAATTAGAAATATATCTTTTAAATTGTATATTTTATATATATATATATATATATATATATATATATATATATATATATTATATATGTATATTGTCCCTTATCATTTATATACATATAATATATATATATATACATATATTATATATATGTATATATCATTTATATATATATAAATATATATGTATATATATATATATATATATATATATATATATATATATATATATATATATATATATACAGTATTTGTGTTTAATTCTGTGTGTGTGTGTGTGTGTGCAGCTGGACAAACAAGTTAATACAGTGATTATCTCTTTATACTTTCTCTCACGGGTTTGTTTGTAATCCAGAAATTTTTGCTCCGTTAGTTGCAAGGATTTTACTCTGTAATTTGACTGTTAGTGGTTATGTTTTGGTAGGCATGGCCGTATTCAATCCGAGGGTAGCCTGGAGCCTCGTGCTTTTTATCTTGTCATGTTGAAAGGAAGATTAAAGAACAAAAATGTGTCACCGAATGGCTGTGGAGAAACACCGTGTAAGGTTCTGGAGAACTCTTCAACAAATTAGTACTTCAAGAGATAAAGTTACACATGAAAAACTCACATTTTTCATAGAGGCTGAGGAATGGACGAAAAAATGGTCAACATTGCTCTCTAATTTTGTTGCTTATCCAGCCAACAATAGGATGCATAAGAAAACGTGAAGTTTTTCATGAAAAGCAATAAGAAACGACAACGACCTAGGATTAATGTTAATAGCACTTCAATGCACGAGGTTCCGAACGCGCAAGTTGAGATTTCGTACACGTTTTCAATAAGAGTTGTGGTTACACGTACAATTCGTAATAGACTTGAGAAGACAGCGGAAAAGAGCAAGCCATAAAGAGGAGTATTTCATTATCTGGTGGAGTAGTCTGCTATTTTTATTTATGAAAATATTGGGGATGTAAATCCACTTTAACTTCGAGGATTCACTGCAAAATTCAAGAAAATGATTAACGAGGAAATTATTTCAGCAAGGCTACGAAAAAGCACAAATGATTATAACATCCCAAGCCATGATACAGAAATTCCTCAAGAACATATGGAAGTATTTTGAAAATTACAAAGGAAAAATCAATATGAAACTATAAATTACCACAAATTCTTGTGTGTTATGAAGAGATAAACAAATACACCATTGCAGGTAAAAACTTCTTTTCAACATTATCACTGTAACCATTAACATTATGGAGACATTTGAGAAAAGATTGAAACAACAATATCAAGAATTTGTCTAAGATATATAATTAATAATTACTCGTAGTTCTAGCTTAATTGAAACAAGATACAACGCTACTATTAAACAGGGAAATAGTTCCTGTTCTCTTTCCTTACTTTTTTTACATATATAAAAATAGACGCCATATATTTGCAAAGTGTCCGAATAAAAGCAACTGTTTTCAATTGAGGTTGACTGAACGGTCGAAGTCAAAGTCCGTGAAGAAGACTTATTGTTATCAGAAGTGCAGCATCAAATTGTGACTGATATAAAACCACAATAGCAAAGAGCAGAGTATAACAATTCACAAATAGTAACGTACATCTTCATATCCGGTTTGGACCATGTAGTACTATCTGTACTACTCTCGAAAAAATCCAGTTTCAACATCCTTTTTAATAAAAGGCAAATTTAATCAGCTTTTACGCACGGAACAAAAATGGCTTGAAAAGCTTCCAGCAGGGTCCGCCAGTCATTTTATTTCGTTATTTAGTTCAATGGACAGTTTTATAGCAACGGTTCTTCCTCTTGCGAATTTTTATTCTACGTAGTTATATAAAGGCTCAGCACTTAAGTCTTTGCAGGAATTCCCTACTTCTTTTTCAAGACACTGGCATTAGAATTTGAACTGGATTTATGCTCAAAATGGCTGAAGTATAGACTAGAGAAAATTCCGTCTAATTTATTTGCAAGTTAATGGCAGAAATGTGAGGACTAACAGACAAGAAGTACCTCTGCCAGTTCTGAGCCGTTCAATTACCATATCAAATGTTACGGCACATCAAGTAATAGTGTTGGTAGAAAGAAAGGTCTTAGGATCGCTGACAGACTGGATGAATAAAGAATAGAAAAGGAGGTATCCTAGAGCAAGAAAAGTGATTAGGACAACCAAGGCAGTGATAAAATATATTATATATATATATATATATATATATATATATATATATATATATATATTATATATATATATATATATATTTATATATATATATATATATATATATATATATATATATATATATATATATATATATATTATATATATATATATATATATATATATATATATATATATATATATATATATATATATATATATATATATATAATATATATATATATATATATATATATAAATATATATATATATAAATGATGAATGTGACGATACCAATTTCTTGTATTTGATCTTGAGATATGAGCAGTTATAGTGTGCTTCGACCAACCCCGGAAGGGAGCTTACACCCGACACTCTGGGTATGTCAATAGAAGGTTGATACTACTGGGATATTCTGTCACCATCGAACCAGGTTCTGGTTATGGAAATTTTAGGGAGATGATAAATGAGTCTTAAAATTAAGGCAGCACTTAAACCATCACTGACCTTCGATTATACTCAGCTAGGCCCATGAAACAGCATGAGTAAACGAATTACAAGAGTAGGGTTCAGTTAAACGTACTGCCGGAAGTGACTCAAAGGATTTTGCTGATTTTGGCCGTGAATATAATGAGGCAGATAAGTATTAACTGTGGAATTATTATAATGAAAGTGTAGACGGATAACAAACGGGGTATTAAGGAGTGGGACGAAAGATGTCTTTCGAGACACGGACTAAAGAGGAGACGAAATATCGCGAGTTTATTCGCACCGTAAATATCTTCGACACATTTGTCTCTATCTCAAAAATTATATCATACCCTGAACATGTTCTTTTTGCAGTGGATAAACTACAATCCAGCTGAATTCTTTTTCGTGTGTATTCTGAGCTAAATGGTCAGTGAATTAAATAAATTTTTCTTGGCTTGCATGTTACTCTTATGCATTTATACTGTAGGTTTCAATACTGACTGAATGAGAGCGTAACAGTAAAGAGGTGAGATATGAATGATGAAGATTTTTAAGTCATGAATTTTTATAGTATATTTCTCTTACGAACAAGGTGTAAATGAGCACCTAGCAGAACTCATTTACTTTATTACATATAATGTATA
The DNA here is from genome assembly GCF_040412425.1 of Macrobrachium rosenbergii. Taxonomy (NCBI): domain Eukaryota; kingdom Metazoa; phylum Arthropoda; class Malacostraca; order Decapoda; family Palaemonidae; genus Macrobrachium; species Macrobrachium rosenbergii. The sequence goes on from NC_089781.1 coordinate 39,238,050, forward strand.
AACTATGGAGTAGAAAAATATTTAAAACGGAATATAAATATTTATAACCAAATATAAATATTAGTTATGTATTAAATCTTGTTTTACGTGTCTAGAAAATAAGCATATACTTCCGAATTTGATAGTTGCTATATATTTCACTCACTGTTTAGGGATATGAATGCTTGCAAGCAAAAGAAAAAAATCACTATAAAATGATATAAAAAAAAATTAAGGATTCCATCAAAGTCTGGTGAACTTTACTGCTTGCCATAGGAGTTTCATTATGATAATGGTATCATCTTTGAAGATGATTAATAAACAAGCAAAAAATGCGCCGAAGTTCCTTCGGCGCAATCGAGTTTTCTGTACAGAGTATAAAGCTGTATGAAACTCTTAGCCATGGCCGATGAAGCTCTCAGCCTCGGCCCATAAGAGGTGCCAGATACACGACCATGGCTAACTATAACCTTAAATAAAATAAGAACTACTGAGACTAGGGGGCTGCAATTTGGTATGTTTGATGATTGGAGGGTGGGTGATTAACATACCAATTTGTAGCCCTCTAGCCTCAGTAGTTTTTAAGATCTGAGGGCGGACAGAAAAAGTGCGGACGGACAGACAAATAGCCATCGCAATAGTTTTCCTTTACAGAAAACTAAAACGCGTAAACTACCAGAGAGAGTTCTGAAAGTTTGTAGTGATACAAAGAATACTATTGTGGATCACAGATTCAAAGCATTCCTAAGTGGTGCTAAATCATTATATTTTGAAACCCCTAATCGCATTCTTTCCATACGCTCAATGTTAAAGAAACATTTGGTTCATATAGAGAAACAAGAAAAAGAGGGATATTGACCGTTCCAATGAAAGGAGCGTTGGCAAAGGACATTATATTAAAACTTAGAAATCCTTTCTGAAAATATCTTTGTCTTATTCAGAATTTGTGGTCCTTTCCATCTTAACAATTTTACTTCTTTATACTCATTTGAAAGTAGTTTGTAACAGTATTTATAGTAGATGCTGGAGTTAAGGGTTAGGCTTCAAGGTAAATTTTCGACATTTTTCGGTGACGAATTTTCTTCTGCATACTACAAGGCAATGCTGATGAATAATTATTATTGTTTAGCACGCTACGTAATAAAAAAAATGAGTTATTTTCACAAAGTTTTTCATGTAAAACTAGCTTTGGTCTCCTGAAGACACTGAAATTTCCTTACCCTCCTCATGAGTTTAAAAAAAAAATATTTCCTAATCATCCAATTTTCACTTGCTTTTCAACCGTTCTTATTGTAAATTGAAATTAATAATATATGTCTTCAAAAGAGTCAACTAAAATGAATGAGTAAAAAATTCACACGAGGTGATGAATAGTAATGTGGGGTAACACAGAAAAAATGTGAAAGAAATTTATGCCAAGATTATGTAAACAGAATAGTTGTTCGGCTGCGCATTGTAATCGGAGAGTCTTTTGGATGTGAAACAATTACCACAGAGTATTGTATAAAGAGGTTTAGAAATTCACGGGGAAAACTATCCAGCATTGTTTTGCGTCCTGCATTGCTTCTCTTCTCTTCTCCAGTTAACTTCAAAGGCCTAATACGAACTTTCCCGCATTCCTTTAATTAACGATGTCTCAGAACTCATGTCGTAATACTCAAAGTAATATTGTTCTACTTGAGATGAGGAATTTAGAAATTCACGACAAAACCTTTCATCTATTGTTTAGAATAGAACATGTCAGACGCACAAGAAAAGAAAACTCAATTTAGTTATGTTTTAGATCACATTGTACATATACCATGCACCTAGTAGCACTCAATATTCTTCCTACGCTGAATTTGCATGCTATTAACGTTAGTATGTTATATTTTAACAGGAGGTAAACGGTTAATAGAAGACGTCTTGTCAAATTGTGTAATTGTTCATTTATATTTCGCAAAGCCACATGGCAGGCAATTGCAGATCTTTACGCATAATTAAATAAGTATATTCCATCCAATTACCATTGCCATTGAACTCTATCTTCTGCAGCTTATCCATGTTATAGAAAGATGACAGAGTATATTTTTTTTTAAGTGTAAATTGCTGTAGCTACAAGTGGAATCAAAAGACTCATTTGTTTTGTTTTAGAGATTGACTTATCAGTGGTTCAGTGCCAGTTCATAATACTGTCCAGAGAATCACAATTAGTCATTGTTTAATTGGATGAGACTAAGAGTAGATCAGTCTTCATCAAATCTCAGATAGACCTGGATGAGTCAGTCCCAGAAAGAGAGGAGCGTTGTGCATTATTTGACAAACGAATTTTACGAACGGGAAAAAGTATAACCTTGTGAACTATACAGAAGTTTGATGAGACCAATGGCATTCTGATGCCACAGCGAAGTTCAGTGGAACAGCCATCTTGCCCTTTGTGGTACATACAAAAGTAAGCAATTTTGTTGTATATCTAATACAATTTCATGGTTCAAATGAAGGTACAGAATTTGAGTATACAGTTGTATGTGGCACTTACTGTGAAAAATAAAAAAAAGTACCTAGTGCTGGACCACAGAGGCTTGCTCTTTTTTCTATTGATCATCAGTATCCATTAGATGGAAGAACTATCTGCAAAACTGTGGAAACTTCACTCTTTTAGTTCATGAATCTGTAGTCGTTGAATTATCAGCATTAATTTTCCACATGGCATTCTTTTTCTCAAAAGATGAAACGTAGGTAAATTATAGCAAATTTCACTCAGTAATCTTGAGCAATATATGGGAAATAATTTCTTCCCCTTGCGCTCAGAACTACTCTTTGAGAGGTCAGCACTGAAACAGTTACAACTTAATAAATTTTGTTAAAATAACGAATTTATGCAATGGATATAATAATGACAGTTCCTATTATCCAAAAAGTTTTATGTCCCTTTGCCATTTCTAATTTTAAACTGAGTCTCTTAGAAATTATAAAGGACAGGGTATTCCACTTTATTAAGAGGCTAACAACTCAACTAAAATATCCAACTGAAATCACACTAAGTTGTGACTGGAGAAACTCTCAATCAGGATTTATTCTCATTAGTTCTTAATTCAGTGGATCTGTACACTAAAAGTAGCCACAACAAATCATCAATCTCTTCTCAAATTCTTGAGTTTTCTATCATTCAGTCAATATTTTTAGCACCTTGAGCAACACCTAAATGTACCAGATCCTTTAGATAAGGGTTGAAATGTTGTTTGATTAATATATAACTTGAGATATTGTCTATTATTATGGCTGCCTTAACAGCTGTATGTGCAACTATGAGCATTTTCAAGCAAATTTGCAATATACACTTCCATGCCAAGCCTAAGGAAGTTGTATTATTACACTAAGTCGTTTCTGCATTTCATAGATATTTCATCATCTCTGTTCACAGCGAGCTTTCCTTTATAACGCTAAAATCAGGTGTAAAGATATCTTTGACTGAACAGTAGTACGAGGGTATATTCCGGTTATCAGTGAAACGTCGCATGTCAAAAACAAACTTCAAATTGCTAAGAAAAAAGAAAAACAAAAACATAAACTAGCTCAACTAGCAGGCTTTGCATCTAGACTCAGTATAGTTAAGTCCCTTAAGGCTGAGGGTTGAAAATGAATTTTTGAAGCTCATCTGTCTCTAAAGCAAGAAATCGGTATTACTGATTTCCTTATCATCTGTTCTTGATAATAATAAAAAAGCTTACGTAACAGCTTACCATTGAGCCAAAAATATATTGTACCCTCATTATATCCTGTTTAATATATTTGCTTGAGAGAGAGAGAGAGAGAGAGAGAGAGAGAGAGAGAATCTTTAATAACAATGCGGTATAATTATTGTATCTAATCGAACTCCAGTTATGAGCTTCATTACTTTGCACATTGCAATGTTTAGCCTCCAAACATAAAACATAAGCAATATTATATCTGATCCTTGGAAGTAATATAACTCTCATTTCTCAGCCAACGCCAGCATCTTAATGAGAACTATTCAAGGGTACATCTTGCAATTAGAGTCTTCATTGAGATATTGGCTACTTATTATAAATACCAAGTAATTCTAATTTAACCCAATGATTTCCCAAGTAATTAAAACTTTATCCTTGATTGTTTTATTTGAATAAGTATTCTGTTTGTTACGAGTTATATAAAAAAATATCCTTTGGACTTTGTATAAATATTGATATTTAAGAATAAGAAGCGGTCAAAACGAAAGTAATCAATGTAGTAGCCAACTATCTAATTTAGTTACTTGTCCTTATTATCGAGGACGTATGAGGAATTTCCAGTGACTTGGGCTAATTCATTTTCATCAACTTTACAAGAACTTTCATTCTTCTTACCTTAAAGAGGACAATTAAAAACCAGAATTTAATTCATTCTTCTAACCATCACTCGTTTTTTTAATAGCAATTGCTGCTTGTAAGTTATGGCTTCAAAAAGTCGTAAGACAATAATCATTGCAAAATTCATCTTTTAAGTAGTGAAAAAAGGATGTCTTTGTGGATGGCAATTTCTAAACGTCAGCCTGTCCATTCACTAATAAAGAAGCCTGGTCAATCAAAAGTGTTTCGAGTAGACATGCCCCAATTGTGCCGTTCACAGAATTCTTGTAGACATTCTCTTGCTTTCTGGATTTTAAGGACCGTCTGTCTCAATGCCTCTTTCAAACCATTTACCCACCGCTTCCTAACCCTTCCTCCTCCGTCCTCTTTAGATAACCACTGTATCTCAAAGCACTCATTCGTTATGTAGCCTTCCAAGTATCTTTGCAAATAAACTAATCACTTCTATTCTTCTATCACGCATGTAAACATCAATTTCTACATCTCTCTTTTTTTTATCCTTATAATCTTGCTTTTGTTCACCCTATTTCCCACTTTACCTTTTACATATACCTTAAACTTTTTCACTCAATCTGCCCTATGTCATCCACAAACGTGAGACCTTCCAAGATGCGTTCTTGACCCCTTCCATATCTCACAACTTGTCATTTCTTCGATTTCTCCTATTCCTCTAATTATAAACTTATACTAGAGAATTTTACAAACAAAATTGTTATAAACATCATATAACGATAAATTACACATAACTTTAACAGCGACATCATGATATGTTTTGTGCTTAATGTAGTATTTATCAGTTTGGAACCCAGTGGACGAAACTTTCGCATCTATTCTATTAGAAACAGAACTAAGATCATAATGTGTCGGTCCCATTTTTGTGCATCAGGTCAGTTTGCTTTGTTGAGACATTCGAGGTACACTGAAATAATTTTGTTTCCGTTGAAAAACGGAAAAACGGAAAAAATTTATATTATTTTACCTCAAATTTTAGATCAAAGTCTTTGGATCGTCAAATTTTTCTTTACTTAATTTGCTCATCTTCTTACTGTTTATTTTCGAATCCATCAATATTGTCCGACCCAAGGTGATGCGCAAGACCTTTTGTTTTGCATAGTTTACTGGCGTCACCAGCTTGCTTCAGGGTTGTAAATATGGTTTTAATGAAGACTTTTGAAGCTTTTTATTATCAAAGGTTATTGTTCATGTAGATGTTGACCATTTTGCTGTTCATTTTCTGATGACTTTGACTGGAATAGCCTAGTCTATTATTTTTTTATCGTAAAGATTTCCAACTTTTAATTATCTCTTGAAATGTAGGATTGGACACTGTCTACGACACATTTTACTAAAAATAAATTTATTGTTTTCTGTTTAATTTTTTTTTTTTTTTTTGGGGGGGGGAATAGTTTGAACTTCTGAAATATATATCCATCGTCTAACACATACTCACATGTCAATTTTGACTTTATTTGCGTTTATACACACAATTGTCTGCTACCTGCTGGAAAAAAAATGCAAACTAATGTCATTTGCAAGTGTGAAATCAGATCATATTCTTAAAAAAAAAAAAAAAAAAAGAAATGAAAGAAGAAAGGAGTTCAGCTAATAACATGTATAAAACCGAGTCGCACTCCGCTCCACACTTATGAACATGATTAGGTGGCAACGCCGTGTCGTTAGATGAGCAAAATTCAACGTGATTTTAAATCCTCATAGACTAAAACTATTTGAGAATTTAGTTTAGATTAACATAATAAATTCCTTATACTCCCTATGAGACGGTGTTTTCTTATTAAATTTTATACGATCTGAGATACTCGACAAACTTTTTAGCATTTTCATGTCTTTAATGTAATCGATACCAATTATGCCAAGGATTACTGAGTATGATTATACTATATCTTTATGAAAGTTTTGCTTTTCATACAGTGAATTCTTATTAATTATACAGAATCGATTTTTTATATTCGCCAGCCTTATTTAACTATTGGCCTTCGTGTAGGACGTCTTCTCAACATTTTATTATATTATTCATGGGAAATTGGTAACAATCAATAAAGAAATAACATTGATGTACAGAGACTTATAAAACAAAAATAAGAGCATTTGTTTAAAGATTTTAGTGATGTTTATCATATCTGGAATATTCGAATGTTTTTTTTTTTGTCTCATAACTTGTCATATATATAAAAAAAACATCTTTGAGAGAATATGAACGATAGTTGGTATTTCGGGGAGTAGGAGCCTTTCAGATCTCTCTCTCTCTCTCTCTCTCTCTCTCTCTCTCTCTCTCTCTCTCTCTCTCTCTCTCTCTGACCTGCGAACAACGATGATCGCCGCTCAGATCTATGCATTTCATTTATGGCCTGGGTACGTGTACTTTTCTTAATTCTCTAAATTTACACTTTTTTTTTTTGTCATGTGAACACTGGTACTAATCACAACTAAGATTATGAAAAGCACCTTTAATGTTGCATTATATCATATTTGTCAGGAATGTAATTGCATTTAAATATATCGATTCGTCACGAGTACATGTGTTGATGTCATCGATCCCTACTTAAATAGCAGGGTAATTTTTTTTTTTCATAGAAGATGATGCCTCAGATGCATATTTTTGCATACTTGACTCTAATTAAAGTTAAGGATCTACTCGATTCCCTTTTTTAGTGGATTCTATACACTTGTATATATTTCCACATATGTTTGTAATTACATTTTATAAAAACACAATAAGCTGTAGGTCCCGTTGCTATAGGTAACCAATTGGTTCTTAGCCACCTAAAATAAGTCTAATCCTTCGGGCCAGCCCTAGGAGAGCTGTTAATCAGCTCAGTGGTCTGGTTAAACTAAGGTACACTTAACTTTTATAAAAACAATGTATTGTTTCAAAGAACAGATTTTATTGACTGGCTATGGCAAGCTTTTAAGTATAACCTGATGTTTATTTGTAAGTTATTTGTGTCTATAAACAAGTCTGGAGTAGAGGTCTTTATTCTAGGCTTTAACGAATTTACATTTATTTGCTTCCACATATTGCTTGAGAAACTGTGAATGTACCTGCCATGCAATCGTCTTATCAAGACTTTTGGAAGTATAATAAATGTGCACCTTAAGTTTATCGCCTGGTCAAAGTCTTTCCTTTTTTTATATTTGTTTATCAAAAAAGAAAAAATCATTAGCACATTCCCTTAACCCTTGGGCATGTAATTCATGAGCACATTGGACATTTTTTTTACAACTGTTCGTTGACTTCAAAACTAAGCATTGAGACTGGCACAGTTCAAGTGTTACTTAGTAACATGGAGGGCTGCTGAAGAGTTCTTTCAATTATATTAGTGTTTCCAACTAATGAAAGAGTCTACGCGTATTTGCCATGATGTACCAGAATTAATGTCAACAGAAGTTACAGACAATAGCTGAGACTAATGTTTAAGTTTAATGGCACCTTTAACTGTCAAGGCCCAATATTACCAATGCCTGTTTCAAAACTGTAGCCTCACACTCTCGAAAATCAACTGAAATTTTGCAGTAACCCTTTGGAATATAGTATGAACAGTAACTCGGACAAACTTACAAACAAACATAGCCCCCCTACAACCTGTATGGTAGAAGTAATAAAATATAATTATTAGCGTCCTCCAAACTCAAGATTCCTGATGGTTTAATTGATGGAATGACTAGTCAAAGACGTGAAGTTTGGAAATGAAGTGTTTAAGAAAAGTTAGATGGTAGGTTATTCAACGAATGAGATAAAAATAAAAATGAATTTTATGTGGAAGATGCAATTAATGAAACATGAAAAGCGCAAATGTCCGCATTTTATAGGTATTACTGATCCCTGAGGATTTTAATGAAAAATGTACTTTAGCTGAACGGCATGGAAGTGGCTAGTTCTTCAAGTAAAACTGTTGATGAAAAGACCGGAAACTAAGAATATGTAATTGTCCATTATGGTGCAAAGTAGCGCAAAATGTAGGTGCTGATTCTATTGATAATGATGAGTTCAAGAAATATTTTAAGTATAAAGAATATTTTGAGACCGAAGTGAAATGTCTTGGAAGTACTAAAGAGGCTTTCAATTTCTACCGAATGTGGATGATTATAAGATTGAGATTAATTGTTCAAAACATTCAGAGTCTTCACCGGTTATTTTCTTATCTATCATGGATGAAACGGTAAATGCAATTTGGCATTTTTTCTCTCAATTCATCTGCATTCAAGAGTATCGACTTTCTCTAAGAAAACTTTTGTACATTGTACGTGAGAACGTGAAGAAGGATACAGCGAGAACCAATTCTCTGTCGCTCTCACTTTGTTTCTCTATCTCTCCTGCTTTATCCAGCAAACACGCTCGAAGAACTAAGAGCCTCTTGCAATTAACTGCCGCTGCTTACTGAAGATGACGAAAATGAGGATGAGCAAGATTAAAGCCACTGTGATATTCAACCAACTAATCTGAAAGCATATATCAGCCTTCAAATGAAGGAAAACACCAGTAAAAGTAAACTAGAAAGGATATACAGAACATTGTCATGATAACGTATGAGTTAGAGTATGAGACAGCACGGCGATGAAGTTTTATCTGTATCACGTTGGTGGAAATGAATGTATTTAAATATTTTCGACGGATTTTAAGGAATAAATAATCGATAAATTTGAATACAGACAATCACATTGTGTTTGAAGAAGCGGAATTATCAGTCTCAATATAACTATTGAAAAGGTATTAACAATAACAAGTAGAGTTCAGACGTAACATGCTGAAAGAGCCCCAGTGTGAGGCTAGAAATTTAAAGTGGATTGTCTGAAAATTCACTTTGTTCTTTAAGTTGTACATTATACATAATATTTATATTTAAAACTAAACGCGGAAGAGTGGGAAGAGGCAGTCTTCAAACCCTGGTGTTGTGTATTGTTATTACATTCTTAACCGTTGATTGCTTGTTGTTTAGTGTTAACCTGGCTGAAGTCACTTGGCTTTACAAGTCAGTTACATTAACTGCCTCCGTACTGTGTGTGTGCGTGTACGTACGTTTTATTGCATAATAAAGACACCGTGTAGCTGCCGTTTCTCTTCTCCTAAACTTATCACTGGCGACGAGTATAGCTACTAATCACATTGGCAACATTGCGAGAGAAGACTTTACTGCGTATGAACAAGATTGCAGTGGAGAGTGAGTGTTCAGCTGCATTTCTGCCTTTGGTCGGGAAGTTGTCTTATAACCTCGTCCATGGCCAGGTTTCCCCAGAGGTGCCTACTGTAAAGATTTATCAGTATTTGAAGGAAATTTTGACCAACCATTTTGGACTTATGTTGGTGAACTGAAGAAAGAAGCTAAGAAATGGCAGTTACTTGGAGGAAGCGCTTTATGACCAGTTTGTTGTTGGGTTCACTTCAGAGAATATAAGAGTTAAAGTGATGGCTGAAAATTATTTGAACTTTAAGAGAGCAGTTGGTATTTCATGCAGTATGGAGAGGGCTGAACTCCACTCGAGGAATATGCAACAGGGAATAGCCGAGAGTCATTATGTAGATAAGGTCACAGTTCTTCAAATGGAAATAGGCATTAAGTGGTAGCGCAACAGACTTCAGCTTTGATGGTGCAGCTGATCTGGGTGCAGGGGTCCTGCATGTTGCTTGTATAAACTGAGTGTTTTCAGCACCCATTAGATTTTACCGTGTTGTCAACGCTGTCAAGGTCTGTATGGAGTTAGACAACGGAACAGCAGTTTCTATTCTCTCGGCAAATCAACTAAGGAGACTTCAGTGTATGACGATTCGGTCATTGAGACTATCTTACTCCCTACGCCAGCAGCAGTGACGCAGTTGTTGAAGCTGAAGTTCATGTTCAGTATGGCAGTTATTGGGTACTTTGCCAATTATTGTTACTAAAATTCTAATAATGTATCTTTATTTGGTTTGGGACTGTTTAACTGTAATTTCAGTAGATTGAGTAAATATTTCTAGGTCAGAAAATTAAGTTGAAAAAAATACAAGAGCAAAATTTTTTCAAGCCCTTAGCAGTCCTTTATATCTTGAAGGAAAAAGTTACTCAGAAACAAAGTATATCCTAGTTTAACCAGACCATTGAGCTGATTAACAGCTCTCCTAGGGCTGGCCCGAAGGATTAGACTTATTTTACGTGGCTAAGAACCAATTGGTTACCTAGCAACGGGACCTGCAGCTTATTGTGGAATCCGAACCACATTATAGCGAGAAATGAATTTCTATCACCAGAAATAAATTCCTCTTATTCTTCATTGGCCGGTCTGATTTTAAAGTTACTATTATTTGGTATATAATGTTATCATTACCAAAACAATCTAATATTTTTGCCAGTTTAAATGGAGGAACTTTTTTTTTTTTAATCGGATCTTTCAAAAGTTTACAATCAATTGGAAGTAAATGAAAGTAGCAGATGTCTGTTAACAATAAATATACATTTGGGATTATGTATAAAGCGGCATTTCCATTTTTTTTTTAAATGGAAAATTCCTGAGTGGCATTTCAGCTGCAGTAGTCTATTTGAACGATATTTTGATTTGTGGCCATATTTCTGCCGATCACTCTGAAAGACTCAAAATGGTACTAGAGAGACTGAAGGAAAAGGGTTAAGTCAGAAAAAAAAGATGAGTGTTCCTTTTAGAAGGAGAGTGTAAGTTATTTAGGATGTGTTATGAGCAGCAATGGATTAAAAACTTGAACTGATAAGGTTAACTTGTTCTGATAAGGTTACTAAGATTTGAAACCCAAAACAAACCTGGAAATGCAACGGAACTAAAGTGCTTTATAGGATTAATAGTAAGTTCCTTAAATAAGCTTCTTAGAAGTAATGAGATATGGCTGTGGACAGCAGAGTGTGAAAATTCTTTAAAAAGTCTTAAGGCACTGTTAAATGAAAGGTGTGAGTTGGCTCATTGTGATGTGATGTGTCATATGCTCTCATAGGGTCTGTGTTATTGCATGCATTTCCTAGTGGAGAGGAGTGTCCCATCGCTTATGCAGCACTTTCTCTCAGTGCTTTAGGGAAGAATTATTCTCATATAGAAAGGAGGCCCTTCCTCTTGTTTATGGTATCAAATATTTTCAAAGATATTTGTATGGTAGGAAATTTACCTTGGTTGCTGACCATAGGCCTTTGTTGGCGATACTGAGTCTTAAGGTTGGTCTCCCAACTCTAGCAGCCACTGGATTGCAATGTTATGCTTTTATTTTATAAGCACACACTTATGAACTGGAGTTTTATGTATCACAAAAGCATGCGGACGTAAATGCTTTATCCAGGGGTCCCCAACCTTTTTGCATGAAAGGACCACATTATCATTCCAAAAACAGACGAGGGCCGCATATTAGAATTATCCTTACTATCGGAGAAAGTTCACATTTATATATAATTTAGTTTTAGAGTTTAGTTTAGGCTTAGACTCATATGCCAGCTATTGCTAAATAAGTATTATTCCTACAAATAAAAAATTCTTAGTAGTAGCTTATGTTTATTGTACAGTTTGTACAAAGAATAATGAGTTATTGAAAATTCTATTTATCTCATCTTTAATGGGAAACTTGATGCTGCATCTTATTTGCAAGCTTAGCAATATATATTTCAACATTTGTAACAGAAAGCCTCAAAATTTGGTGAAGATGCTCATCAGTAAGCCTAGATCTAAGTTTCGATTTTACTAATTTCATTTTTGAAAATGTTTGCTCACAGATATATGTACTATCAAAAACTGAAAGCATACCAACAGCAAACTTTTTTAAATGAGAATATTCTTCAGGTAGACAGGAATAAAATTCCAAAAGGCCATTGTCTTGCAACATGGGTTTCAGTGCATCATTGGCTTGCAAATCAATTATTTCCATTTGATAAATTCCTGGAATTTCTTTTGGTGATACACTGAATGGGTTTTGAAACATATGAATTTCCTGCTTATGATCATGGAAGTCCTTGAATCTATTTGCAAATTCTTCTTTTAGAAGTTTTATTGCCTTGGTGCGTTTTTCTTTTGAGGCAGTTGAAGTATTTCTTTTCTCATTCTGCAACTCTTCACAACAGGGAAAATGCATAAAGTTTTCATCACTGAACTGTTTCATAAAAATATCTAGTTTATTTTCAAATGCTTTCTCCCCAGTAAACATATCTGATACCAATTTTCCACTGCCTTGCAGTCTTAAGTTCAACTTATTCAAATGATCAGTTATATCAGACAAGAAAGCTAAGCAGAAAACCCAGTCTGAATCTGAAAATGCCTCTTGAATCTTTCCTTTTTAGTAAGAAATATTTCAATTTCATGACGAAGAGCAAAAAAACGCCTAAGAACTTTTCCTTTGCTGAGCCACCTCACTTCAGTATGGTACAATATATCACCATACTCTGAATCTATTTCAGATAAAAATGTTTGAAATTGTCTATGATTCAAACCATGACGTCTAATGAAATTCACAGTTGATACGACGACGTTCATGATATCTTCAAATTTAAGAATCTTACTGCACTACCTGTTGATGAAAAAAGCAATGGAACTTCAGAGGAGGTGTGCCATTAAAGTTAGCAACTTCATTGCAGATTTTCTCGACCAACCCTACTTTACTTCCAACCATGTTTCTTGCTCCATCCGTGATTACACTTTTTAACTTGGCCCAACTTAATTCAAGGTTATTTACTGCCTGAAATACTTCTAAAAAGAGATTTTCTGATGTTGTAGTAACTTTCATACTACGTAGGACACAAAAATCTTCTACAATCTGAAAGTTTTTGTCAATACCTCTAATAAAAATCAGAAGTTGTGCTGTAACCAAAATATTATTGCTTTCATCTACAGCTAAAGAAAAATCTTGAAAAACTGTGTGCTTTCTCGGGTAATGTTGAAAACACTTCTCCAATTAAACCTTCCATACGCCTTGCGACTGTTGAAGCAGACAAACTTACATTTTGATAAAGTGACAACTTTTCTGGACTGTTTTTATCATGCACTCTTTAACAAATTCCCTGTCAGTAAGTGGCTTTCCTTTTTCACACAAATACCTGGTAACCTGGTAGCTGGCACGAACAAGATTCGATCTCACTAGTTTTGCTTTTAAAGAGATTTTGCTGAGCAGACACCGATTTATTCAAAGATATCTTGTTTGAGCGCACATCACCTTGAAGTGAAAAATAATTCTTGTACCGTGATTCATAATGCCTTTTGATATTAAATGTTTTTAAGGTCTTTATACTTTCGTAGCATATAAGACATAATGCACTGTCAGCATGTGAAATAAAAAAGTAGTCAAAAGTTCAACTCTCATTAAACTCACAGCCCTCCTCATCTATTTTCCTCTTTTTAGGGTTAGATGACATTTTTAAATCCTGTAAGAGAGGAATTTATTGATTACATTAAGAGCAAAAATAAAACAACAATGGGTTTGCAAACAATATTTCCTAGTGTGGCCAGGCCTTTACAAAATTATTTCTGCTTAGCACGCTGTCAATATATATTTAATTCAGTAACCTGAAAGAAAAAAAAGATATAGTACCAAATCCTACGGTAGAAAGCGAAAATTAATCGCAACAGGAAAAACACACTCTTTGATAAGCAGTCAGTCACTGAACTAAAGATGACCTGTGATATCTGATTCACTCCTGTGCGCAGGTAGACGTGAAACGTCGACGTATAATACATGTTCAAATCGCGTTCGGTGTAAAAGCAGGGCTTGGTTGCAGCACTTTTTCCTTTCATTTATTATTATTATTATTATTATTATTATTATTATTATTATTATTATTATTATTAAGAGAGAGAGAGAGAGAGAGAGAGAGAGAGAGAGAGAGAGAGAGAGAGAGAGAGAGCATTATTCTTATATTGCTCTGAGGGCCGCACTGAGCATCATTAAGGGCCGCAAGTTGGGGATCCCTGGTCAAGACTCTGCAATATCTTGGAGAGGTTGGATTGTCAAGGATAAGTATTCAGTTTTCAATATTGAACAAATTGATAAAATGCCCGTCAATTCTCGGGACTTACGCTTTGCAGTGAGAACTGACCTTATTTTATGTAAGGTTTATGAATGTGTTATGTCTGGTTGGCCTCACTTCATAGAGGGCAAATTGAAGCTATTCAAGAGCAAAGAACTGGAATTAGCTGTTGAAGATGGTTGTGTACTGTGGGGCTGAAGAGTAGTGGTGTCCTTGGCATGTCGTAAAGCTAAGGCAGTTTTAAGAGAATTGCGTTCTGGACATCAAGGCATTATTGCATCAAAATCCTCGGCTTGATTGCACGTATAGTGGCCTGGAATAGACGGACAATTAGAGCTTGGTGCTGGGTTGCACAACTTGTCAAAGTGTTAGAAATAAACCTAGTCCTGCTCCTCCTCATCCTGGAGGTCCTTGGCAAAGAATTCATCAGGATTTTACGGGTCCATTTTTGGGAAATTTTTATCTTATCGTTGATGCTTATTCCGGGCAGGTGGAGGTAATGGTCGTTAGTTCTACGAGCAGTTTAAACACAATTAGTAGGTTATTCTAAGAGAAATGTTTGCAGCCTATGGAATTCCTGATATTATAGTTTCAGATAACGAAACTGCCTTTACTCCATCCGAATTTTCCACTTTTATCTGGGCTAATGAGATACATCATATTTATTCTGTTCCATCTAAACCATCATCTAATGGAGAAGCCGAGAGGGCAGTGCAGACTTTTAAACAAAACCCTTTAAAGGTAAAATGGAAGGAGAATTTAAAATTAAAGCTTGGCCAGTTTTTAATGCAATATTGCTTTACACCACATAAAACAACTGGCCTTACTCCTGCCGAGCTATTGTAAAACGTCATATCAAAACGACTTTAAATTTGTTTCAACCTGGTTTCAGATACATCCGTAAACTGAGAACTCTGAAACGTGATCAGTAAGTTCAGGTTTTAAGTTTTGCTCAGTGATCACCTAAGCGAGAAAATGGTGTTGACGTCGGTCAGGCTGGTCCAGTTTCGTACACAGGAACACAGAAAGGTATGGCGTCAACACATCGACCAACTTGTTGCTGTTCTTGGTTTTTTTGTTGCATCCAGCCTTCAGCTACGTTCCGTGAGTTTTAGCAGTCCTTCCAGAACTGGAAAGTTGACACAGAAAATAGGCTTGAATCAGCCATCCATTAAATGACATTAATGTTCTACATGTAGCAAAATTTGCTAGCAGCCTTGTTTGATGATTTCCTAATTAGACCCATGTAGTAAGCTCTGTAAGTGTATGGCACTAATATTTAAGTTATGAATGCCAGTTCTGAACAGTTGGCACAGAGATTTCCCTTACTGATCATCGGTCTTGTTCAGCGGTTTATGGGTGAGTGCAAATTCAGAAAATGCATCAAGGTATCCTTTATGCTCTCACAAATGCTTCCAAGTGGTTCAGTCTAACTTTGCCTGTGAAACCATACCATCCATGATTGCTTATGCTCATCATGTGTCCCTGTCTCTCATTGCTTTCTTGCCTTTTTGATATTTGCTTCATGTTTTCTGGCCTTTATTATTATTATTATTATTATTATTATTATTATTATTATTATTATTATTATTATTATTATTATTATTATTATTATTATTAAAAAGAGTTTAACCAGACCACTGAGCTGACTATCAGCTCTCATAGGGCTGGCCCGAAGGATTTGGATGAAATGACAGGTCTAGGCTAGAAGCCTAGCACTGGGACCAAATAGGTCATTCGATGTAGAGATGAATGAATGAAAATGAAATTAAACACTGCACAAAGGCATACGCTTTCATACTGGAACACGCTCACTCAATAAATTATATTTATACTCATATTTCCTTATATACTCACTAAAAAGGTATATTAAAATTTAAAATATATTGATCCAAAAGGATAAAATAAGCAAGATTTCTGGATGATATGTCAGTTTCATATGAATAAGTGACATTCAGACTCATGTAAAGAGTACATGGTGTACATTTTATCAATTGTTGTAGCTTTATGGGCATAATAACATCATTGCATATTACAGTACTATGAAGTCTTTCATGTCTGTGATCTATGCGAATGATCTGACAAACTCCGAAAAGTATCTCCATTTTATTTCCAAGTTCCATTATTTTTTTTAGTCGCTGTTAAAGTATCTGTCTCTGTACCTCATTTAGCAAGATCTATTTGTGGTATTGTTTTGAATAAGCTTGTAATGTGTCATTTTAGTTATTTTCGGCCTTTGCAGTTAAATAATATGCTAATAGGAAAAATCTGTGTACGTTGTGAATTGAGCTCATTTAAGAGTCTAAGTAACTAGTCTGCCTTTTTTGTCATATGTAACTGAAGATTTTACTATTTCGCTAATTCTGTGCGAGTGGTAGCTTACCAATATTTTCTTTTTCTGAAGCAATGGCAAGGAAACCTTTGGATGAGTCCAAGGCTCTTGTTTCTTTTCTTAGACACATTTTGCGCAAAAACACCTAACTTGGTGAGTAAAAAGGCAGGTCTAGCACGGATTGCCTCATACAGTATTTCCTAAAAATTTAAGTTGCCAGAAACTCTCTCTTAATTTTCACTAGAATTAATGCTATGCTCAGCCTTTTCCCCGAATATTTTTCTGGTTTTGGTTCTCAGACTTTTTCTTTCATGTTTTGTACTGGCTACTACGAATTCCTCTATTTCGTCCTCATACTTAATTTGTACTCGAGCCACAGGATTGAATAAACTTTCTATTTTAGCAGCATTGTTTGCCATCAGAAAATGTAATTTCATTTTTTCTAAGAAAACTCAGTTTCCCAGAAATTTTGGCACAATGGCTATTGAGTAACATGAGAACATTTTTCACATGTAACTGACAGATGACCCACTTCCTCATTACAGATGATGCATTCAATCTCCATTTTGAGGCAAACATTTTCTTCGTAGATTTTCAGTTTGTACAAGGTCAGGATGTATTATAAAAATGCAGGTTTGTGAATTTTTTTTACCATAGGTTTACAGAGAATCATTACCTGTAATTAAGAAAATTTCTTTTACACGAAAAAGAAATAGAAATTTTATGTACTAACTTCACGTGGTTCATTATTAGATTTTTTATCAATGAAGAAAACTGAAATGCAATATGGGAACCAATAGAATTCAGTTTACTGACACGAAAAAGTTAGAAGCAAATTAAGAAGACAGAGTTTGCAAGTTATGAAAAATAAGTTCACGGTTAGAAAAAATGCCATCTTGATATAAATACTTGCACAATAGGGGGCAAATGGCTAAATATATGTAAATTGGTTTTCTACGTCGCTGATGAATTTTCTATGAAGGTGTGTGAATGTGGCTGTGCCATTTTCTTGTTTTCTCTCTGTGAAGCCACCTCCAGTCAAGGAAACAGCTTAGTTAGATGCATATACAGTAGAAGGATGAAGTGCAGTGCCAGCACAAAGGTCATTTAGTGTAATACATGGGGAGGAATGAGATTGTCAATAAAAATTTAAACGTAAAATAATTGCGATAGACTGACAATGGATGGATGAATCTGAACACAAACTTTGTTTTCTTGTCAATCTAACCCATATCAATCAATTCCTAGTCTATCCCACCCATGGTTAACTCGGCCCAATTATTGTAACTGATTTAGCCCCTCTAAGTAAATTATGATATTCCCCAACATTTCTAATATTAACTGGTGTTTTATGTGGTTACATTGTCTTATAAAAATGAGTGTAAAGCATAATCACTACGATATTTTTGTATGAAAAACTAATTACCGGAACTTGTGATAATTTTGTTGAAATAGTAATTGCTCTGCTCCTAAGCATTCATCGCAGCTAGTGGATATACAATAAACCTCTCTCCATCAAATTTAATTTAAACTCCATAGGCAGATATCTTATTAGTTTTACATCCATTATCAATTAAAGTTCCTCTTTTCACCTGCTTGTCCAAAGTTATATTTGCCTGCAACAAAAACATTTTTTTAAATGGAGCTAAAATGGAATTTATCCACCATTTTCTTTTTTCTTTTTTTTTTTAGAATGCTGTAAAGTTAAGTTCATTCGTGGTATACTCTCTTAAACATGCACTGGAAGAAATTGTTTATATACAAGAATTTTCTACATAGGGCAAGATCGGCTGAAGATTGACCTGGTACGAAAATTGATTATGAAAAATAGAAGTTAAACTTTTGGGAAACAAATACAATTAGAAAGATTAATCACTGAATGATTCAAGGAATAAATACTGTAAATAGTGAGATGTCCTGTGAAAAGAGTCAGAATTCTGGAGAGCTGCTTTAGTTTGCGGGGGATAGAAGCGAGGTATCTCTGAGCTCTGTAATGTTGAAAGGAGTTAATTTATGTATAAAACTGCTTATGCAAGTGGCCAGTGATTGTGTAAAAAGGGCAAGGGACCGGCCATGATGGGACTAGAAGTGAGACGCTATAGTTTCATAGTGAAAGTGCGATTGAGTGGCTCACCAACCCGTGTAAATTATATCCGGATCAAGGAGGGAGCAAGTGGAATGGGTAAAGAAATAATTGTTGGTTTGTATAAGTGAAATTGTGATAGAGGTGATGAAAGAATTGTGAGAATTACTTAGCAAAACAGTTTAGGAGTAGGAGTGGATTTGTACTGAGGAACTAAGAAATGGTAAAGTAATATCATGGCAAATCAGTGTAGGTCTATACGATGATATGTGAATAAAGGTTTTCTTATAAAAAAGTAGTGTGATAATTAGAACAGTATAAAGGCAAAATGTGGCCTACATGGACCTAAAATATGTTTATGACAGAACCTTCATACCACACATAAACTGTACAAAATGTTCATCTCACAGGTTCTACCTTTTAACTCGCTTATAATCATCGTGTACACCTCACTCATAGAAGAAATTAACATGTCAGCAATTTCTTTTATACATTCAAAGTTTAGAGTCCATAGGTACACCACCTTTCTGCCAAACTTATTGTAGAGACCCATCTTCGTTCCTTACTATACAAATTATACTCTGATACGCGCCCCTTTTCTCACCCTACCGTCAATTCTTAGTTACTCCTAAATGCGTCTTCCTTTCTTTTACCAGTCATATTGATATTCATTCCTCCAAGTCCCTTTTGTTTCATTTACTCTCTTTTATTAAACTGTTAAAGGTCTTAGTTACTTCACCTCAGCTGGCACTGTATCTCCAATAAACATGAGCGACTCCACACTCCATGTAGGACCTCTTTTTCTGATCCCAAGATTTTGTTTGCAAATATCGTATAATTTCTGGCCTTTGCAAGTAATGAATCAGATACAAATTAAGATGCTATTAGTTACGTATCGACTGTAGACCAAAAAATGTTTTAGCAAGAGCAATAGCTCACTTGCTGTAATGAAGAATTTTGTCTTGGTATTTTGAGCCCACCATGTCAACATAATTTTAAGAATTTTCTCTCTCCCTATGGATAGTCATTCGTCCAATATATACTGTATATATATACACACACACACACACACACACACACACACACATATATATATATATATATATATATATATATATATATATATATATATATATATATATATATATATATATATATATATATATATATATATGTATATATATATAACCTCACCATTATATGTAACCTCACCATGTAATGAGACTAAAATTTTCTTTCCCTGGAGAGAACTCTGTGTTGTGTGCAGATGCTTATTATTATTATTACCTATACCGTCAAGTCAAAGAGGAAGTTGCTTTGCTGACAACAATACCAACAAGATATATATATATATATATATATATATATATATATATATATATATATATATATATATATATATATATATATATATATATACATATACATATATATATATATATATATATATATATAATATATATATATATATATGAATGTCTTTTACTGTAAAGAAGTAATATGAAATATATGGTTAAAACACTATTTGAACGTTGCAAATAGTATTTTATGGGCACTTCTTATATTGAAAATATATATATATCAAATATATATATATATATATATATTATATATATATATATATATATATGTATGTATATATATATATATATATATATATATATATATATATATATATATATATATATATATATATATATATATATATATATATATATATATGTTTGTGTGTATATATATATATCTGCATACAACACAGAGTTCTTTCCAGGGAAAGAAAATTTTAGTCTCATTACGTGGTGGGGTTACATATAAAGGGTTAGGTGAGATTAAGTGCAACCTATCCACCACTGCCTTTTGCACGAGTCGTTTCTCCACCATGCTATCTTACGCCTGACCTAAATCAATTAAATGGGATTGAAAGGAACCATTTTGCAAAGGAGATTGATTTATGTATCTGAAAACTGAGAATATATCCAAGATTTTCTTTTAATTCTAGTTAGACTAATTATGTGCAACTGCAAGTAGGTATTCCAATACACTTCTGCTCTTATATTGAGAGAAATATAAGTTTTTTTTTTTATGTCTACCCAAATTCCAGAAATTTAGTTGAGGCTCATTACCTTCACAAGATTTCTCAAAGTACTCATATTGTCCTGAAGAGTAGTGATAACGTTCCATATGGTTTGATAAAATGCTCTCAGTCCACTTCGAATGTATTATTTGGATATGTAATGAATGAACTGTACATATATATGCATTTATGCATAAATACATACATACATACATACATATATATATATATATATATATATATATATATATATATATATATATATATATATATATATATATATACATATACACACACACGTATATATATATAATCAGTAAGCTTACTGATTGTATATGAATCATGGTGATGAGATAAAAATATCATATATATATATATATATATATATATATATATATATATATATAATATATATAATCATATTACACTGTGGTATTGCAGTAAAGATATATATATATATATATATATATATATATATATATATATATATATATATATATATATATATATATATATATATATATATATATATATATATATATATATATATATATATATATATATATATATATATATATATATATATATATATATATATATATTCTTCCATATTTATAAACATTAGTCTCTCTGTCCGTCAGCTATAGGGTAGAATTAATGGCATGGCTGGAAGAGACGCCATGAAAGGGTTGAACTTGTGTAGGGTTGTTCCTCCCCGAGATCACCTGATTTGGGATTTGGGGGAAACAATACCGACCTCTTAGCCCCACCATCGGATTTTTTCGAGGGGGGGTTAGATAGCCGCTAAGCACAAAGAGTTAATTAGGGATGTAAGCGGGCTGCTCTCCTTACCTTTTAGAGTCTTAGCCATAAGATCTATTTCCTTTCAAACTCTGTACTGGTGGAAATTGCATTGCAGGTCGACTCGTCTTGTGCCTGCCACCGAAAACAGCATATGCGAGGTTTCATGCCCACACACACAAACCTGAGGACTCTGCTGCACACCACCAAAGGGGCCAGACACACATCATTAGTGCAGTCCCATTTCCTTTGTACGCTGGTGTGGTGAACTTCTGCGGGCGAGATTTGTCTTCTGCAAGCGAGCTCCTGCACAGATGCTATCAGGTACGATAAGAAGTGCAACGACGCCAGTTTCTGCTTTTTCTTCTCGTGAATTTCTCTCCATTTTCCAAATTTCCAAGTTGCCAAGTTGCCCCATGATTTGCCCTAAGCTGAAATTAAATTAATTCAGTGATCAGAACTAGACTACTTCCTCCATAGTGTTATCTGTGCTAATTAAATTTAATGGATCAATTCCTCCATCATGCATAATTAAGTTCATGTGAGAGAAACTCATTGGGTTTTGAATGCTAACTTGGAATTCTCTTCCAGAACCAGTTATCCAGCATCTCAGGTGGTCTGTGCCATGCCTTGTGAAAAGAAAATACCTTAGGCGTTTAACTGCCATCCTGTTACATGCAAGAACCCTCTGATTAGCAGTCTGAGGCACTGGACAGTCTCCCCGTTGATGAAACAAGTTGCATTAACAACCAAATTAATTTAACCAGTAGCAACCTTCATGTTCATTTAAGTGTTAACTATTTTAGGGTTGTAGTCTTTTCAGATTCAGTAATTTGCTACACACTGTCTAATTTTATTGCACATTGTACATGCTTGCTTACTGCTCCATCAGCCTTTTCATATTAATTTCCTGATTGCTTTATTTGTAAATAAATTCAATTTAAAGTAAATAACTGGTTAATTTTCCCCCAACCATGTCACCCTCCAATTCTCTGTTTACTTAGATGTGATATCAAGGTAAGTCAATTTATCCATTCCATTTATCGCTTACATTCTGAGTGCTTTGTATTGGCTTTCGAGGCAGTTGATTAAAATAAACAAATCCCATTCTTCCAACCACATTGGCGACCTTGCCAGGATCCTAGTCAACTTGTAACGAGAATTAACTTTGCTATCACTAGACTAGGAAGGAAATGAACCGAGGAATGATATAAAAATCATAATAATTTAATTCCATTGTTCACAAAGGCGAAATAATGACTAAACCGAGACCAAGGATAACAGGGTAAGGGTTATTATTATAATTGTTGTAAAATTAAGGATACGTTAGGAACAGATAGGGAAAACTGTTTAGAAAAAAAGTGATTAGCAGCAAATCTCTTTATCAAAACATAAAGCGAGAGCACAAAAAAGTTTTTAAGTTAGCGATGCCGAATAACTGCCCACAAACTTTCTCGTTGTAAGAATAGCAGCTGTGTTGTGTTGCCAGAAGGCTGATCGTTAGGAATTAGGAAGTGCTTGCCAGGGATTTATTGCATGGGTTAGCCATGAACAGTTAGCTAAGAGCATTGTTCGAAAACAGTTACGGCAGAGAAAGTGTACAATTTCTGTGTTAGTGAAGTGTAGTTCGAAAGTTCGTGTTGTTAAAATACTCATAACGACCACTGGCAGTTCAGCTGTACCAGCTCTGCGCATGCACTTTACCACACCCCACTCCCACAATTCAAATTTACATCTCGTTTTTAGTAAAGTAAAGGCATTACTGATGTTTTAAGTTAAATCATATCAGCTTCCACAATTCAGTCAGAAAAGTTGAGTGTTCTTTTTCTTAAATTTCAAATCATCATTGTTATATCACTCGATCGAGACAACCAGTGGACATCAGCTGTTTCTCTCTCACGCGCACCCACTTCCACTTCTTATCGTTCACTCGCCGAACAAAATTCATTTCTTTTTGCCCCCTAACATAAAACCCTAATGAAATAACTTGATAATAATTTGAAAACCCTTTCCACCATATAACTTGTCATGACGGGAGCTGGCTATTAAAATTATATAAATACCAAAAGTACCTTTTTAGAAAAAAGAAAAGTAACTTAGCATAATTTTTCATAACATAATTTATCATAAGGAATTATAGTACATTAAATCACACCACAAATATGTTCCATTACAAATGCGCTCTTAGAGGTAGAGAGAGAGAACTCTAATTCTTCCATCTTACCAAAAGGAATACTAAAATTAAATAAGTGAGTATTGGAAAATAAATCCATTAATTCATAAAGCCAAGTACAATATTTTTTTCTTTCCACTTTTCCACCAACCTTTGGTCTTTTAAGATCCTCATTCAATTCTTCCTTTTACCTATTCACACATAGAGCGCAAATTTATATACGCATCCGTGTTCATTAAATTGTCTCCCATCTCTATTTTCCCATTAAGTGCTTCAGCTCACGGAGTGAACTCTCATGGGTCTCACAAGAGTGTATGTGAAACAATGGTGAGACGGGCATAGTAACTGCCTCGCCAGTGGGAAGAGATGCTGATTAGGTTAACCGGATGTCAGCATTGTTTCACGGCATGGATTGGGCAACTGAACATGCCAAGTTGTGAATGTTTCGGTGTGCCTTTTTTCCTTGAACTCAGCAGTGTCCATCCTCTCAAAACGCCCTTGGTTACAGCACACGAGTGGCGTGAGCAGAAAGTCAGCAAAGAAACTTCTAGAAGCTTTATCTGGTTAAAATTCCGGATATCGCGGGGTGAGGTATGTTTGTACGTCCCGTCCTGGGGCGTGGTCCCAACCAGAGGTGGGGTGATATAGGGAAATCGTAGGGCATTCGAGAACAAACCCAGCCCTTGTATACAGGTGTCTAGAGTTAGAAACCTGTGTGTGTGTGTGTGTATGCGAAGACACTTTGATTCTGAACTGTTTATCAAACCTGCTCGAGATGTTTCAACATGTATAGAGGTCAAAGAAGTACTCGGAATATTTAACAGACTTTGACTTATGAATTTGGACCCGGGTGTATCATGGAGCAGTTACTTGGATTTTTAAGTTAGTGAATCTTTTTTTTTTCTTTTGGGAAGAGACTTGTTATCGTTTTAGCTAAGTATTACCTATCAGTCTTTCTTTTGCCAGTTCAATATGTTAAACTTGTTTTGCTTTAGTGAATAAATTATTTTGGGGAAAACTCGCTGGTATGCAAGCAGTTAGCTTGCCCAGGTAATTCCTTGGGTGCAGTTGCTCTCAGGTTCTAACTTCTTTTAGACTTTTATGGCCTAGTGGATAGCGCCCTTGCCTTCCACCTGAAAGACCTGGGTTCAATCCCGACTTGAGTCAGAAATTTATTTCTGTTCCACACGTGATTGTGTGTTGATTATTTCTATCTTATTCACTCAGAAGGGATAATTCGAATGAAATGCTGTCTATTGGGTCATTGCTGAGTCGGGAGGTTGGGAAAACTCGCTGGTATGCAAGCAGTTAGCTTGCCGAGGTAATTCCTTGGGTGCAGTTGCTCTCAGGTTCCAACTTCTTTTAGATTTGTATGGCCTAGTGGATAGCGCCCTTGCCTTCCACCTGAAAGGCCTGGGTTCGATCCCGACATGAGTCAGAAATTTATTTCTGTTCCACACGTGATTGTGTGTTGATTATTTCTATCTTATTCACTCAGAAGGGATAATTCGAATGAAATGCTGTCTATTGGGTCATTGCTGAGTCGGGAGGTTGGGGAAAACTAGCTGGCATGCAAGCAGTTAGCTTGCCCAGGTAATTCCTTGGGTGGTGTTGCTCTCAGGTTCCAACTTCTTTTAGACTTGTATGGCCTAGTGGATAGCACCCTTGCCTTCCACCTGAAAGACCTGGGTTGATCCTGACGTGAATCAGAAATTTATTTATATATATATATATATATATATATATATATATATATATATATATATATATATATATATATATATATATATATATATATATATATATATATATAGTAAAGTTTACAGGTTTTTTAGGACAATCATTTGCAGGTTGTTCCCTTACTGAGGGTGTTGTCTCCTTACCTGGTGGTGCTTGTTTTTTTTCGTAGGTGTGAATTTAACGTCTGTCGCCTTCATGTCGACTGCGGCAGTCGGGTTTGGTATGGCAGCGAGTCAGGTCTCAGCAGTATAGCAGCAAGGAGTCCTTATTTTTGCAGCAAGTATCATTTTACCTGTTGGCTGTGGTAGCAGACGATGGCTGGATGACTAAATCATCGGGGGAATTGGTTCCTGTTTGACAGCAGACTTGCTGTCTGGATGTTTCTGCCGGGATCATCTGTTATGTCCAATGCATTCCTGCTTGCAGTCACTGGCTGCTTCGATGATTTCACGGAGTTCGTTTGAGTATTTTCATCCTTTTCAACAGCTGGGTCTGCCTCAAAGTCTCTACGGAGATAGTTTTTTTTTTTTATTGTGCTATCTTGAGTTAATAGAGTGTGTTATTTCATGCTGCTTGTTGATTGTTATTTATGCTGCTCTATTTGTTATACCGCTTTGGTATTATGTTGTTTATGCTGCTTGAATCTTATTTATCCGGTTTGATTATTGTTAATTACGTTGTATGCTGTGCTTCCGTATTATTGTTCATGCTGCCTGTTTTTTATTTGGAATGCAACAGTTTGGTTATTTGTGATGTAGCAAGTGTTTGTTGATTTGTACTTTAGTGTTGACCTGAGTTAATGTAATGATTATTGTGTTTGTTCACTGTTATTGATGGTTTTCATAGGGTAACTCAGTTTTAGCTATATTTGTTTTTTTATTCTTTTGACCGACTCTTATTAACCAATTCACCATAAGTAATGTTTATGTGATTTGTTTAATGCCAAACCTCGACTCATTTGTACATAATGTATATAACTTATTATAATAAATTAGTTTTAAGGTGCTTCAGTGGTTTTGTTACTTTCCTTCCTCCGTGGTTTAATATATATATATATATATATATATATATATATATATATATATATATATATATATATATATATATATATATATATATATATATATATATATATATGTGTGTGTGTGTGTGTGTGTGTGTGTGTGTGTGTGTGTGTATGTATGTATGCATGAATCTATATGTATGTGCAATTCATTCATTACATATCCAAATATTACATACGCTTCTTTCCAGTAAATCAATATGTGTGCACTGTGAGTTTCCAGGGGTGAATGACGAAACCTACTCTGTACAGTGCGAACAATAGCTCCTGTCCAAATTAATATCATCATCTATTATGGTTATACTAACATAAACAAAGAGAAATTAATTTTCTTCTATATCATTATTTTCCCACAGAGAACGGTCATAGTGTCATTCCATATCATTGTAATAAAACAATAAAAAATTTTAATATTTTTTCCTAATACTTATGAAACTCGTTCCTGGCTGACAGAGTTGTAAGTTCTCGATGGTGCATACATAAGTTTTGTGAATTCATCTGTTAAAACATAGTTATAGTTCTACCGTATGAATGGCACTTCTCATTCCGGAGCACCTACCACGTCTCAATGAGTGAAGGCAATATTTTTGTTTTTCTGCTAATTTAACCAGGTTTTGTGAACAAAGAGAACTACACTTCTGCATCACAATAAATATTTTCCCAAAAGAAAATAACGTTAAAGATCCACAACTGGGCAGGTCAGTCTTCCTGTTCTAAATATAATTACCCATCCACGGTTGGGATATTCACTGATCTCACTAGATATTCAGTTAAAAATAATTGTATCTGCACCATTGCAAATCGTAAAAACTTTTGAATTTCAATAGTTCATCGCCTCTCCAGAAACGCAAACAATTACAAGAGATCTTTTGTAATTGACTAATTTCGATGTACAGGTATACGCAGTTATATATATATATATATATATATATATATATATATATATATATATATATATATTTATGTATATATATATATATATATATATATATATATATATATATATATATATATATATATATATATATATATATATATATATATAATATATATATATATCAATAGAAATCATCAACACACAATCACGTGTGGAACAGAAATAAATTTCTGACTCACGTCGGGATCGAACCCAGGTCTCTCAGGTGGAAAGCAAGGGCGTTATCCACTGGGCCATACAAGTCTAAAAGAAGTTGGAACCTGAGAGCAAGTTAGCTTGCCCAGGAAATTTTTGGGTGCAGTTGCTCTCAGGTTCCAACTTCTTTTAGACTTGTATGGCCCAGTGGATAACGCCCTTGCTTTCCACCTGAGAGACCTGGGTTGATCCTGACGTGAGTCAGAAATATATATATATATATATATATATATATATATATATATATATATATATATATATATATATATATATATATATATATATATATATATATATATATTAAAAGGATCTTTTTCTCTGTTGTATGTTTTTAGTCTCTCACTTCGTACCTTGGCTTGTTCTAGATGTGTCCCTTAGCATCGCTTCACTGATGATGTGCTATCTTCTTTATATTAATTAATTCAAGTATTGATATCTCTCAGAAAGGCGTATAGAGACAAGATCGGTAAATTCTTCACTTTAATTAGTACTTAGTATTATAAAGATCAGTACAAAACTATTAGTTACAATGATAGAAACGAAATCACTCTGGAGCTATTAACTTGGCTCAGTCTATATGGGGAACACTGAAGCGCCTTTTAGACACAATCTTGATCTGTTCTCTGGCGTTTTCTAGACTGCTGAACCCCTGAGTTTCTTGTTATCTGCAATCTCCACCTCCTTCTAGCCCTATTGGATGGATTTATCAGCAAGGCCTCCCCTTCAAATAGTTCATTGGAAGGACTGTAGTGGGTGTGATTCAAATCTCTCCTTAGAGGACTTGATTGGAGGTGACCTTAGGAGGGTGTGTGAAAGACCCCTTCCTAGTATGTTTGATTGGAGGTTGCAGAAGTACATCACTTTGTCCAGCCCCCAATTTCCTGGAATTTCCATGAAAACGCCTCCTGAGAAGGCAGGGTTATAGAACCAGTTGCTGTAAGGTTTTTGGCTGTGCTGACTCATGATTTGGTTAACTTAATTGCGAGACCAATACCTCCTATTTTTATGACTTCAACACGATATACTGCTTTGGAGTTCATGCAAAAATCCTGCCTCGATCAGTGTATTGGAATCACGATAACAACAACAGCTTTTAGGCATTATCACTGTGCTCTCTGCCTCTCTTTTTTATTCTTACATCTCTCTCCTAACTTTTTCTCTTTTCTCTCTCTCTCTCTCTCTCTCTCTCTCTCTCTCTCTCTCTCTCTCTCTCTTTCTTTTCTTTTTCTCTTTTCTATCTAATTTCCCCAGATATTCTACATCACAACATATATATAAATAAATAAATAAATATATATATATATATATATATATATATATATATATAATATATATATATATATATATATATATATATATATATATATATATATATATATATATATATATATATATATATATATATATATATATATATATATATATATATATATATATATATATATACATATATATATAAATATATATATATATATATATATATATATATATATATATATATATATATATATATATATATATATATATATATATATATATATATATATATATATATATATATATATATATATATATATATATATATATATATATATATATATATATATATACATATATATATATATATATATATATATATATATATATATATATATATATATATATATATATATATATATGTGTGTGTGTGTGTGTGTGTGTGTGTGTGTGTGTATGTATATATATATTACGCCTTCTAAAAGACGTACTTACCTCCTTTTTATTCACCGGAAGTCTCAGCTGACACACCTGCTTGGTTGAAGAAGAAAACCTGAGTACTTTTCTCTAATATAACTCATAATTAACTAAAGCCACTGAATTAAATTCCGAGTTACAAAGATAGACTTTATTGAAAAATCTAACAAACCACTAACTGGTTAAAAGAAATGAGTCTTATATTCTGCCCCCCAAAATCAAGAATAAAAAATGAATCATAGGAAATGATATCTCAATCACTGAGGAGGGACTAAACAAATTGTAAGACCAAGATTCCCCAACGTCCCATTACCACCAAATAACGTACATCCGTTAATCCATAGTTAAAAACAGTCTTTAGTCGTTTCAGCGACCTGTCCACCACTTCTTTCTTTTATGCTCATCACGACGAGCACTGTATCATGAGTTCACAGATTCGTCACTGCGAAAGAAGAGATACCCCACATTAAAAAACAGAAAAGATTCATTGAAATGGCATAAATAAACAAAATATTGCATTAAACAAATGGGTAACGAAAAACAACGTAAAATAGAAATAGCAAAAAAGGAAAACAGGATTACATTTTGACTTCTAATAAAACAGTGTACAAAAAAAATAAATAGTTTTTTTTTAAGAGTTCGGTACTCACTTTCAGCAAACCGGAGAATCCATCTCCAAAAAGATAAGTTGCACTGCTCAAATGAGTGCTACTAAAGTTCATGCTAGAGTGGAAGATTTCACATAATTTTGTTTCTAGCAAAACACACTGTGACCAACCAATGCACTCACACTTCCGGGAGCTCCCACATCACGCCTGGGAAAAGTTCCATGATGTCACATTGGAAGATTCCACTACCCACAATGTAGAACGGGTCAACGATCGAGGCCTACTGAGCTTTGCTCAAAACTAGGTTGGAATGTCTTATCCCCTTGACAACCGGACTTCCGATCACACCAAGAAATATTGCTTCCATGCTCTGATCACGTCTTGTGACACTGTACATACAAGGTGAACGTTCATGAAATGATGAATTTCAGTTTTGAAATGCGAATGAAACTCCGCACTTTCTCCATGGAAATAAAATAACTAAGTACACATCAGATGCATTAATAAAACTGCTGAATCATTCACATTTCAATCTATATCCACAATAGGAGCTCGGCCCACCTACTATCTGGGCGACCATGCCCAGGCGCAATTGAACATAATATAAGTTCACTCGGGCTGGCACTTAAACCATAATCATATACACCCAAGAATGCTGCTTTTCTCTGCAGCCACACAGTTTCTGCATTTAAAATCAACAGCCACCACCAGCTGTAGATAACAACCTGGGAACACATATCACACTAATACATGCTCCAGGAATGGTTCCTCATAGATCGCATCTCTTCACATACTGTGTTTCTGATAATGCTGCATTCTCCTGTATGGCCCGTGACTGAACAGGCCTGTGCTAACTACACACGCACTGGAAAAAGATCCTCGATAAAAAACTGAATTCCTCCTTGTGCATGATGACAACTGGTGAAACCATGGCCATTACCATCCATAAAGGCTGTGGACCCCTCCAAAAAGGTGAAAGCATGAAAGCTTGAAGGTTGTAACCTCAGTCTGCACTCACTCTCAGCTGCTGGAGACATTTTCGTGTGACCCTCACATGGTTTGTAAGAAGTGGTACATCTACGGCAAGTGGTTCGTCGGTCATATCATGGGTCAATTAAAATCAGTTATTAACCTTATAACTATTTCCTACAAAACCACCATTCTATCTTTGCAAAATACACTTGTCATAGACTAACAGACCATTGTCTCTAGATCCAACAGCTACCGACTGAAAATCGTCCATGTAACACCACTAACTCAGAACCATATGTGCTAGAAAACTGAATGCTCTACACAACTGAGAATGTACAAACCACTACCTAAAAATTACTGAATCCATCAAACCGACTCTAACATCTCAAAAAAATAGATTCAAAACACACTCGTGAGATATAATCTTATGCGACACCAGGACATTTAATCACCATTTCAACCTGTAAAACTGTATCGCATATTATAAAAAAAAAAAAAAATCCCCTGTAAGTCATAATAAAATCCCCAATGGGCAATGCCAAACATATTATAAACCTTACCCAAAACTTAAAAAAAAAAAAATGCCCACAGATCTCTATGGTACTTCTACGTCACTTCTAACTATATATATTACCCCAATCCCAAAATGATGTACAACTTCATTACTAATACAAAGAAAAAGGAAAAAATTACGCTAAATTGCCGCATTTGCACAGGAACAAAAAAACACATAAACAGCTGCACAACTCAATTTAAACATAAAACTGAGGAAAAAGAGAGGGAGAAAAAAACAAATCCCCCCAAAAAACAAGCAAACAAGCTCCCATCTACAATTACGTTGTTCTCTTGATCTTCGTCATATGCATTAAGTTAACCTAGTCAACCCAGTTCTTTCATCAAGAACAATAAATCTATTTCCTCTTTTTACCTCAACCACCCGAAATGGACCTTCGAACTTAGGCCCCAATTTGTAATTTAATTGATTCCTGACATTAAATTTCAAGAACACTGTATCTCCAATTGTGACTTTCATGCCATCTGATTTTGCTTTGCTTCTCTCAACCATTTCTTGTCTTTGCCTCGAGATTACTACTTAAATGCGCATGATGTTCTTTAGCTGTAGCTATTAATGATTTAACTATATTATCACAACGTTAAGGTATAGACAAGAAATCAAGCATGCCCCACGCTGGATAGCCAAATAACGCTTCCCTAGGTGACATGCCATTTGTGTCACTAACCATTGTATTTAAGCTATGTCTAACTCATCTATATAACTGTCCCAGTTCCTATCATTGCCACCTACAGTGACTTTGAGAGCCTCGATTACTTTCCTATTGGCTCGTTCATACAATCCATTAGCTTCTGGCCTATACGGAATGATATTTACTTTCTGTATTCCCATTACTTGTGCAAGACACTAATGTCTTATTGACAAATTCTCTCTCATTATCAGTAATAAGGACCTCAGGAACCCGTAAAGGCAAATATACCCACTGAAAAATGCTATAGCCACCTCTTCTGCCATTTTATTCCTTAAAGGGAAAATTTCTACTCATCTACAATCAATAACAAATGTCTGTGGCCATAACTAGACTCACAGAAATTCTACTATATCCATATGGATATATTGTCGAATTTCTGTGTGTGAGTCTAGGTATGGCCGTTGAAAAGGCCTTCTAGGGATAGGAAAAGGACCTAGTTTACAAGAAGTAATCCTCACTGGCTTGCATGCATTACAAACTGAACATCCCTTCACAAAGTTCTCCACTGATGAGAACATATTTTCCCAAAAGAACTTATCCCATACGTTTTGATGTGTCTTCTCAATCCCCAAATGTGGACTACCAAATTTACAATGAACAATATCCAAAACTACAGGAATTAATTCCTTAGGCACCATGATCAGTGTTTTATACCCTTTATCTTCATTATTCCTCAACTTCTACCTCTACTAAGGTAATATCGCAGTCTATACATTCACCAGTTACATTACACACCTGGTGACCCTCTGTGTCAACAAAATTCCTACTAAGAGCATCCTCTACCACATTATGTTTGCCCTCGACATACTTCAACTTAGCGTCAAAATCTCTTTGTCAAAAATCACCTAGCTCTCCTAGGGGAAAGATCATGCTTATTAAAATGATTCAACAATGGCTTATGATCTGTAAAAACTTCTACTTTATTCCCCATTAACAACATCTTTAAATGAACCAAACTAGACACAGCAGTGTAGGCCTCCTTATCTATCGTGGCCATCAACAATTCATTACTCCCTCGTGTCTTGAACTTTCGGCTATAGAAAGCAATTGGGTGTAATTTACCCTCAGATTTCTACATTAAGCAGACACCTATACTGTCTAGACTGGCATCAGTCACTAATGTGAACGGCAATTCGAAGTTTGGAAACTTCAAAACTGGAGGACTCATTAAAGCTTCTTTGACTTTCTGAAAGGCTATCTGCTGTGACCCACCCCATGAAAATTGTACATCATTCCTTAAAACATCTGTCAGGGGAGCTGACAACATAGGAAACCCTTTCACAAATTGACAGAAAAATGCTGCCATCCCCATAAATGACCTGACTTGCTCCTTGCTCTTAGGAACAGGAAAATCGATTATGGCCCTGTCATGGGTAGATGCAATAATGTGCTTGCTAACCAGTCAGTTCCTGTTGTCAATGTGTCGTGGACAAGTAGAATTTGATCTGGAATCGTCTATGGTGTGACTGGAATGGGTGGATATTAGGAATCAATCATTGTGCAGAGAATCAAAAAACTCCTTATATGGGAATAAGGATTGCCGTCATTAGCTCCGCCTATACAGGGGTATATAAGCTCCCAGAAGAGACTTCCCAAGACAGGGATATAGACAGACAGAGACAGAGACGGTACTCAGAGGTCGGACAAAGCAAGGTTCTGACGGGGTATCCCTTTCAGATGCCCCTTACTCTTGTTCGTAAAATCTTGTCCTGCCCAAAACGAAGAGAAGCAGCCAGCCCTTCCTGCCTGTGATGAGAAAAGAAGCAGCCAGCCCTTCCTGCTTGTGATGAGAAGTCTCTAAGCCCTCCATGTTCGAGACAAGGTGAAGCAGTGAGCCTACATGCCTGTGACAGCGTGAAGTAGTCGGCCCTTCCTGCCTGTGACAATGTGAAGTAGTCAGCCCTTCCTGCCTGTAACGAGGACAAGTCTTCAGCCCTTCCTGCCCTCCATTTGCACAATTTCTGGATTCTTGGAGAAACAGCATTTGCTGCCTCATCTTAAAGACATTCCTTTATGTGACGTTCACGAGCCCCTGGTCATCGTACCAGCAACATCTCTGCTAAGTTCCCAGCTGCCCTTCTGTGACGTCTACAAGCCCGAGGTCATTGTGCCAGAAACATCTCTGCTGAGTTCCCAGTCAGCCTTCTGTGACGTCTTCAAGCCTGAGGTCATCATGCCACCATTTAAGTATTAAGATTGCTCTACCTCGCAACCTGTTCCCCTATCTATAACCGCTTAGATTTGTTTTGTTTAGTGTTATGTTGAGTTAGAGCCAAGGGGTAACAGCATTTCATTTTCTTTGTAAATAAGGTTGTGAATAAATAGTTGTAGTGTTGTGAGAGTTTCTTTTCATATTCATTTCCCATATTTCAATTGCTGTGTTGAAACATTGTTGTTTA
This sequence comes from Macrobrachium rosenbergii, assembly GCF_040412425.1. Classification (NCBI taxonomy): domain Eukaryota; kingdom Metazoa; phylum Arthropoda; class Malacostraca; order Decapoda; family Palaemonidae; genus Macrobrachium; species Macrobrachium rosenbergii. Next base: position 39,272,710 of record NC_089781.1, read on the forward strand.
GAGTTTGAAAGAACCTGGAATGATTCTTGCATCGTGACAGGCCCTAACTTTGTCATCATTTACTCGAATACCCTCCTTAGAGATGACGTGACCTAATTATACAATTCTCTTTTTCAGTAAACTACACTTGGCTAGTTTAACCTCCAAACCCACTAACCGAAGCCTCCTAAGAACCTCTCTAAGTACCTCTAAATTTTCCTCTATAGAGTCTGCAGCAATCAAGATATCATCCATATAAACGAAGACAGGCTTCCCTAACATCCCGTGCAAGACAGTATTTACTAACCTTGTGGACATCATAGGACTACCTGACAAACCAAAAGGCATTCGTGTAAACTCATAATGCCCTTTCGGTATAGGGAAGGCGGTAAACCCGTGACTCTCCTCGCTAAGAGGCACTTGCAAAAACCCTTGCATTAGATTAATATACAAGTAATTATTTTTACCACCAATTTCTCAAACAAATCTGGCAACCAAGCCACCAGATACCTATCAGGAATGGTCTTTTTGTTTAACTTCCTAAAATCTACACATACATAATCGAGCCATCCTTCTTAAACACTGCTAGCAGTAGAAAATTAAAAGGTGAGGAACTAGGCCTAATTATACCTTCATCTCCCCACTTATTAACCTCTTGCTTAACCTGCTCTCTAGTCTTAAAGGGTATCCTATATGACGGGACATAAATAGACTTTGTAGCACCCTCTAACTGTATCCTGTGTTCTAACACATTATTAAACCCTAACTTATCTCCTTCAAGTGCGACTATATCTGCAAAGTCAGCCAGAACTTCACCTAACCCCTCTGTATGTTCTTTATAATCAGTATCACCTAAATGATCCCAAAAACCTTTCTCCTAACTTGCATTTCTGCCTCAGAAAACTCATTTTGCCAACCTATGATAGCCACTGAATCAGTATCATCACCCCAGTCCTAGAAATCAACAACATAAGTATTCGTCTGATGTTTCCTAAGCAAATCATCACAGTTAAACAATTCCACCCATGTGACGCCTTTACTAGACAGCTTATTTATAGAAACAGTACTCAAGACACCTTTAAGCTTCTCGCTACTTTCAACTATACATACCTGTTTAGACATTTTTGCATCTTTCACCTGAACTTTCACCAGACCAGTCATACCTGGTTCTAAAATCACCTGTTCTAATAAAACATTCTTATATATCTACTTCCCCCTATAATAGGCTTGATACCACCCTGTAAATGGTTATCTACCCCAGATTCCATATTATCATCAATATCACCCATATTACCATCAGTATCACCCATAAAAGTATTCCCCTCCGTTTCATTTATACCCACATATGGGAAAACACCAGGTACTCCAATTTTTATACCTGCTACCCCAGTGTGTACAGAGATTCTATTATGCCTGCAAGCAGGATGGTCCAATAAAATTCTGTTCCCCAAGGCAACACCCTTTATCACTAAAACTGGTTCTGTAAGCAACTGACCACCCAGTGAAAAAACAAATGTTTGCCAATCCTAAAACATCCAACTTACGAGCCTGAACATCATGTACCTTCTCTTTCGAAGGTTTTAACTGGTACTGGGAAAACATCAACTAATAAAAATCATAGTCTAATAAACTGACTGAGGCACCTGCATCTACAAAAATTAAAACCTCAGAACCAGACACGCTCCCCTTCACCACAGGCTTTGACTCTGGAGCATCTTCCAAAAGTGCTACATGACAAGAACAATTCATTATCCTTTCCCCTTTTGTTGATTGGTCTTCCAAAAATTTTACCGATCCCTAGATCCTCTTCAATAACCCCCCTGAGGAACTTTCTTAGCAGCACCACCCATTTCCTGGAATGCAGGTCTACCTCTACCCCGTTTAAGAAATGGACAAGACCGCCAAAAGTGGTCAGAACTCTTGCACTCCTTAAAATATCTAACATGGCAAAACTTCTTAGTATGCCCCTGCCCATTACAATTAAAACACCGAAACCGTGGAGTTTGATCCTTAAATGTCCTATCACTGTCTACCCTGGCACCAAGACTACTCGTAGCTAAAACGGGTTTTTTATCAATTTATACCTTGCCACAAAACTGCCAGAGACAAAGCCTGAATCCCCTTGTGACAGGTACTTTGGAATGCCCACAAAAGCTTTTGGCATCCCATTGGAAAATTACTATCAACTGCAGGACATTTCGACATGTGCTTGTGAACCTGAGAAAAAATTGGCACCTCATCAGACGCATGCTCTATATTCTTATCAAAACTATCCACTATAGCATCTGGGACCTCTTGTAAGAGCCAGGAAAAATGCAACAACTTCTCAAAGTCGTTCAAAGAGATATAGCTACCATTTGCCCATCCAGACCCATCTCAATTTCTTCACTAAATCCACTGCATGATCGTACAAGTTGGAACTAAACCAATCATGGAATCATGGCCCTTCCTTTTCTTAAAGAATACCCTCACATCACGAACCACATCTCCACATTTGGCAGCCCCATATGCCGTTCTTAGAAAACCTTGGAGGTTCTTCCATGTTTTACACCCACTAAACAAACAGCTACAACAACGTTATCCAATATCTACCATGTCTAGGGCTACAAAACCCCTTGCTTCGTTAAATACCTCTTTGCCATTTGCGATTTCCCTAACAGGAAGATAATTATCCACTACCCCAACAAAAATCTCTACCAGTTGAGAGAGAACCCCATTAACTAAGCTTGGAAAAGGTTGAATTCCCAAAGCTACTGTTGTGACTTTATGAATCAAAGTCTTTTTATCCTCATAATCACCTGCCATATTGTCACCTGTAAGAAAACTCCATGTCCTACAAATACTACCTGATCTTAATTTCGTAAAATGCTAAAACCCCATATCATGTTCTCTAAATTAACTAAAGAAAAACCACACAAAGAGGGAAGAATGAAATAATTATTTCCCAACCATACGACAAAAATCCCCAAAAACTCCACAGGAGGAAAACAAATCAGACTGCCCCCTCAAAGAAAGAAAGAAAACAGGGCAAGAAGGGAAGGAGAGGAGTAGGGAGAAGGAGAATCATTCCCCCACCTAATACACAGAGTTAACCTTCCCATTAACTACCTCCTTTACAAGGTAAAAGAAAAAAAACCATGAGTGCATGAATCCCTGAGGCAAAGTTTGTCTCTAGGCAAAAACTGCAAGCGAAGCGCCTGTTCAATAACTCACCCTCAGTTACAAGACCCCGTGCTTGTATGTATTCAATAAAAAAAAATACATAGTGACTGTAAAAACAATTTAACATGAATCATGCAATATAAGAGAATCATGGTGAAAACAAAAATAAATTCAAATACAACCCACAAAGAGAGATGGAGGAGAACGAAAAATCATGCACAGGCCGAACTCACTTAAAACCCCACTATAAGACACCAAACAACCACCTCCCCCCAAAAATACGAAAATGAACACTTACACTATTTCATCCTCCCTTGCATGCCAACAACTGCAAGAGAACCTGTTACACACGCTCCAACACTCGTGCTGCACAAAAACCAACAAAACATTGCGTATATACACATGACCTTGCGTATTACTATTACCCATGTGATTGAGTTTCACCATGCATCTACACACCATAAGAACTCGTTAATCAATCCCCCCTTAATACACTCGTGACATTACATATCTTATCACTCACTTAGCCTAAGAACAGCATAGACACGCAGTTCAGTCAGTTGCCTCTCAAGATCCAATCCGCCAAGACAATCTGCTGACCCATATCCAAATTCCCTTTCAGTGACAGCATACCAACACTGCCTAGATAGCGCTCACACAAAACAGGTCTCCTATCTACCTATATGCAAAAATGTTCATGCACCTACACACATCCCTTCTTCGACATGAGTTCATGGCGCTGATAAAGCGTCATCACCAACTATTACGCCTTCTAAAAGACGTACTTACCTCTTTTTTATTTGCCGGAAGTCTCAGCTGACACACCTGCTTGGTTGAAGAAGAAAACCTGAGTACTTTTCTCTAATATAACTCATAATTAACTAAAGCCACTGAATTAAATTCCGAGTTACAAAAATAGACTTTATAGAAAAATCTAACAAACCACTAACTGGTTAAAAGGAAGAGTCATATATTCTGGCCCCCAAAATCAAGAATAAAAAATGAATCATAGGAAATGGAATCTCATTCACTGAGGAGGGATTAAACAAATTGTAAGACCAAGATTTCCCAACGTCCCTTCACCACCAAATAATGTCCATCCATCAACACAGTTAAAAACAGTCTTTAGTTGTTTCAGCAACCTTTCCACCACTTCTTTCTTTTATGCTCATTACCCCGAGCACTGTATCATGAGTTCACAGACTTGTCACTGCGAAAGAAGAGATACCCCACATCAATAAACAGAAAAGATTCATTGAAATGGCATAAATAAACACAGTAATAAAAGACTGCATTAAACAAATGGGTACCGAAAAACAAAGTAAAATAGAAATAGCAAAAAGGAAAACATGATTACATATTGACTTGTAAAAAAACACGGTGTACAAAAATAATAAATAGTTTTTTTAAGAGTTCAGTACTCACTTTCAGCAAACTGGAGAATCCATCTCCAAAAAGATAAGTCATACTGCTCAAATGTGAGCTACTAAAGTTCGTGCTAGAGTGAAAGATTTCACATCATTTTTTTTCTCGCAAAACACACTGTGACCAACCAATGCACGCACACTTCCTGGCCACTTCAATATTACGCCTGGGAAAAGTTCTATGACCTTATATCAGAAGATTCCACTACCCACAATGCAGTACGGGTCAACAGTTAAGGCCCACTGAGGTTTGCTCAAAACTAGATTGGAATGTCTTATCCCTTTGACAATCGGACTTCTGATCACATCAAGAAATATTGCTTCCATGCTCTGATCACGACTTGTGATACTGTACATACAAGGTGAACATTCGTTAAATGATGAATTTCAGTTTTGATATGCGAACGAAACTCCACACTGTTTCCGTGCAAATGAAATAGCTAAGTAAGTATCAGAACTTTATTTCTGTTAAACACGTTCCCCTGTGCTCATTTCCATCATATCTCAAGATGAAGGGGAAGTCAAGTGAAATGCTAGTAATTGATTTGCTTCAGGATTGGGAAGTTGGGTAAAATTTTCTGGTATATTAGGTGCTAGGTACCAGCCAATGAGAAGCCTCAGGTACGAAGTACTTAGGTTCCAACTTCTTCAATGACCTGTACGAAGGAATTGCTAACACCCTGAACTCTCACTTGAAAAACCTGGGTTGGGTCCCAATGTGAGTTAGAACTTCATTTCTGTTAAACATGTTCCCCTATGCTCATTTCCATTATATCTCAAGTTGAAGGGGTAAGTCAAGTGAAATGTTAGTGACTGACTTGCTGCCGGATTGGGAAGTTGGGCAAAATTTGCTGGTATATTAGGTGCTAGGCACCAGTCAAGGAAAAACCTCAGGTACGAAGTAATTAGAATCCAACTTCTTTTATGACTTGTACAGAGGAATTGCTAACTCCCTGGACTCTCATTTGAAAAACCTGGAATGGGTCCAATGTGAGTCAGAATTCAATTTCTGTTAAAGATGTTCCCCTGCGCCCATTTCCATTATGTCTCAAGGTGAAGGAGTAAGTCAAGTGAAATGTTGGTAATCGATTTGCTGCTGGATTGGGAAGTTGGGTAAAATTTGCTGGTATATTAGGTGCCAGGCACCAGCCAAGGAAAAACCTCAGGTATGAAGTACTTAGGTTCCAACTTCTTTTATGACTTGTACAGAGGAATTGCTAACACCCTGAACTCTCACTTGAAAAACCTGGGTTGGGTCCCAATGTGAGTTAGAACTTCATTTCTGTTAAACACATTCCCTTGTGCTCATTTCCATTATACCTCAAAGTGAAGGGGTAAGTCAAATGAAATGTTAGTAATTGATTTGCTGCTGGATTGGGAAGCTGGGTAAAATTTGCTGGTATATTAGGTGCTAGGCACCAGCCAAGGAAAAACCTCAGGTACGAAGTACTTAGAATCCAGCTTCTTTTATGACTTGTACGGAAGAATTGCTAACTCCCGGACTCTTACTTGAAAGACCTGGATTTGGTCCCGATATGAGTCAGAAATTTATTTCAGTGAAATATGTTCCAATGTTTTTATTTCCATCATACCTCACGGTGAAGGGTTAAGTTGAATTAAATGTTAGCAAATAGATTCCAAATAGAGTGTTCGGCAATGTGTATGATAAACAAAACATACCATTTATTAATCTGTTTGTATTTTGTTTTTCAATTTTAATCCTCTTCTGCTCTTTAATTAATATATCCTCTTTCTGATTTGTGTTAGATTATGTTTTTCCTATTATGTCGATTTACTACTGGATTTATTACTAACCAAATACATTCATTATCTAATAGTCTTTTATTTCATCCATTTTCATAAGTCTTCATAAACTAACAGGTTTCGTTCAGGGTATTTCATTTATTTTCACCTATACGGTCGTATTCATACATGTTATGATCTCTGTGTTGAAAGTTCAGGAATGACAAGTCTCTCTTCCCATCCATCATCATATCTGCCTGACCACAGCTTCCAATTCATCTATTTTATCTTCAACGGTGTACTTCAGAAATTTGAATACAGAGTAAGGCCGTTTTTGGTTTGGTTAATTTTCCTTCGTGTGTTGGTTTAGTGTAATGCTAAGTTCACACATTCACGTAACAAGGCACGCATGACCACGCACGGCTGAAAATTGTGAAACGTGACCATATGCAAGGTGAATAAGCCCTGCCCAACTGGATATGTGACATGGGCTGATTTGCGTAAGGCAAGCGTATTGTAGTGCACTGCAAACGTATGCACTGCGTAAGCATGACATGACGCTTACCAGAAGTGGCCTGACAAGCGGCAGCACAGCCAAAAGTAGTGTGTAGCAGAGCATGTAACACCGACGTACGTATACCGTATATGTAACGTTGTGCGTTACTGAGTTATGTCAACCTCACGTTGTCCCCATGAACCGCAGGGTTATACCCCAGCTATGACAGGGTCGGCCAGCGGCACCTGTCTTGCTAGTCACTGAAGTACTACCATCCTGGTAAATCAGCATGGAGGACATTGCTGAAATTCGTGAACTTATTGCTACAGCAAGTACGGATAGACGAACAATGTTACTGTTCATCGCCCAATATGTGTACACCATGTTATTGCTGGAGATTGCAATGGTTGCTGCAAACCACACGGTGAAGAAAAAGAGGCGGAAAAGGAGGGTGTGGGCGTGGCCGTACCTGCAAAAAAGAATGGAGCAAGGTCACTATGACAACCTGATGGAGGAGCTGTCAACCGAAGCCCCAGACCTGCACAAAAATTTTACCCGGATCGACAGGTGCCTCTTCAATGAAATTGTTGAACGAGTCACACCCTACATTGAGAAGAAATTAACATTATGGAAGAAACCCATTGAGCCAAGCCTACATTTCCTCATTATGGGTGATTCATACAAGAGTCTGCAATTCTCGTTCCAGGTAGCCCACAACACCATTAGCTACATCGTACCGGAGACCTGCAGGGCCATTGTTGCTGACTTTGGGGATGAGGAACTGCAGGTGCCATACACACCTGAAGCTTGGCAAGAGGTTGCATGGGGTTTTGATGAATGGTGGAACTTCCCCCACATAATTGGAGCTATAGATGGCAAACATATTAGGCTCCGTAACCCTCCCCTAGGCGGTACGCATTACTTCAACTACAAGAAGTTCTACTCCATGGTATTACTTGCAGTTGCTGATGCTTCATACAAGTTCCTATACTTCAACGTGGGTGCCATTGGGTCAAAGTCAGACGGTGGAGTATTTGCCCAGACATGACTGGGATGAAATGCTGTTGCAACAGGAACCAAATCTTCCCCAACCTGAGGCCCTGCCAGGTCAACCTAATGGATCTCCTGTGGACTATTTCGTAGTTGGTCACGGTGGCTTCCCTCAGAGGAATTACCTTATGAAGCCCTGCCCCAAAAGAGGCCTAACCAAGGAGGAACGGATTTACAACTACAGGTTAAGTAGGGTACGCAGGATGGTGGAGAGCACCTTCGGGATTCTGGCAAACAGATTTCGAATATTCCACACGGCAATATGCCTGAAGCCTGACCATGTAGAGGCATTAGTGATGTCCGTATGTGTTCTGCATAATATAATAATAAGAAAAAACGCACGAAGACAAGGAGATCAGGAGCACCCCATCACACATGCCGTCATACCTGGTAGCTGGAGGAGTGACTCGTCCTTAGGAGCAGCTCTTCCAACGATGACCGGCAACACCACAACCAGGGATGCACAGCAAAACGGAACATGCTGAAAGAATATTTTTCATCGGCTGAAGGCTCACTATATTGGCAGGAGAACATGATTTAGTTTCTTTCCTGTATACTTTATTGCTGTATTTACTTAAATGTCTGTTCATGCATTTATTTTGGACTCATTTAAAACTCAGTAAGGTATACTTATAGTCTTTTCAGGTTCATTTTGCCCTCTTTATTTGTGTACTTATATTTGTGCTAGTTAATTTAATAAAAGATATTGTTCAAATCCATGATATATTATTCTCATCAATATTTAGTAATTGGAAAGAGGATAGAGGCAGACACGATATTGCAAATATATATTCATTTAATATCAAACACAAAAATACATATAAATATAAGAAACATATACAGCCACTCATACAAAAATACATTACACCCATACAATATTTACTTAATATTTGTTTACTTGCATGTGCTGTAGTTATTTTGCCCTTTGTAATAATTACTTAACATTAATTCTATTTTGATATGATAATTCTATCTTTTTGAAAGTACCTTCACTCCGATATTTGTGACATTGCACATGAGTTGCTTATTTTTTTCTGTCTGCTGTAATTTTGTTTATGTGCCCATATGTTACATATAGTATTTTAGACTTATTTAAAATTCAGTAATGTATACTTAGATAGTCTTTTCAGGTTCATTTTGCCCTCTTTATTTGTGTACTTGTATTTGAGCTAGTTAATTTAATAAAAGATATTGTTCATATCCATGATATATTATTCTCATCAATACTTAGTAATTGGAAAGAGGATGGAGCCAGACATCATATTGCAAATATATATTTATTTAATGTAAAAAACAAACTTACATATAAATATAAGAAAAATATACAGCCACTCATACAAAAAAACATTACACAAGCATACAATAGATATAAGTACTATACACATCCACACATACATAACAAATAAACTTAAAATTAAGGCTGAAAATTAATCAGGAAAGTCGTGTCTATCGAAAGGTTGCTGAGGTCCTTTGGGGTGGAAGTCTCTGTGGTCCCCAGCAGCTGCGCCTGTAGAACTGCCAGCTGTTGTGCTATCAGCTGTACACTGCCTGAATGTGCAGGAGGTGGGCCAAACCCATGTTGACTTGCAGGGTGGTTTACAGGCACTGCAGGTGCCAGACTATCCCCTGTCACCTCTGCCAGAGTGTGGTGCACCAGGCCCCGCAATGGCCTCGTGACGCCCTCTTTGGAGGAACACATGTAGCTATGAATGGCAGAGAGGACTTCAATTTTGAGAGTCACCCTCAGGTGGGGTGACACCTCCTTGCAGTCGTCCTCCACCTCTTCAAAGAATTTGCACCAGTAGAGGGCGCTGGGGTCACGCAGAGCTGGCTGGATGGAGGCCATCATATCCTCCCAGAGGGCATGTTCCTTGGTGATGGCCACATCCAACAGGTCAGTAACTTGGGTTTTCCTGGTCCTGCGGCCTGAGTCATCAACTGGAGACACCAAAGGAGTTGGTGTAGGAGCTCACACAGCAGCAGGTAGGTCCAGAGCACGGGCAGCAGCATGAGCAGACTGTAAAAATAGGAGGAACATATATGAGAAAATGGGATAAAATGTACTGTGAATGAATGGAAAATATGTAATAACAATATAATCAGCAATAATTAAGCATGGAAACACAATAAAATAAGACATACCATCGGCAGTCCCAACATCTTTGGCTTCCTTTGACGCACGATGTGGGGCTTCAGGAAGTATAAAATGTTCAGGATCCACTTCTCCCATTCTGTCAGCCGTCTACCTGTCCCTTGGCCACTCTTCTCCTTCTCCGCCATGAGCCGCTCAAAACAGCTCCTGAGGGACATAAACCACGTCCACAGTTCACAGCCACTCTTCAAAGGCCCTCCAGACCTTTGCCTTGTCTTTGGGGGCTGTGAGGCCCTTGTTGTAAATGAACTCAGCCTTGTTCTTCAGCCACTCGCCAACAAGCCTCTTGTTCTCCTCCAAGAGGATGACTGAGGCGTTCTTCTTTCGGCCCAGACCTGTAGGGCCGGCTCCTTCAGGAGTCCCTTTGACGTCGTCGTCAACAGCCCCATCGTTCTCGCCGTCCTTGGTGGCGGCGGGGTTGCTCTCGTACACAAGGGTAAGCTCCACCTCCCCCTCTAGTTCGCTCTCCATCACAAGCTCATTGCCCTCAAGGTGAAGCACCACAGCATCGCTGCTGCCTGAAGGGGCAGTAGCACCACCAGCTACTGTAGGAGTCTTTGCGCAGGGGGTATCTCCAGCTACCAGAGCTCCTGGAGTTCTCAGGGCCCCCTTCCTTGTCCTCTTTAACAAAGCTCCCTTAGGCATCTTGATTGGTGGAGAAAGCAGTGGACGACGACGGAGGCGCTGACAGAGAGAGCAGTACAGAATGCTGTTCTGGGAAGCACTGACCCGCAAGTGTGCTGCCTGCCCTTTTTATCCCAGGTCAAAGCATTGCCAAATCTTCGCGGATGCGAGCAGTTTGGCAGGGTTGCCGCGTCTCCTCCCACGCCATGCGGAGACCCACGCAGTGCGGGGCAGGAACCCTGGAGCAGCATGGGACCACAGGTAAGGTCTTAAAGGCCTTGCGGTCACCATGCATTTGGCGCCTTGCTGTGCAGCAGGTCGGGTCACGTTACCTGACAGTTGACGTGGCCACCCATGCATGGTTTTGAGACCCCGGCATACGCCTGAGTGGTGTGTAACAGTCGCCCTGCATGCTGGCGCACTTACATAGCATTTCCCGTACATTTAGGTTGTATTTACGTTGTATTTACGTACTTACTAATTTTCCCCGTGTATGGGCATGCGTGCCTGGATAAGTGGATGTGTGAAATTAGCATAACAAACTTCCAGGGAGCGGAATCCAGGTAAATGAATTATGCATTACATATGTATAAAACCTGCTCTTCGCTCATTTATTTTCGCGCTCCCTCTCTATCATCTATCCAAAGAAACAATCTTTTCTCCGTTACGAATTAAAAAGACACTTTAATTTTTTTTCATTTGTCCCTCTTAATTATGTACACTGCAAATATCTAATAGAACCTTTACGGATTTTAGACTTTCCTATCTTCTTACACAAAAGTGCAATAGGAATGTTTGATATATATTTAGATAGTATGAAAAATGTAATCTTTAGCTGAAATGTAAAGACATTGAAAGCCTAATAAGAAGTTATACAAGAGGGTTTCATCGGGTCAGAATTTGATGCAGGTTTTTACAGTATATTGTTGGCATCAAAATTGTTGTAACTCTGAGAAATAAGAAGTTAAGGAAAAAGTTCCTTTTGCACTTTCTTTTCTTATCCGTTGCTTCCTCATTGGATAAAAAGAAATTTGCCTGCACTCACACTTGTGATACCATCTGTTTCAATATCTCTCCTTTTGGGAAGCTGACACTGAAACACAAACTGGTAATTTTATGTATAACAGAGCACAGATAGAGAGGCCTCTCATATTTCACTGGATCATCTTGTCAATATCAGATGTATTTATAATGGGAATAGATATATAATATTATAAATTCTGAGAACAGGATTTTCTGAGTTAATTGTGGAATTTTCATTTGTGAAATGAATAGGATATTGTCTATTCTGAGACTTAGTTCCCTCAAACTTTTATCACTCCTTGCTTCATAATCAGTTCAATTATAAAATGAATTGATATTTTGAGTTATATTTATGAAATTTATAATTTCTCATTTTTATCAGCTAGATATGAAGAACAATGTTTTTAAAATGTTTATTCTTAAGACAATTTAATTCTAGTACCATATTCCATGAACATCTGCATTCCACAAAATTTTAAATTTACTCGTGTCATTTTATTTTTGCAAAATTTATAGTTCATAGTTAAGGTATTATTACTTAAAGTGTTGTTTTCTTTTATGACATTAAGAGTATTAGATATTGGCCCTGAGTTATATTTGTCATAAATGAATTTTAGTTCACTCTATGGACGTCGTATTTTTCATGCGTGTGTTTATTTATTATTATTATTTTTTTTAGGTTATGAGACCTACGTTTAAAACATAAAAAACACTCTTTTTCAGACTAATGATAAAAGAGTAAAAATATTTCCAAGCGTTTCTACAGTCTTGAGGGAAAGCTACGCCATATTTTATGTATTTTCATATTTCTCAGCTTAATCTCAAAGGACTCTTTGGAGTCGTTGACAATAGTTCTTGCTATATTTGCAGATATTCACTGAAAATCAACTCATATGGTTGTAAAATGTAATCAGGACCTCTACTCTTTTGCTAATAAAAAGCAAACAGAACTAGTTGAACCCTACACTGCACGCATTATTGTTTTATTATTTCTAAAATCCACGAACTTTCTCTGAAAAATGTATCCAGTTTGTGTATCTTCAGATAACTTCATAATTTTCTATAACTTACATATGCTTCCTTGCCAACACACATCACTTTTTTGGCACTTTAGGAGCCTGGCTGGCCGACGCACAAGTCTTTCTTGCTCTCATTAAACTTTATTGCTTTAGTTCTCTACTCTCTGATCCCATGCACCATGTGCGGATGAGGTATATCCCCCTTCTCTCTTGCGACACGCTCTCGATCTTGCCATTGTTTTGATCACTGATGCTTCTCAGCTGTCTAGTCAAAGGTAGTCACAACGAATGTAACTGGATTCGTCAAATGTTTCTACGCAGGTCTCTTATAATAAACATAACAGAAACTACTCCAAATTTGCGTTTGAATGAGAACTCTTTCTTGTAAAGTATGGGAATGCAAAGAAGTGAAATTCTCATGCTTAGCAGAAAGCAAGTACATACATGTCTTGACTGATATTCATATTCTTACAAAAGTTTCTTTTATAAAAATAACTCAATGGCTCAATGAAAATTTCAGTTCTCCAATGCATATCTTAAGCTTTTTTTGCTAGTTTTTCCAAAAACTTTCCAGTTCGATCAATATAAAAGTTGTCAGAAAACTCTCATGGGATGTGGTCTACAAATCCATTAGTACTGTAGGGAAAGTTCTTTATATGCACTAGTTTCATTGCTTCATTGTTCTTTAATGATAAATTAATTCCGAACTTAAAGTAAATGGGAATAACCTTGGAAATTTCTGTCATATGGTAGTACTAGCAGGATTTTTTGTGTTACAAATTTCTTTGTTGTTAACATGAAAAGACTTTTTCCGATTTTCCGACGATTCTTAGTCATATTTATTTCATTATCAATGAATCTGTAGCTACTAATACGTAAAGCCATCAGTGGACCTCACGCGGTGCACTGTAAGCATTGCTCAAGGGTGTTTGTAGCGTCCCTTCGGCTCACAGTTGCGCCCACTTTTTACCTATTTACTTCAGTTCCCGCTTACTTTCTTTAAGCATGCTGTCCAACCTCTCTCACTATTTCCTCTTGGGGCAACTGTGGGGTTTTCGTCCAGTTCCATCTCAAGGATACTTCATCTCCTATATTTCCTGGATCGTTTTCACTTGTAATGCAACCACTTCAACTTCCCAGTGCTTGGCTTGGCAGCCTAAACCTAAAAGCTAGTTGAAATATTGAGCAGTTCAGAGGTTTGAAAAAATACAACATGATTTATTTATTTTATCTGACGTAAAAAAAAGACAAAAATGACAAAGACAAAATTATATATATATATATATATATATATATATATATATATATATATATATATATATATATATATATATATATATATATATATATATATATATATATATAATATATATATATATATATATATATATATATATATATATATATATATATATATATATATATATATATATATACACATGTATATATATATATATATATATATATATATATATATATATATATATATATATATATATATATATATATATATATATATATATATATATATATATATATATATATATATATATATATATATATATATATATATATATATATATATATATATATATATATATATATATATATATATATATATATATATATATATATATATATATATATATATATATATATATATATACAGGGAAAGGCACTCGATACAACTGATAGTGTATTGCTAATGCCGACATTTTACAACTACATTGTTGCATTTTCAAGGCTGAAATACAGCGAGTTGACTCTCAATAATTATTCATAAAAACATTTATTATAACAATTAATTAAAAACACTACATTACAATCTCATTTTAAAATGTTAATTTTAAAAATATCAGAGGCACCGTGACACTTAAAGAAGGACCTACCCAGACGGGAGCTAAAACGAAACTATTGAAACAAGAAGAGAAAAATACAAAACAAAATAAGAATAGATAAAAAGGAGAAAACAAGGCAACAATAAGGCAAATAGGGCCATCAAGCAATAAACAGTTGAGCAGATGATGTTTGGGTGTTTAATGATGGAACAGTTAATTTTATCATTATGGACTCTAAAGTTGTTAAGTTGCTGTCTTTCTGCGTTTGTCCTACTATTCGAAAATCTTTGTCGTCAATGGATGTTTGGCATGATTTGGAATGGTTCTTTATGTTGGATTGTTCTGGGTTGGACAATCAGCTCCCGGCTCTAAAGCTAACTCCTCTATGGGCGTCTATACGCACCCTCAGCAGTTTTGGTACACCCAACGTAAGTCCCCTGGTTACACCTGGGGCAAGCATACTTGTAAACGACGTTGGATGTAAACAACGGACTAACTTTGTCCTTGAGATTGGAAAAGGACCCAATGGTGGTAGGATTTTTTGGGATTAATTTTAGACTCGAGGCAGGCAGTTCTCTCTGAAATAAATTTAGATATTTTTTCCTAAAATTATCTTCATATAGTTAAGGGAACGTTGCAAACATTTTTCTTTTTTGTACAGTGTGCATTTTTTTTTATTAATATATTGTATTTTTTTTGTCGAAGATCACCCCGATGATGTGATTAAGAATCATGAAACGTCGGAATAAATGGTTACTGTGTCATCAGCTTCTGTATTCCTGCGGTTGATCAAGATCAAGGGCAGGAATACAGAAGCAGATGACACACTAACCATTTATTCCGACGTTTCATGATTCTTAATCATATCATCGGGGTGATCTACGACAATAAAATACAATATATTAATATGAATTCATTAAAAGAACTATATACAAGACTTTACTTTAAAAACATAGAAAGCAAGCTAAGAAAATTGATAAAAACAGAACACAAAAAGATAAAATTATCAAGAACAGACAACACACTCAAACACAGATGCACTTAGAAACAAAATAGTAAAAACCAGACAACATACTTAAATACAGATGCACTTAAAAAACACTGGAGGGTAACCTACCAATCCAGAGGCCAAGGACACACTAAGTATAAAACACACAAAAATTTTTTTCAGAAAAGGCAGAGAGTTAAGACAAATACAAGGGTACAGCAGTTGTTTGACAGTTCAATGAGGGAACTCGTTGTTTAATATTTAGTGTTTCGAGAATAAGTAGTTCATGAGGACTGCTTGTATAACCAATAATCTTAAAATCTTCATAGCTGATATCCGTTTTGCATTTAATGGTATGGCTGCGTATATTAGAGGATTCTGAATAAGTTAATCGGCACCCGGTTCTATAACTTATCCCCCTTTGGGAATCGGCCCTCACCTTGAGAAGCCGCCTGGTGGATCCAATATATTCTCCTAAATTACATTTAGGACAGTTGTACTCATAGACAACACCAGACGACATCAAAGGCGGTGGTAGCCGATCCTTAAATCTGAAAAGAGAGCCGATACTTTTTGGGTTTTTAGGAATTAGTTTAAGGTCGATGGCCCAAATATATTTTTGGACGATTTTCATGAAATCCCTCCAAAAATTTTCATCACATAAGAAAGGAAAAGTTGCATATAATGGAAGTTTAAGCGCATTACAACACTTTGGCTTATTGGAGAATTTTTATTTGGAATTTTTTTTTAGAATCCTGTAAAAAACATGAGTAGGGAAACAATTATTGGTGAAGTATTGTTGTAAGAAGACGATTTCTTGGTGAAAGAGGACCAAATCCGATGTTAGAGATAAAGCATGATGTATTAAGGTGTAGATAGAGTTAAGTTTAAAATTTATAAAACAAAAGCTATAAAAATTGGACCCCAGACCAGTAAAAGTATTTTATCTGAATAAAGAGGTATTAAACGAGTATGTCTAAAAAGGCTAGCTTGGAGTCATATTCTTTTTCTACGGTAAAAGTGATGTTATGATGATAGGAGTTAGAAAATTCTAAGAAGCGTTCAGCATCGTGGTCGTGTTTCAATAAAATAAAAGAGTCATCAAAATATCTGGCATAGAATAGGGGACGATAGGCCAGGGGACACTCATCAAGTAATTGATCCTCCAGGGAACACATGAAGATGTTGGCGAACGTAGGCACGAGAGGAGAACCCATGGCCATTCCTTCTATTTGTCTGAAAAGCTCGCCATTAAAAATAAAGGCCGTGTCCAGCACGGCCAGCTCTAAAAACATCTTGAAATGGGAGCGACTAAAATTATGATACAGTGAATCGGGCGTGGGAAAAAGTTCGTCCAAAATGATATCTATGGTTTCTCTGACTAGTATATTGGTGAATAACGACTCCACATCAAAGCTTGCCATGAAAAGCTCAGAATCTTGTGGAAGAATGAGTTGTTTAAACTGTTCAGAGTTACTTATGGTGCACTTGTTACCGGTCAGGGACTCCAATAGGGGAACAAGGAATTTGGCCAATTTGTAATTTGGAGTTCTCTAGGAGGCCAGAATAGGGCGAAGGGGGGACGTCCGATTTGTGGATTTTGGGTAGACTGTACAAAATTCCAAAAGGGGAGCCTGTAACAAAAGATCCTGGTAAGTGTTCTCGCTAATGATGTTCTCATTCTTTAGGCTGCGGGAGAAATCCATATATATAAATTATAAATATATATATATATATATATATATATATATATATATATATATATATATATATATATATATATATATATATATATATATATACATACATACATATATATATATATATATATATATATATATATATATATATATATATATATATATATATATATATATATATATATATATATATATACATATATACATATATATATATATATATATATATATATATATATATATATATATAAGCAATGTCTATAAGCAAACAGGAAAAAGACAGGCAGAAGTTCAGTAATACCAAGCGCTTTCACGTTTATTGACGCATCGTCGGGGCACAAATGAGACACAAATATGAAGAAGGTTACAAAGTAAACAAATAGAACCAGAAATACCAGATGGTCAATTGTCAAAGGGTAATAAACAGAAAGTTAATCCAGGATAATCCGGGATCGAGCTGTCACAAACTGAACCTAAGACCAAACAAAATGACATACTATAGTACGACCATTTTAGGAAGAGACTTTCCCTCACTGACAGAGACAGTACATTGATGCCACTTCTTCGACGTCCTTTTAATTCTAAACCTGTCAAGAGAAAACGATTGTGTTTATTGCAATAAGAATGAAGTGTTAGGTATTTTCAGACATGTATACTCTCCCGCTGAAATTTATTTCGTTCATAAATCATCGTCGATGTTAATGTAATTTAGAAACGTGGCATATGTTTTTACAGATGCTGCCAATAATTCCTGTCAGCTTAAGGCAGGTCAATTTCGGGATGGGTAAGCCGTTTAATCCGAGAAATAATGAAGGAGTATTCTCTTAAGTTTCTACCTTTAATGGGTCATTGTTTGGTCACCTAGAGTTTCAGAAATCTTACTCCTCTCAGATGGGTTTAGTTAGTGAACTAAGCCATTTCTTTACGAAACAAGCTTGAGCACAGCCGATCATGGAAAACTCTCCAAGACGAGTTCTGCCTGGAGCATCCCGAGAAATAGCTTGGAACGTTTACAAGTACTTCATCGCTGAAAAAAAGAACAACGGTCCCTTATACGACGTTTCAAAAGCAGTTTTACGTGCTACTGAAGCAACGAAGCTAAGTAAATCGACTATTCATCGTATGTTAAAGAAGCTGAAGAGACGGAAGAATATGAAACTCCTGTTTTCCCACAGAAAAAACGCTCAAGATCAAAACCGGTGACAAACTTAGATGACTTCGATAAGTGTGCTTTACGAAGGACAGTGCTAAATTTCTACCTGAGAGAGGAAATTCCCACACTTAAAAAAATTTTGTTTGCATTTAAAAAAAATATAGGATTCAGTGGATGCAAGGAATCATTACGGAAAATATTAAAACAAATTGGGTTTGGATACGGAAAGGTGAATGGAAGAAAATATCTCATGGAACAAACAGATGTGGTCAGTGCTCGGACGAAATTTCTACGGACAATGAAAAAAGTTCGAGAGGATGGATATAAATCCGTGATTTATGTCGATGAAACTTGGGTGAATCAAAATTATACCGTCAGCTCTTGTTGGATTGATTCAGAATCTGTAAAAGCCACAGGAGTCAAACCACTCACTGGTAAAGGAAGTCGACTTATGATTTTGCATGCTGGCTCCCAAGAAGGATTTGTTCCGCATGCAGATTTGATATTTGAAGCTAAAAATGATGGAGATTATCACCAACAGATGAATTCTGCAGTGTTTCAAAAATGGTTTAAAACCCAGCTTCTTCCCAATATAGGGCCATCTGCCATCATAGTGTTGGATAACGCTTCTTATCATTCAGTTCGAATTAATAAACCTCCGACAATGTCTGCCAAAAAGGATGAAATTAAAGACTGGCTAATAAAAAATGGCGTCAATTTAGGAGATAATCTAAATAAATGTGAACTGATCGAATTAGTAAGGTTGCAAACGCATTCACGTAAAGAAAATGATTACGTGATGGACATAAAGTGGTTAGGCTGTCTCCATATCACTGCCAGTATGCAATAGAACTGATATGGGCACAGGTGAAATCATACGTGGCAAAGAAGAATAATTTTTTAAAAATCAGACCTGCTTCCTTTGGTCAAAGAAGCAATTGAATCGATATCTTCTGACAACTGGGCTAATGCTGTGAGACATGCCGAAGATCTACAAAGAGATGACGCTTCAAGAGATGTTTGCATTGATAAATATATAGATTCTTTTGTTATCGATTTAGCATCCTCTGACGAGGATTCTTCATAAGTAATGTCTCCTCATACTTCGATTGTAAATAAATTTATTGCTTTCCCTTGTTGTGTGATATCCTATTGAACACTGAAATTGATATAAATTGAAATATAGATCTATTTTTTCGACAGAAAGTGGCAGAAATATCTTTAAAAATCTACATATAACAGAAATGCCCCAGCAATGATGAGTATTATATGACAGTACTTTAAAATCACAGGTAAATCTAATACTGTATAAATGTAGAATATATATATAACTGTGATATAGTTTGGAGCTTTTGAATTGTTTTCTTTCGTGCATGCCGTAATCCGTCTTTACCCCTTGCTGTATCAAGGTTGAATTTTCACTATACAGCTATAAAATAGCTCATAATAAATATTCTTTAAATATTATTTGCACCCATATATATATATATATATATATATATATATATATATATATATATATATATATATATATATATATATATATATATATATATATATATATATATATATATATGGGTGTAACAATATTATAAAGAATATTTATTATGGGTGTAACAATATTGAAAGAATAACTGTATGAAACTATTTTATAGCTGTACAGTGAAAATTCAAACCTCGATACAACAAGGAGGTAAAGACGGATTACGGCATGCACGATAGAAAACAATTCAAAAGCTCCAAACTGTATCACAATTATTTGACTTCGATAACAGCAAAGGAACAGTAATAAAAAAAACTATAGTAGATTACGTAACTCAAGAGCATTGCTCAGTACAGCATCCAAATAAACAAAACTGACAATGAAAGCGCATCTAGGTTTCCAAATTTCTTGCATCTATCATTTTCGTATATTGAACTTTTTTTTTATCTAAAATTTAAGTGGGACAACAAAACTTCATTCAGAACTCTCTATTATAGTACACGTGCTTGATAACAGGCGCAAACAATGAGAGCTTGAAGTCAGAATGTTAATCCAGGATTTACAAGGTCAATTTAAGACGAGATTAGGTATTCCCAAAGGTAATCGGCTTCTCTTGACAGATGTAGGATTAAAAGGACATCGAAGAAGAGGCAGCACCGCACTATCTCTGTCAGAGGGGCAGAGTCTCTTCCTAAAATGGTCGTACTATATAGTTTAGGCTTACAAAATCCTAAAACATGTATAACCTTGAATACCAGTTGGTTAATTGCCAGGGGTTAAAAAGAAAAGGTTAATCCACGGCAAATCCGGGATCACGCGGTCACAAACTAATCCAAATATATACTTAACCATAAGGAAAACGGAATATGACCCATTCAAATTGCAGTAACGTATAAAAATTAATATAAATTTTGCTTATATTTTTCAACAACTTTTTTAATTATTAAAGCATCAAGTTTAAATAAACCAAGACTTAAATTTAGAACATTTTCATTATTTGACTTAATAAAACAAGATTCGATGATATTCCTTTTAACTGTGTCATTGCACGGGACTAAAGGTCTTGCTTTACCCCAGTTAATAGGATGATCTAAATCTCTCATATGTACGAATAATGCATTCGATATTTGGCCAGTTCTCACAGAATATTGGTGTTGTTTGATTCTTTGTGAAAGTGGTTTTCCAGTTTGTCCATAATATATTTTATCATATTTTTTTCAAGGAATTTCATAGATGCAGCCAGAAACATCTCTAGGAGAATTTTTATCACTAAACTCTTAACATTAAAATTACTGAAAACAACATTTATGTTGAAAAGCTTTAAAATTCTAGGAATTTGTAAAAACCTTTCGTCATACGGTAATTTGAGAATATTATGCTTACTGAATTCAAGTTTGTTATTAGTTAAATAAAATGTTTTCTAGCTCTTTTCCATGCTACATCTACAAAGGTCCTTGGGTATTTAAGTTTCAAAGCAATATCATAAATAGTTTTGATCTCAGCATCAATGAACTGCGGGCTACAAACACGTAAAGCCCTTAAGAACATTCCAGAAAAAACAGAGAATTTAACATTCTGATGGTGATTGGAATAATAATGAACAAAAGAGGCAATATTAGTTGATTTTCGAAAGACTGAAAAGGTGAAATTTCTATCATGTCTATGGACAGTTACATCAAGAAAATTCAAACTACAATTTCTTTCTTCCTCTACAGTAAACTTATAGCTGGGACTAAATTATTTAGCTTAACGAGAAATTCCTGGAGATTTTCGTGAACTGGCCAGATACAAAAATGTCATCTACATACCTAAACCATATAACTTTTCGGGCCAAAATTCTTGGTAAGAATTTTGTCTCAAAAAATTCCATGTAAATATTGCTAAGGACAGGAGATGAGGATTACCCATAGCCATACCAAACTTTTGTACCAAAATTCCCCATTGAAACAAAATTTACTATCTTTGATACATAACCTTATAAGTTTTGTGAGGTTTGCTACAGTTAAGGGAATGTCATAACTTACTAATTCTTCCTCTAAAAATTCCAGTAAATCATCTACCGGCACTTTTGTAAATAAAGAGACAACATCAAAACTAACCATAGTAAAATAAAATTTCAAATTCAAGCTATTCAATTTGTCTATAAAGTCGACATTTTTTTTTATATTCGTATTAAAAAAAAAAAAAAATTATTTGTATACCCGCAGTTTTCACAGGCGGTCTTTGGTCTCGTCCCTTGAGCGGAATAGTTCACTTGGTTTGAATTATTTATGCTTGAGTTTTTACCATATCTATAAGGTTTGGGAGGTTCACTCTTTGTTTGATTGTTTCTTCCTTTCTGATCTGGATTTCATCTTCTTTTAGTATTTTGGGCATATTTCCCTTGGAAGGTATTTGGTCTATTTCCTACTTGTCTGGAATTATCATAAAACTTATTATTCATTTTAAAAGTAGGGTTATTATTTCTGACTTTCCTTTGGTTTTGTGCTTCTGTTGTTCCCACAAATTTCTTGGATAGATTTATCTCTTTCCTTT
>NC_089781.1:39300078-39317578 GCF_040412425.1 Macrobrachium rosenbergii
CGGTTTCTTTGGAAACCACTGTAAACACTGTTCATTTTCGGTTATCCTTCAGAGCAAAACTTTTCATTACATGCTCTGTGATCTATGGATTTGTAATGCGTGTCGG
Source organism: Macrobrachium rosenbergii (assembly GCF_040412425.1). Classification (NCBI taxonomy): domain Eukaryota; kingdom Metazoa; phylum Arthropoda; class Malacostraca; order Decapoda; family Palaemonidae; genus Macrobrachium; species Macrobrachium rosenbergii. Next base: position 39,300,185 of record NC_089781.1, read on the forward strand.
CCTTTCAATTACAAAATATGTAACAATTGTATTTTCCACCTACTTTTCTTCTTCAAAACTTGGCAAGAAACAGCTACTTACTACAGAAGTTGTAGGTTATTGTTATTGAATCTATACAGGTGATTTTTTTTTTCACGCAATGAATTAACATTAAATTTTCGTCTCATTGTTTATGATTGATAAGTGTTGAATTTATATATATATATATTTATATATATATATATACATATATATATACTGTATATATATACATACATACATATATATATATATATATATATATATATATATATATATATATATATATATATATATATATATATATATATATATATATATATATATATGTGTGTGTGTGTGTGTGTGTGTGTGTGTGTGTGTGTGTGTGTGTGTGTGTGTGTGTGTGTGTTATCCAGCCTGAGTTCGAGAGCCAGCTGTCTAGTGAAGTATCTGTTTTAAGAACAGAATTTAGCATCTCACCTTTCTTGAGATGTTTCTGGTAGCTGTGGCCTTACCTGTGTCAGCAGATCCCTTGTCATTTCGTCATAAGATTCTCTCTAAACCTGTCCTTACACAAAGACCTACTGGAATGAGACACTGAGATAGAAAACTAGACTTTATTGACAAATTTAACGAAAGTAACTCTGCAAAAACTACGGTCATGAAATGGAGTGACTTACATTCCCTATCAAGGGAACACATTACTAAAGGGAATACTGTTTCATAAACCAGCATAGATATTTTATTATGCCAAGCATTTCTAGTGAATAACCCCTTTGTCATCAAGCAAAGCAATAAGGTCGTGACGACCACAATACAAGTCATATAGTCTGTAAGGGTACTAACACCACTTCCAAATATTATTCCTTCCAGGACAATATTCGAGTTTCCTGCAGGAAGAGCATTACATTATATTAAAATCCTGGAATGGTGTATAAAAAATAAACACTGAAAAAGAAAAAGTATAATAAAAAACAGAAGGATTTCACTGCAATGTAAAATGGGTATTCCATATAATGTCTGAAAAAGGTACAAGTGTTAATGAGTTATCTTACTTACAGTCAATGGCCATCAGGAAACTGCTCCTTACAGTGACTGTCTTATTCACAAACACAGCTCAAAAGAGCGATCACTAGCCAAAATTCGAAGTGAATACCCATTCTATGGCCCCTCTATAATATACACATTAGAGAGCGCACGTATGAGCACATTTTATTGATGACCCCTCTCTTAAAACGTGACGTCACCGTACAGTTCAATGTTCGAAGAACCCCGCCTTCTGCACCCACAGATATCACAAGGTTTCCATCAATCTGTCACGTTTCTCCCATGCGCTAAAACGCATGGCTCTCTCTGTATCTAACTGAGCAAAACACAAATGCATTTGTCAGGCATTCCTCGGTACTGTCCATCGCTTCTACAGCGGAAGCGCCATGTCGGTCATCACCTAACGCTTTCAAAGGTCACCCCCATGACTGCTACAGGGGCTCAGACCACCTACCCTGGACGTCCCTGTCCAGTTACGATAGCTGTGCAATCGAAAGTTCAGTAGGGGCCAACTCCAAAATCATAGCAAATAGTCTGCACTAGATACGAATATTATAGGTCTCGTAACACAGGTGTTTTTCCAATAACAGTTTTTTTTTTTTTATGGAATGCCATACTTGAAAGCTTGCATTCTTGTTGTTCCAACTACATTGAATGGCCTGCGACTGTGCAAGCCTATGTTGAATGTGGTGCTCACGAATCCTTTGCACCAAACAGATGTTTCCCAGCAACGACGGCCATTTGTAGACGTCCTGCCCGACATCTCTCTAAAACCCTGGATCTTCTCACGAAAGGCAAGGCGTAGCAACCTGCAGGCGTATCATAGACGGCTCCCATGTCTAACTTGTATAAGTTGAGACTCATAGAAGACATTCCGAACAGCTCTGCTGCGAGGAAGTGGTGTCTTACGTAAGTCAGTTATATCGACAGTGAACTCAAATAGTAACTAGTCTATTCTCTGTGCCATATTATTACTGAACTATTAAAACTACTATGCTAAAAATGTGAAACAATTCCAAGTTGCTAACTGGAACTTCCACAATCAACCCACTATCAGGTACACTAACTCTAAGATACTATTCATAAAAAAAAAAAAAATTCTACCCGGTAAAAAATTACCCGAGAAACCTACCAATATGCAAAGTTCATTAAAGGCAATCCTAAACATCTGAGAGGTAACATATCTCGTAAAGTCATCAAAGTTTTACCCTGGTTAGCAAATACTGTCGAAACCTGCTCAGTTCTTCAGCAAAATAGCAATTGACTTACTGGCAATTGCTCCTATGGTCATAACAACTACACCATCCCTCTTAATGCAAAAAGAGAACTGAAAAATCCAAATACCCAAACTTGGAAGCCATATTAAAGTCTTCCTAATCCTATCCTAAACCCCACTAATTTACCCAAACCTGTAACAGATCAGACAAATTCCGTCTGATATACCAATTACCAGCCCAAAAACAAAATCCTAAGTAACAAACCCTTATTCTGTAACTCTATATTCAAAGATATTGCGTCAGACGACAACTCTACATGATAATATTCTTACATAATAACACAAGGGCCTAACCTCACTATGAAATTAGCCCATGTCACGACTCACAAAAGCCATGTGAATGCGAACCATTAACTCAATACAACAAATTACCAACGCCAAATGCGAACAATGAAGTCCCTAACCGTAGATGCGATCCATCAAACAAAAAAAACGAATAAAAAAAAAGAAATTCATATATCTATGAAACTCTACGGTATTCAGCACATAATTTTAACTAAGTAATGCAACAAATAAGAGCAAAAACTGAACTCCGACAATTAAAGATTTGTATAACTCTAAGGACTAACGTCCTCCCCAGTTAATGAAAAAATCACTACAAGTTACGCCCATTTAAAGCCCATTAAAAAAACAGAGAGAAAAAAAAAAAAAAAAGAAAAAGAAATTATCATAACTACAACACAACCCAGGAATTAACCCATACGATTCCCATTAACCCGTCTTTTTAATTTTAGATATATGTGTCAACTGAGACATACCCGTGTTCTCGTCCAGAGCAACAAATCTATTTCCCTTCTTTGCTTCTACAACACGGAAAGGTCCTTCAAATTTAGGCCCCGGCTTATAGTTCGATTGATTCCTGACATTTATCTTCACATAAACCTGTCTCCAGCAGCCACTTTAACTCTATCTGGTTTTGCATTGCTCCTATCTACCATGTCTTGCATTTTCATTTCAAGATTCTTAGCAAGGTGCGCATATCTCTCTTTCGCGTTACCTACAAGCGACTTGATCGTATCGTCACCCGATGGACTGGGCAACAAATCGAATGCACCCTGTGCTGGGTAACCAAACAGCGCCTCACTAGGAGACATTCCAGTGGTATCGCTGAACATAGTGTTAATGCTATGTTGGACCTGTGGAACACATCGATCCCAGTTTGGATCATTAACCCCCACGGTCATCCGAAGAGCTTAAATGGCCTTCCCATTTGCTCGCTAACACAGGTCATTCGCTTCCAGTCTATAGGGGATAATAGTGACTTTCCTAATACCCATTACATCCGCAAGACACTGTAACATCCTATTCACAAATTCCTGCCCATTATCTGTAATCAGAACCCCTGATACCCCATACCTATAAATATACCCATTAAAGAATGCGATTGCCACCTCTTCCACTGTTATATGCTTCAACGGGAAAATCTCTACGAACCTAGTTAATTCGTCAACAACCACCAACAGGTGCCTATGGCCATAACCAGATTCACAGAAATTGCTCAACAGGCCCATGTGGACTCTTGCTGTGGGTCTGGTAGGAATCTGGAATGAACCCAATTTACACGAAGCGACCCTTGATAGCTTACACACATTCCAGACGGAACAACTTCTCACAAAGACTTCTACCACGCTAAGCATACTCCTGAATTTTGATACGTTTTCTCAATCCCCAAATGCAGGCTGCCAGACCTACTGTGAACTATATCTAACACCATAGACACTAAACTCTTAGGAACGACTATTTGCGTCGTATCACCCCTATCCTCACTATTTCTTAGTCTGTATCTAATCTCCCTAATTAACAAATTACCCTCTAATTCGAGCCTTGCAAAAGGCAACTCATAACCCTTCCTAACTAATTCCCCTCTAAGAAATGTCTTTGCGTCTCTCAGAATTTCATCTTCATCTTGCTATCTCCTGATACGTAACATGCATGAGTACCTTCCCCATCCGAAAAACTTCTACTAAGGGCGTCTGCTACGACATTCTATCTACCCTCTATATACTTCAGCTTAGCATCAAAATCTCTGATTGTCAAAAATCACCAGGCTCTTTCTGGAGAAAGATCCAGCTTATTAAAAAGATACAGCAAAGGCTTATGATCCATCAGAACCTCTACAATATCATTTTAAAATGAATGAGAGGTGAGACCACAGCAAAGGCCTCTTTGTCTACTACCGACCATAACCTTTCATTACTACCTCGTGTCTTAAACTTCCTACTGTAAAATGCAATCGGATGGAGTCTCCCATCAAACTTCTGCATAAGGCATGTCCCTATACCATCATAACTAGCATCTGCTACCAACGTCAAAGGACGATCCAAATCAGGAAACTTCAACACTGGGGGATTTACTAGGGCATCCTTAATTTTTTGAAAAGCTACTTGCTGTCCATCTCCCCATACAAACTGCACATCATCCCTCAGAACATCTGTCAAAGGAGATGCCAGAACAGAAAAACCCTTCACAAACCTACGGAAAGATCCGGCCATCCCTAAAAAAGACCGAATCTGCTTCTTAGTCTTGGGAGTGGCAAACTACAATTGCTCTAACTTTAAGACCATTCACTCTAACACCCTCTTTAGTAATGACATGACCTCAATATACTATCTGCCTCTTGAGAAAATTACACTTGGCTAACTTTATCTTCAAACCCGCTAATCTAAGTCTTCTAAAAACTTCCCTAAGAACTTCTAAATGCTCATCTACTGAATCAGTGGCAACTAGGATATCGTCCATGTAAAAGAAGATATTTTTCCCTAACAAACCATGCAAAAATGTGTTCATTAGCCTAGTAAATGTCATCAGACTGCCTGTTAAACCAAACGGCATTTATAAGAACTCATAATGCCCCTCCAGCAAAGAGAAGGCCATGTACTTTCGACTCTCCTCGCTAAGCAGTACTTGCGAATACCCTTGCATTAGATCAGTTGAGGAGTAGAAGCATCTCCCTCCTATCTCTACAAATAAATCTGGCAAACACGCCACAGAGAATGGTTTTCTCATTCAGCTTTCGAAAGTCTACACACACACGGACTGAACCATCCTTCTTAGGCACTGCTAGCAGCGGAAAATTAAAGGGTGATGAACTGGGCCTAACAATGCCTTCTTCTTCCCACTTATTAACCTCTTGCTCTACCTGTGCCCTAATCTTAAAAGGAATCTTATATGAAGGAACAAAAATAGGCTTAGTTTTTTTCCTCTAAGTGAACCTTATGTTCTGAGCTACCAAAATTCTGAAATGCAGGCCTATCATTATACTGTCTCTGAGACGGGCAAGACCGCCAAGGATGACCATAACTCTTACATCTACCACAATACTTAACACGGCAAAATCTCTTAATGTGTCCCTGCATATTACAATTAAAACAATGACCCCATGGGATCCTAGAACTCAAGCCACCCATCAGTCTTTGGACATTCCCACTTTCAATAAAATTCTTTGGACCGCAGACTGGATCTCCGCGTCCTACACAACCATAGGCTGATCTAAGGAATCTCTGATCACTATTTCCTCTCCTCATTTTTGCCGCTTTCTTCTTAATAAATAAATCCGTTAACTTATTCTTGGCTAATCACAAATGCAAAAAGAAAAAAAAATCCCAAGTCCCCAGAAGTACACCCTTTACAGAAAAAAAACACAAAAAAAAATTTCCCCTTGAAACAATTCCCATACAACACGAAAACTAGAACGTTAATTCCCTTTACTCTACTAATTAATTTCTATAACTCAAAAGAAGGCACTAATCAAACCCACCATCAAATCCAAAGTTAATCAAACCCACAATCAAATCCAAAATTAACTAAACCCACAATTAAATTTAAAAAATTAAATGAAACCCTTTATTAATTTCAAAATTAAGTAAACCCAAAATTAAGTTCACAATTAAGTAAACCCCAAAATTAAATTCAAAATTAATTAACCCCACAATCAAATTCAAAGTCCCATGAAAAAAAAAAAAGAAATTGCTGGCTGAGCGCACAGCTGATGTGGCCTTTAGTAACTCAGACCAACTTCTTCAAGGCCAAACTAAAAAAAAAACAAAAAAAAAAAAACAGCAAAGAGAATGGGCATCCACTCTTATGTATAGAAAATGCAACTCGAGCGTGAGAGAGAGAGAGAGAGGGAAAGAGAGGAAAAGGGAAAGATTCGCCCCTCCCCCTCAGTGCAACACCTCACTCCCCCTAACCTCATCCAAGGTCCCTGAAGCATACAGAAAATATGCTGAGTGCACCACCTTTGCTGTTGCCACGCAGAGATTGCTGAATCAACTCAAGCAACTCCACCCACTTTACATACACGCACATATGCACCCAAAATAACACACGTACATGTGTAATTATAACAATAAGAGAAAAAAAAACAGTAAAAAAACACTAAGAAATGTATACACACTTGCGTAAAAAGTGTTTGCACACAGTAATTCACAAATGTCAAATAAATTCCTACCCAATTATCAAAGTCCCCAGAAATAATACAATCATAAAATATTCACCTTATTAAACCCTAAACGCCAATGCAAACAGCCGCTTGCTATATACTCGTATATGGCCCGAAGGATTAGACTAATTTTTACGTGGCTAAGAACCAATTGGTTACTTAGGAACGGGACCTACAGCTTATTGTGGAATCCGAACCATATTATAGCGAGAAATGAATTTCTATCACCAGAAATAAATTCCTCTAATTGGCCGGAGAGTGACATCATTGCAGGCAGCGCTCACAAATCTGCAGAGGCGGCATGCTACTCATTCAGTCTGACATTAAAATCAAGAATAAAAAAAAAAAAAAAAAAAAAAATTATAACACATGCGTTTCTGCTTAACAACGCATGAATTCTCTCACCCAAAGAAAGAGAGAGAGAGGAAGCAAAATCAGAAGAACACACTCACTCGCGTATTTTGGCGTGTGTTAACACACACAAGATGTCAAGATACCGCAATTACTTCACATTATGCACCTTAATATATTCCTAAACACTCCCCAATATGAACTAATGCCCTATTCATCCCATATAACAACTTGCGCTTCCAGACGCATTATTAACACACATAGAGAGTCACCTCGAGAAAAAGACTGACTCCCACTATTTTGCTTGACAACAGCTCACTAATCCGAATCGCTGGCAGCAACAAAATCCTATTCTAAGATACCAATACTAGAATTACTAAATTATGTCTCTTCGGAAGCGTATCCCTAACTATCTACTTATCTATCTAAGTCTAACACCGCTGCCCACCACTGTTATCCAGCCCGGGTTCCAGAGCCAGCTGTCTATTGAAGTATCTGTTTTAAGAACAGAATTTAGCATCTCACCTTTCTTGAGATGTTTCTGGTAGCTGTGGCCTTACCTGGGTCAGCAGGTCCCTTCTCTTTTCGTCATAAGATTCTCTCTAAGCCTATCTTTATACTGAGACACTGATATAGAAAACTAGACTTTATTGACAAATTGAACGAAAGTAACTCTGCAAAAACTACAGACATGAAATGGAGTGACTTACACTCCCTATCAAGGGAACACATTACTAGAGGGAATACCGTTTCATAAACCAGCTTAGATATTTTATTATGCCAAGCAATTCTAGTGAATAACCCCTTTGCCATCAAGTAAATCAATAAGGTCGTGACGACCACAATACAAGTCATATAGTCTGTAAGAGTAATAACACCACTTCCAAATATTAGTCCTTCCAGGACAATGTTCGAGTTTCCTGCAGGAAGAGCATTACATTATATTAGAATCCTGGAATGGTGTATAAAAAATAAACACTTAAAATGGATAAATGCATAATAAAATACAGAAGAGTTTCACTGCAACTTAAAACGGGTATTCCATATAATATCCGAAAAAGGTACAAGTGTTAATGAGTTATCTTACGCACATCCAATGGCCATCAGGAAACCGTTCCTCACAGTGACTGTCTTATTCACAAACATAGCTCAAAAGAGCATTCACTAGCCACAAATCGAAGTGAATACCCATTCTATGGTTTCCCTATAATATTCGCATTAGAGAGCGCACGTATGAACACATTTTCTTGATAACCCCTCCCTTAAAACGTGACGTGACCGTCCAGTTCAGTGTTTGAAGAACCCCGCCTTCTGCACCCAGAGATATCAAAGGCTTTCATCAATTTGTCACGTTTCTCCCATGCGCTTAAAACGCATGGCTCTCTCTGTATCACTGAGCAAAACACAAATGCATTCGTCAGACATTCCTCGGCACTGACACCATCGCTTCTACAGCGGAAGCGCCATGCTCGGTCATCACCTAACACTTTCAAAGGTCACCCCATGACTGTTGCATATATATATATATATATATATATATATATATATATATATATATATATATATATATATATATATATATATATACATACATACATATATATATATATATATATATATATATATATATATATATATATATATATATATATATATATATATATATATATATATATATATATATATATATATATATATATATATATATATATATATATATATATATATATATATATATATATATACACACACACATATATATATATATATATATATATATAAATATATATATATATATATATATATATATATATATATATATATATATATATATATATATATATATATATATATATATATATATATATATATATAACGTTTACATGAGCATCATATAATGGATGCACTGCAGAATCAAGTCTTGTTACTATCATTTCTATACCACTTGAAATTCAACGTGCCTAGATTATATAAAATTTACCGTAAAGAAAGCAAAATAACTGTAAACTTGCTATCTTTTAATTTCAAGCATAACTTCATGATTCAATACAAGGTAGGATAGATAAACAGTAACTTCAGCTCCACTTCAGTCCAATTCTTTTGAATCTCATTTAAAAAAAATTATCTCTACATATGAATCTTGATCACCTACTTATGGATATACCAAAGGCTCCTGTGACGACTCCACTCCACCCATACTAAAGTAGACGAAGAGTACCTCACCGCTTCTGTTACAAGCATAATTGATCAAATTATTGAGTACGTCTGAGAATTTTTCTTCTTTTCAGTTTTTTGCACAGGATATTCTCAATCTTGTCATCATTGATTAACAGCCCTCTAAAACTACCTCTTTGGTATTTTTGACCAAACTTATCCGTCTAATGCTTCTGGATAGCACTATAAAACACAGATTGATTACATTTTAACAAATGATGTGTCATCAACAGTAATTATTGAAGCCGAAAGCACATCATTTGCTAAAATCATTTACCTGTATTAAAATATTCACTGCATTTGCCAGCCATCTTTTTCTTTTAATGGTTACAAACGTGTCCCTAAATGACAATGAAACAATTCTCTGTTTTCATGATGCTATACCATATTTTTCGTTAATAAATGAGTTCTTTCGTTGCCTGTTACACCCATGCATGCTGATAATAACATATTGGATTCCCATGCAAAAGTGCTATGATAAAATAAATTTGTTTAAATCTCGTGTCACACATGAAGCTTTATATTACATTTTTTTTGAGATTAACACTCTCGCTATACTGATAAAAATGGTAATTTTGCAGTATGTTACAATTTTTTTTAGCATACATAAAGTTTTGTTTTACTCAACGGTAAAACAGGTAAATAGCTACATCGAGCCCTGATGCATTCAGCAACAGGTTATACAACCCTGGTTTTACTGGAGCTTGAGAATTGCGTTCTTTGTTATATTTGACTGCAACACTCGTGTTCAATTGCAGTACATTTACTGAATAATTGCAGTACATTTACTCTTAAGTTTATTTTTTTCTAGGTTAAGAAATTTATATCATAAAAGTCATCCGGCATCTTCCTGTTATGAGCTTTTGAACATCTCTTTCAGAAATTTTTATTTTTCTTGGATATATTTACTTGAACAGAATATCTTACAAACATGAAAGAAGCAGCCATTGTAACCGAGGGTGATCTCTGTAGCATAAAAAAAACCTTCAAAAACTACAACAATATGTCAAGAAGACTCTTGACCTTATACAATCTATGAACCAGCAAAGGTCTGATATGAAGCCACAGAAAAACTTCACCAGCATTTACTATTATGGTCATAGCATGAGAAAGTCTAAATGTTAATCTGGAAGATTATATGATATGTTGATACTATAGTAAGAAATTACAAATATCCTTATTGTTAGTCTTAGGGTTAGTTTATTTCGATCTTTTCGCTTTGGATCACCTTTTACCTTAAACTCAGGGAATTTACAGGACCTTATAGTGTCTATTTCAATTATGACTTAGCAACTGAGGAAGCAACATATGTGATTCTAACTAATAAGTTTTGTGAATGCTCTGGGCTAAGTCTCGTGATGATAAAACCAGCTCTGAACATCCTTATAGTTTGATAGAAAGGTGTGAACCTGTCCGGTACAGTAAATGTAAGTTCTCTAAAATTTAACACCAGATTTTTGTGAAGATTCGCAACATGTCTCTGAATTAAAGGTTGAGGTTTTTTTAAAAGGGTGATTCATTTGAATATATTATCATAATTCCATTCTTTTTTAATGATCTGGAGTGTCTGTCCATTGTGAACTATACATTATTCATTTATTGAGATTTTGTAGAAAAAATTACTGATAGACCTTTAATATGTTATTTTCGTCACCATATTTCCAGCTTATTTCCTTAAACACCAGACGTGGTAGATGATATGCTTGACGTATGGGCATGTTACTATGAGAGCTCCCTGTAATGGACTGCCAACCCTGACAGCCAAACTTCGGTTTGGCAGCGAAGCTTGCACATTTGCTGGGAGCTTACAGGATAAGTTCATCATGCTGCTTTGTGCCAACACTCTAAACTTAAAATGGATGCTACTGAAATGGTACTTTCAGTCATGGAATTTTCATCTCGGCCGTTCATGAACTTTTGAGTTTTTGTGCTGCTTATGGTTTACATTTTTACACCTGTCTATCATGGGTAAAGGTTATTAAACATAATTATTATCATTATTTTTGGCAGTATAACTGACCATAACGTCTAATTCTTAACAAGAAAATTGATGCCCTTTGACAACATCATTAATTCTGATGTATCATTGATCATTATTGTCCATTTCCAGAACGTGTAGGATTTAATGCAAAACGGTGGAGGAATTATTACATTTTCACCATGAGCTATGAAAGATTTTTGAACTGATATAAAAAGCATATATTCAAACAAATGTAAAAACAGGTATGGTTATATTTGAATACTTTGAGATACTATGAACACGACCTTCTCGATAATGAAATCAGTTGTCTCGAATAATTTGTAAAGACTGGGTGTCCAAAATTTTTGTAAACAAAAACTCTCTCCAAGGAAAAAGGTATATGCTATAAGATGAAAAAAAGTTTGGAATAAAGAATCAGACCATCAAGCACCTCTGGTTGCCGAATTGGAAATAGGTTTTCCAGATTTTAACTATTTCCGGTTATTCATTTGTTTTCGTACGCAGTGATACCCTTATGCGAAAATCTAACTCTAACGGTGCCTCCTGCTACAAATGAAAGGCTTTTCCCTGAGTTATAGTATATTACACCTTCTAAAAATTGTCATAAGCCCTATGTCAGTGAAACTGGAAGAAATTTCGGAACCAATTAGGGGAACACAGAAAAGATGTTATTAAAAATGTTGAGAATTAAGTAGTTTCAGGACATTGTTGGCAATCATCGAATAGATTTTCAGAATACCAAAGTAAGATATAATTGTTAGGAAATGAAAATTAAGAGACTACTGGAAAGTGTTTCGTGGGACAGAGTTGCAACTATCTTAGGAAATAGGTCCTTTAATAAATTAAACGCCATAAATTAATTAAAAAAAACACATTAAAGGCAAAGAATTAAAAATCACTGTCTAAGAACTCAATAAAATTGATCGTGTAATGATCCGACTCCAAGGGATCTTGAGCCTCCAGATGATATGTGTGACCCAGGGTCAACTAGACGATGGTGGTGAGTTAAACTATGGGTTCAAATTATAGAAGCAGACGTCGCAGGACAGTTTAGTGCGTCACTTTTTAATGTTATTGGTATATCCAAAAAATCTTAGGATATGTAACGTTATGTACAGAAGAATCAACAGGATCAAAAGAAGATCAGTAAAACCAGAAGCTCCCAACCTTTCCATCATGATCATTACTATTATTCATAAAGAACATATATTTCCAGGTAAGGCAATACAATGCAATGAACTTGTAACACGTTTTCACAGAGCATAATACTATTAGAATAAGAACGAAAAGAACACGGAAGAGGAAAGGAGTATGTTAAATGAAGAAACGGATAAAACTGAGCCTGCTAAAAAGTGGTCATAGAAAAGAAAGCTACCCAAGGCTGTAGAAGAAGTTTCACAAAGAATATGACACAAGCGGAAGGTTTCGAAAACCCACTTTCTAACAGCTCTTAGTAAATGGAAATGTTATATTTCACTCCTGTGGAAATATCTTGACAAGTATTACAAAAATGAAGACGTCATTTGACTTTAGTTTCTTCTTTTTTATGAATAAAGAAATTGGGTTGTCTTGAAAGTGTTTACTTTTAATTTTTGTGGCTGACCTAACAATTTTGAAATGGCTGAAATTCAGGATCGGCTGCATCTTAAATTTGCTCGACAAACATTATAAATTTTGATATACGAATTCAAGTCCCTTGCTGAGGCAGGGTTAATCAACAGTAACTCTATTCTAGAATGAACTTGAAAACGCAGGGAAAAAATTGGGGTGGGCTGTGCCGTCTCCAAGGCCGCAGGCATTTATGCGTGACAACGTCTGTGGGTGGTAATTGTGTCGTTGTTTAGTCTTAGTCTCGTCACGTGATGAAGCATGTGATTGACGCAATCGCCTCGTCCGCATTTCGCTGCTGCGTAGAACTGTCAACTTCTTCATATAACTCCGGAATGGATCGAGGTAGTCGAGTGATCCTTTCAGTATTAGATTTGTCTTGTCGAGCACTATTCATGTTGTTAATATCATTAGTGTCCTTTTCGGCTAACTAGTAACTTTTTACTATTTTGATTTGTAATCTGCGAAGAAAATGATAATTGATTAGAGACACTATGTGATTATTATTTTTGATTCTTGGTTATGTTTTGAGTTCAGAACTACATGATTATGACACACTTTTAAGAAATACTGAGAAGAAAACAATACTTTTGATCTTTCCATACAACTGTTTAGGTTGGCAAAGATCTCTAAAAACGGGTAGAGCGAAAAGCAAATATGGAGAGAAACTGCACATGAGGAGGTGTAAGAGGAAGGGAAAACAACTGACAATAGATGAAAGAATATCAGTTTTGTCTTTATGGTTGTTTAAAAGTTTCCATTATAATCTACAGTAATAATAAGTGTAACAATCAGAATGTTGAAATAGTTCTCAATCACTACATGCGCTTTGTGTTCTAGTTTACTATTGTAATCGGGAAATAATCCTACAATTCTGTATGTATAAGGCTTTCTGTAAGTCATCTTGAGGCGCCAAAGATATTTCTAGTGCCTTGTTCTATTCATTACGCAGATAAAAGCTTGCGTTATTGTCAGACGTTTTATAGGTGGATTTTCATCTTATCTGGCCTCCTATCTGTTAAGAGGCTATATTTTAAATGGAGCTTTGCTGAATGAGTCTGAAGCTTTAACTATTCTAGGTGCAAATTTTGACTCACATCTAGATTTTGAGAAGCATCTAATGAAAGTTTCAGCAAATGCCGCACAAAAGTTAGGTATTTTTCGTAAGGCCTCATATATTTATAACAGTGATAAAATCAATGTAACCTGTTTTAGGTCATTTGTACTTCCTTTATTGTAATACTGTTCTCCGGTGTGGATGTCTGCTTCTGCCAGAGATTTATCTCTTTTAAATAGAGTGGTTTGTGGTGGTAGGTTTCTGTTTCCTAATAGGAGCAGTTATGACTTGGGCTATCGACGGGTGGTCTCTTATTTCTCAATTTTTCATAAGTTATATTTCAACAGAGATCTTTCACATTCACAATTGATCCCTGATCCCCTTTACCTGCCGAGAACTACCAGATTCGCTGAACAGCAGCACCAATAAGCAGTAAATGTGCCTCGCTGTCGAACTTCTCAGTTCCCGAGGTCCTTTATTCCTCACACCGTTGGACTGTGGAATAGCCTCCCAGAGGATGTCATGCAATTGGAACTTCAGAAGTTCAAGCGAAAAGGCAATACATTACCACCATAATACTATTCTTCTTGCATTTTAATACTTTTTATCTCGTTACCTATTTATTAATTTTTTTTTCTTTTGATAAGTGGGATTTCTTCTTTCTGTATTTCACTATACATCCTTTTAATTTTTCCTAATGAACACCTTAATATTCTTTGGAAGCTTGAATTTCAAGTCAATGGCCCCTGTGGGCTTTTTCCAAGTCAATAGGCTTCATCTACTGAATAATAACAATATTAATACAAATATGAACTGCATCACTTACAGATCTGCTCACTATTTTTACTACAATATTTTCCTCCTCATCCAAACGTTTCCTGATGAACGAAGGCTTCAAAGTTTCTGGTTCTTTGTTTTCCACGGCCGGAAAAGCGACAACTGTGAGTCAAAAGCTTTCTTCCATTTCATTAATTACTGTTGTTTATGAAGAAAAGTTGAACAGTTAAGATTTATGTTAACCCTTGCCTCATTTATAAAACTTCAAGAACAACTTTAGTGCGGTCCTCGGTACGAAGCACATTCTTGTGACATCCTGTCTTAAAGCAAAATGCACATACACACACACAAACATTTTTTTTTCATCTCTTAAGTATGTTTCTCAGAAGAATATATATTACAACTGGCACTGCTGAAAAGCATATTATTACTGGCTTCTGATCACAATGAGGATTTTTAGTAGTTTACTTCAAATTAAGATGCTGATTCTATAAATCTATGCTATGGCAATAATTGTACATTATTTATTATCTGAAGGATTCACTTAAAATCCATTTTTGTTTTTTGCTAATAACCCCCATAGTATACCTGGAATCTTGTGTATGCACAGTCCTCTCAATAATGATTGTACTTCAAAGTGTTACTTTGAGTGAATATTAATTTTATACATTCTTGTAGTTGGTCCTCTATGCAAATTACTTGACATTATTCTAATTAGCTTTGTAGTTATATATAATCTTACCTTATTTCTGACAACCAGTTATTCCATCCAGTATAAAGCTCGGTTTCCTCCTTTCTTATAACTTAGGGAATTGTATCGCAGTTTTATAACAGAGCCCTCTCATCAGACTGCTCTTTTTATTCTTCTTGCTTTACACCTATTACTCCCTAATATGTTACACTGACCACTGGGATACGTGGGCGGAGTTCTAAAACTCTGTTGTCGTCAACATATCGCCAAAAAATACTTGTCGATTCAGTGAAGCTTTCCCATCTGTCATCGAACTCCTACAGGCACCATTTACCCAGGAATAGCCCCTCATAGTTCAGTGCTACCATTTCATCCCGCTCCCTTATATTACAATCCATCCACTTCATTTGAAGCTGTTTGTCATTTTTGCCTTATTATAGATCCTAATTTTCAACACTGCTCTTTATTGCAATTTAGGTAAACAGCTATTTTTATAATCATTGCTATTGCAGAGGCTGTCACTCTTTTATTTGCATATAAGGATAGGGGCCTTCTTCACTTAATCATGTGATTATAGATCAGCATTTCAGACTGGGGAATATAAGAATCTCAAGAACTCATTTTTTTTTTTTAAATGACGTAACCGCATAAAGAAAATGATATACGAAGCTCAAATCTTTCATATTCTGTTAGCCACAGGAGTCAAATATGTAACACGTTCTTCAGACTACTTATAAAAGCAGTCTATTGGCGAAAAGATGAAAAAAAAATTAATAATAACGTTAGACGAAATCACTATGAAACTGTTATTGGCAATATGCTGGAATTATTAAAGAAATTATTTTAGCTGAAAATCAAATGACACCCAGCATCCGTCTTGGGCATTTTTGCAGACAGTGGAATGAGGAAACTAAGAATAGTGATTGGCAACTGGAAGTCATAGCGAAGATAGCGAAGAAAAGTGATCTGACTGAAGATTTTAACCACGGTGACATTGCAATTATGTCAGTTGTCATTAGAATATTCAGTAAGATCATCTCCATTAGGTTGGAGAAATAAATTGATAAAATGCTTAGAGATAAATGCTATGGCTTTCAGTGGGAGTTTTTATACACAAGAAATATGCATCACAACATACCGCCCAGCATTGCTCGAAAATAAGAAGAAATCTCCCTTCTGTTGGCTTTTGTTGGATGGAAGTCTTTTGACAGTGACTACAGAGCGATTTTGTGGTCTTGTGTCGTAGTGGGATTCCCGTTACACATGTCAAGCTAATTGAAATCATAGGTAGAAAAGTGATGAAATGACAAAAGGGGTAGTAAAGCCCATGCAAAAAGACAGATATGGAGGTCAAGGGATACAAAGGAAGGGGTAGGGCTTTACCCTGCAACCTGATTAATTATGATGAATGCGAAAAGTAAAAGTAGGAGTCTTTTCTCAATTAGTATAGAAAGCAAGTGCCATATAATACGCACAACGCTAACCATACCTGGAGAGATAGACACTGGCACTTCTTCAAGCAATACAATTTAAAGGCATGTAACAAATGTATCCACTCAGAAGTGCGTGGTCACATAAATGCAACGCTTCTTTGTGGGTGACATTTTTTTGTTTTTTGTTTTTTCTTCTTTGTCGTCGAGAATAATACGGTCGAACTCATTCCGACTGTTGTTGTTGCGGAGACTAAAGTAATGTTCTACAAAAACCTGTGCCGGGTCAGTGCTGGGTGGTACTGGAATCAGGCGCTCTTGCATAGTTTTCACATCATCAGCGGTGGTTCGTCCAAACCAAAGCCTATTCAATATGCATATTATAATGGCACTCGCTTTTTATTCAGACAGAAAAAACTCCTACTTCTGCTTTTCGCTTTTATCATAATTTATCAGGTTGCGAAGTAAAGCCCTACCCATTCCTTTTGTATCCCCTGACCTCCATATCTGTCTCTTGTGGC
>NC_089781.1:39322578-39342578 GCF_040412425.1 Macrobrachium rosenbergii
AGCACAAGAGTTGTTGAATGCAGCTGAGGCAGAACTTATAGATAAACATGGGCAAAAGAAAGAGAAAAGTGATGCAGAAGCAGAGCTTAGACATCTAGAAGCAGAAGGAAATTTGATTAAGCTGAAGATGCAGGCTGAAAGAGAGAAGATGCAGGCTGAAAGAGAGAAAATGCAGGCAGAAAGAGAAAGAGAAGACAGAGAAAAACGAGAAAGAAAAGAAAGAGAAGAAGAGAAAGCTGCTGAAGAATTAAAAAAAATAGCAGAAGAAGAAAGAGAAATAGCTGGACACAAGAGAGAGATGGAAAGGTTGAAAGCTACAGGTGAATTGCCCGTAATACCATTTAACCCTACTCAAGGTGATTCAGACCCTGTATTCGATGTAGTAAGAGTGCAGAAGTTAATTCCAAAGTTTACAGAAGAAGCCCCAGATGAGTTTTTTGATCACTTTGAGAAAGTGGCTGCAGGAATGGGATGGCCAGAGGATAAATGGTCAATCTTGTTACAGAGTATTGGTCAATCTTGTTACAGAGTATTCTCATTGGTAAAGGAAGAAGTGCCTATTTAGCCTTATCAGCTGATCAGTGTAAAGAGTACAGAGTACTTAAACACAATGTGCTACAAGTTTACCAGATGACCACTGAATTTTATAATGAAAGATTCAGATCTTTGAGAAAGGATGACCAGATAACTTTCTTGGATTATGCCTACAAAGTGAGAAGATGTTTTAAACGATGGTTGGAGGCTGCTAAAGTTAAAACATTTGAAAAGCTTGAAGAATTAGTTGTTCTTGAACAATATCTTAGGGAATTCTTGAACACACAAGAGCCTATTTGCGAGAGAGAGGCGTGAATAAACTTGACAAAGCTGCTACACTTAGCGAGGACTTTAACATCATCAGCAGCAGAAGGAACTATAATGTCAAGTACCAGAATCAAAGAAAAGGTTTTAGGTCTCATCCAAATCTCAGGAGCAGATTTAATGGGAACCCTACAAGTGGTAATACCAAGTCAATGCAGGGTAATATCCCTCAGCAAGCTAATGTAAAATCCTCATATAATAATGTTGCAAGGCAATTACAGAAGCCTAGTGTTGTCTGCTACAAGTGTGGAAGAGCAGGACACTTCAGTTGGGAGTGTCATCAGACATATTGGCAGTCCAAACCAGTTAGTCAAGTAGTAAGAAGTGACCAGGTGAAACAGACTACAAAGAACAATGTGGGGAGGAGTCAAGCTCCAGTGAAGACTGAGACTAAACAAGCTGAATGTTTAGCTACCAGTGGAAATGTAACTTCAAGCAGTGAGTGGCTGAGCAGTGTGGAGTCTTTTAAGCCATATATCTATGAGGGTACGCTGACAACTCCAGGAGGAAATGTGCAGGTACCAGTCAAGGTGTTGTGTGATACAGAGAGCAACCATAGTGTGGTAGTCCGTGGTGCTCACCCCCAGTTGGAGAAGAATCTTACAGGAGATTCTGTTATTTTGAAGGGTATAGGAGGAGAAGAGGTAACTCCTATATGCCGCTTACACCTGTCATGTGAATTAGTGACAGGAGATGTTGATTTTGCTGTAAAGGACTCACTGGCTGTTGAAGGTGTACATGTTCTGTTAGGGAATGAAGTTGGTAGTGTGCCATTTGTTCCTTGTCCTATAGTGACAGATAAACCATTGAGGATTAGTCTTACGGTAGATTTGGAGAAGAATAACCCCCACCTATTTCCTAGCTGTGTGACTACTAGGAGTATGAAGAGGACTATGCCTGTAAGTGAAGAGCTGAGGATTTACCCACTCAAGAAGGATCTTTGAGCTTAGAAGAGTTGTTCCAGGGAAATGATGTTTCCCCTAATGTTGACCAAGAAGAGGTTTCCCAAGAAGAAGCTGTCGTCCCTGAAGAGACTCTGAGTAGTCAAGATGTTCCTGAAGATAACAGTGAAACTACAGTAGCTGAGTTAGCAGATATTGAGAGCTCAACCCTTGAAGTTGGTCAGGTGACCAGAGAGAAGCTAATGGACCTGCAGAAGAAGGATGTATCCTTAGCTGAGTTGTTTTTCAGAGTTGTTGATCAAGAAGAGATGCAACAAATTCCTACCTGTTATTATCTGAAGGAAGGTTTGCTGATGAGGAATCATAGACCTGCAGATATACCAGGAGATGCTGAATGGGGCGAATATCATCAAATTTTGATCCCACGTCCATTGAGGAAGCAAGTGGTAGCAGTAGCTCATGAGTCTGGACACATAGGAATCAGGAAGACTGTGGAGAAGACCATGAAATATTTTTTCTGGCCTGGACTTCACAAAGATGTTAGCAAGTTCTGTCGGGAGTGTCATACCTGCCAGATAGCTGGAAAGCCAAATGAAACCATTCAGAAAGCCCCCCTACAAGCTATAGAAGTTAGAGGAGAACCCTTTAGCAAGGAAGGGTCATGAGTATCTGTTAACATTGATGTGTCCTGTGACAAGATATCCTGAGGCAATCCCTGTTAGAAACATATCTGCCAAGATAGTTGCTGAGAAACTAGTGGAGTTTTTCTCAAAGTTTGGGATACCAGAGATTGTACAAAGTGATAGAGGAACCAATTTTACTTGCAAACTGTTTCAGGATGTGATGAACTTGTTAGGAGTGAAACAACAGTTGTCCACTGCATATCACCCAGAGACTCAAGGAGCCTTGGAAAGGTTTCACCAGACATTGAAAAGTATGCTGACTAAGTATTGTTCTGAGTCAGGCAGAGACTGGGATGCTGGTGTACAATTGATGTTATTTGAAATTAGGAATGCTTATCAAGAAAGCATGGGTTGTTCACCTAACAAGATGATTTTTGGTAGAGAAGTGAGAGGATCGTTGAAAATTCTTGCAGAAAATTGGGAAGAAAATCAGGTGGAAGTCCAAGGAGACTATGTAAAGAACTCGAGGAAAAGATTGGAAGAGATTAGAAAATTCTCTTTAGAAAATCTGATATTGAGTCAAGAGAAAATAAAAAGGAGATATGATAAGAAGACTAAGCTAAGAAATTTTAGTGTTGGTCAACAAGTGTTAAGAAGACTAAGCTAAGAAATTTTAGTGTTGGTCAACAAGTGTTAGTGTTTTTACCTCTCAAGAGATTTCCCCTTTCAAACAAGTTTCAAGGTCCTTACAAGATAATTGCGAGGTTAAGTGATAGAACTTATGTAATTAAAACACCAGAAAGACGAAGACGAAAAAGGAAGATACATGTAAACCTCTTAAAACCTTACTTCTCAGAAACCAAAATGGAAACTGTGTCAATAAACCAGGCGACTTCAACTACAGAAGACGACGATGGATATGAATTGGGAGCTGAAAGCAAGATGAATAATTCTTCAATTTTGGAAAATTTGGAGGATAAACTGAAACATCTGAGTGTTGAGCAAGGTGGTGAGTTGTGTGAAGTGATTAGAAGCTTCACAGAACTATTTGCAGATGTACCTAGGTGTACTGATCTGATCAAGCATGAGATCAAGATCCAAGAAGATGGCAGACCATTCAGAGAGCTTATCGCCTATCACCTTGTCATCGAGATGTTTTGAAGAAAGAAGTTGAATATTTGTTACAGCATGGATTAGCAGAACCCAGTTCAAGTCACTACAGTTCTCCATGTGTGTTAGTGAAGAAACCGGATGGCTCATTTAGGATGTGTACTGATTATAGGAAGCTGAATTCCATCAGTGTGGCTGACAATTATCCCTTGCCTCTTATAGATCAGTTACTTGATAATGTTGGGCAAGCCAAGTTTGTCTCCAAGATAGACTTGTTGAAGGGATACTATCAAATTCCCTTAGATGAGAATGCTAAGTTGCTGTCAGCTTTTATTACTCCTTTTGGACTTTATCAGTATACTGTTCTGCCATTTGGTCTGATGAATGCACCTGCAATGTTTCAATGAGTGATGGATCAACTGCTAGGGTCCACAGAAGGAGTAGGTGTATATCTGGATGACAATCATTTACTCTACAACGTGGGAAGAACATCTGAAGATCCTGAGGAAAGTTTTCAAGAAACTAAGGGAAGCAGGACTAACCGTCAACCTAGAGAAGAGTGAGTTCGGGAAGGCAACTGTGTAGTATCTTGGGTTTGAAGTTGGGAAAGGCCTTCTCGCTCCAGTAAATGCTAATGTAGAGGGTATCCATAAGGCTACCCCACCTACTACTAGAAAACAGCTACAGAAATTTTTGGGCATGGCAGGATTCTATCGACGTCTCTGCCCGAATTTCTCAGCTGTAGTAGCCCCCTTAACAGACTTAACTAGTCCCAAAGCTAAGTTCGTTTGGACTACAGAATGTCAAGAATCCTTTGAGAAGGTAAAAGCCATTTTAACCTCAAGACCAGTACTTTGGGCTCCAGACTTCAATAAGAAATTTGTGATACAAGTTGATGCCTCTGACTGTGGAATTGGAGCTGTACTACTTCAAGATGACAGTGAACTTTTGCATCCCGTATGTTTCATGTCTTCAAAACTGAAAAAGCATCAGAAAGTGTATTCCACTATAGAAAAAGAAACTCTAGCCTTAATCACAGCATTGAAAAAGTTTGAAGTGTATGTGAACAGACCTAGGAATGAAGAAATTTTAGTGTTGTCTGATCACAATCCGCTCACGTTTTTACAGCGGATCAAGAATCACAACCAGAGACTCACTTGGTGGTCTCTGTGCTTGCAACACTATAATATTAAAGTACAGCATATTTCAGGTAAGAACAACGTGGTTGATGATTACTTATCCCGTTGTGAATCGTTGGATTCAACCCCGGGATAACCAATCTTCTGGGGGGAGGAGTCATATGTTGTGGTTTTCATGAAGCAGTAATCTCCCCGTGTGTATGTGTGTATTGTTGTATACTGTATAATCTTATGTTCAGATGCGCATATGCCATAGAGAGTTAGCGTAAGATAAATTGGTTACACTCTGTATGGTTTGTAGAAGGGGACGATAGGTGTGTAGAGAGGAGGGACAGAGGCTGATTGTTCTGAACAGAGAGTGGTTGTTAGTCAATATTCAAAACTGCTTAATTAATGCATTCCATTGGGACGCGATCAAAACACTGTTAGGTGGAAAATTCCATTACGAAAGTTGCCTAATGTCATTTATGAATTTTCTATGAAATGATGTTTTCCATTCTTATTATAATAACTAGAGATTCTCTTGTTCTGAAACTATGTAATAATAAGTATTATTATTAACTGTAATTCCACTTTGTCTCTAATTATCGTTTTTAAAGAGTTTCTTAAAATAATGATCTAGTCTAGAACCTGTTCACACATTCGACCCACCTGTCTGCGTATGGACACCCATACAATTCTTATGAAGGAGCGTCACTTTGAGACCAGAACCGCATTGAAGGGGGATGCATTTCCCTCTCTCTCCCTCTCTCTCTCTTGCTCGCTCGCTCTCGGGACTACGAATGTCCTGGTTATAACGTAATTGATATTTTGATAGACGATGGTCACTCATATCCTTTAACTGTTTTATTCCTTAGTAAATGTGTCTGAGTTATCTGAACAGTGTATTTTATTAAGTGTGTGTGTGTGTAACGGCGCCTGATTAAAAACATGAAGCAATTTGGTACCAAGGTATAGTAACATAATTATTGGGTTTTAGTGCACTAAAAATAATATCTACAGTGATTATTTGTAAAGATATTTTATTTCCTTTTCAATACTTTTCATGTTATATTTTATGCTTTTTCTTTTGAAGAATTTTATAGTTATGTGGTATGTTTGCTATTGCCTTAATTTTTGCTTTACATTTTTTGATATTTAATTTTTTTGCAGAATATATTTCTGTGTCTTTTGTATCCACATTTTCACATGATTGGTTTATTTGCTTTATTTTGTTTAACACTTGGGAATTGAAATTTTGTTACTTAACAATTTAAATTTTCTTGAATAATTTTTTTATTAATTAATAACTTAATTTTTTATTTAATTTTGACTGATGATTAATTCAGATTTAATGCAATTTTGTTTTGTTTTCAAGAAATAATAATTTCCCTGAGACTGTTAATGTCATGTATAATCTTTGAATTTAGAAATAAATTTTCATATTTAAAATATTATATCAGAGTTTCATTTTGTTGACCCACCAGTAATTTTGATTTGAATTAGATATAGAGTGGTAAGTGAGATGTTTTCCTTCAAGTAATTGAAGTGAGCTCGAACCAGGGAAATGGAATAAATAGAAATACTTGAACTTTTATTTTACCTTACACCTGTTTAACGAACGTAATCTGCTTTCTTTCATGATTGATAAGTTTTATAAGGGATCACTGTTGCCTTATTTAGGGTAGGTCAACGATCACGAAAACCAAAACCGCAAAGGTAAATTCAATGTGTGTTAATTTTTAATTGGGATAGTAAGTCAGCCAACTTCTAACACCACTTACTATCCACAAACATTAACGGCGTCTCTTCTAATGTTGTGAGTAGTAAGTACCTGAGCATCAGGGCATCAGGAAATTTGAATTTTGGTAGCTAATTTGAATGGCATACTGTAACTTTAAATTTTCATCATTGCAATAAACAAACACCGAAAGGCATCCCTCCAGAATATGAGCTTTCAGAAAACTAAGTATCGTAACCATACCTTTTACCGTTATTTCTCCACAGATATGTTAGGTTTTTCACCCACCCACCACCTACCACATCCCCTGAACACCAAAAATCGATATCTGGATCTCCAGAACAGCTGAGCGGATTTCGACGAAATATGGCACAATTAGAGACCTTAGTGGGAAATTCTAAAGCCAAAGTTTCATCCTGTTCTGTTGAATATTTCCACAGTTATAAAGGGCCTAATTCGGAGTTTTTGTGTACTCTAGGTGGCTGGGCTTTACTAACCACGCCAACTACTGTGGCGGTTGATTATCAGACATAAAGTTAACGTTCATGAAGCCTTATCAGGTGAATTTGCAGAAAACAGTGGGTTGCTACAGGCAAATCCTATGTCACCTATATTACTTGCCCTTCTCATGAATTTCATAATTAAGAAATGTGGTTGACAATGGAAGAAAAGGCTTACATTGTAGTAACGACAAAAGTCGACAGACCCAGAATGTGCAGACGATACTGCATCGATAAGTAAAAAGCCACTGGATTTACAAAGGCATTGCAGTAATTGCCGGACCATGTGGCTAAACCAAATGCCTGTCAGTGTATAATGAATGGTCGACAATAAGACAGGCACAGATCACTTTACAGTCAGCGGCTGGCACACTAATGTAATGCATAAACCCTTTTCTCCAGCGTTAGGATGGAACAGTAACGGCGTTATATTTTGCAAATTTTGTACTGTACATTTTCATTATATTATTCATTAACTAATAAGGAAAACTACTAGTGCCAACACATCTAATACACAAACTATTCCACAGAAATGGATACACAGGGCAGATTGAGGAGCTAAAGTATGTAGTGAAACATGGTTTTATTTTTACTGTTATTCTATGATATCGCTAATATTAATTTGGTAACTATTGTAAATTTTCCTTATAAATGAACTGCAGTTTTTAAAGTTCAGAAAGGAAAGTAAACTGAGAGATAAAGAACGAAACCCAAGATATTTTTTACTAAGAAAAATGTGTTATGAATGCCATTAGTAAAATAGGATTGTTTTCGATTTTCTCTGTAATTCTGCACATTAATGCTTCATCTCCTTCTGTCTCTCTCCACAATATCACAGTTGCTTGGAAATGACTGCACTCTGACAAGAGTTAGCCGTGATAACAAAATTGACGTAGGATGCGTTGGAAATGTATTCTATTATTCTCCAAGGCCAATCAAACACAACTACTAATAAGCTCGAGAATGTATTTGGACCAAGTGTGTCAGCTGCCGGATCGACAGAAATTGCAGAGCGCTGCGAAGCGATTACACTGGTATTCCCAACTCCGCTGCAGAATGTTTATCAAAAAGAAATGGGCGAGGCAATTGATGAGGAAGAGAGAGAGAGAGAGAGAGAGAGAGAGAGAGAAAGAGGTTCTTGCTACAAATATCAAGTTGCTTATGTCATCTTGATACCGTAGTGATAAAATCAAAATAAATGAGGAAGATGACAGAGAACTAGAGATCGATCTTGAGAAACCTGTTCATTGAAAACAAGAGTAAAAAACATTTCAACGCCTTCAACCCCTTCATTCCTGGCATTGTAGCATTAAAGTAAGGGTAAAATATCGTGAGAAATGAAACTGTATTTCATATGGAGGGGATCATTTTTATCAGAACTAAGACAGAAATATTGCAGACGGTGAAGGGAGCTTGCTTCTCATCAAGATGCTTTTTGTTTCCTTATTCCTGTAATAAATAAAAAAAATTTCTGGCATCACCAGGCCATAAATCTTGTTATTTATTACAGGAATAAGGAAACAACAAACATCCTGACAAGAAACAATATCTCATCACCAGAGAGCGTGTCCCCAGAAAAGACGAGCGTAGTATACTATTTCTTTTGCCTTGCCGAGGATACCCCGGTAACTATGCTCATAAATAATACTCTATTAATCCTGGCTATGCCTAGCATGGATCTCTCGGGGTGGATCTCGTAACACGTACAAGAGGAAGCCATCAGGAGGCACTGCGAAACGACCCATTAAACTATTCCATCAAGGCAAGACCTCTTATCCTTTGTCCAGATTATTAACATTTCACCTGACAGCCGCCGCATGAACTTTTACACATATTACGTCCCTGGATGTCACACAGGAAAACAAGAGACCCATTCACGTGGCGCTACCCCACCGTGACGCCAAGGTTATTACCACGCAAAAAAGGCACCCCTATAGCGTTGATGGTACTCGCTCGGCAACGCGGCAATCGGCAAAGCTGCGGCAACAAAATCTTAACATCGCTTTGAGACCGCTTAATCACTGGGACTACTTTACCTTCCAACTACTCCTTATTTTTATTTACAGATTTCCACATGTTTGTGTGAGAACAATAAACTAAATGAGTAGTGCAAAGTGCAAAAGGTTTGCATATCATCTTGAAATGTCTGAAGAAATCTACGAGGCAAGATTAAAAACCTGATAACCACAACATAATTCATGAATTCAAGCCTGAACTTGGGAAAACATGCAAAGCTCCACCTAGGTAAAGTGACCTTAAACCAAGCTGTGCAAATGATGACAAAAGAATATAAACACAAAAAAAAATATGGCCGACGCGATGTATATAAGCACTCGTTGGGCTAAAGCCAGATTATTATTATCATCGATATTCTTCTGTTCATGAATTTCACATACATAGAGAAGAAAATACACAAACAAACACGTTAAATCCTAATATATACATGATATCTGTAACTTTCTGGCAGCACTTTCAGTATTTTATGTACTTCTTCCTACCTCAGGGTTGACAATGTTTCTTATCACAGTGGTGGATGGCGGGTTAAATCATACTTCTCTGGGACAGTCGTTCTTTCAATTTCGTCAGATGCTTATGCACACGTGCATAATTCTTCCTATCCTGAGGGATGAAGTTCATGAGACACAAATAAAAAATTGCCATTATGTTGAGCCTTTCATTAATTCCTAGTGATTACAACAACGAACATTTAATTCCTGTCTAATGGGGAATAAAGACACTATTTGTTAGCATGTAACTTATCACAATGTACAGTATATAAAAATCTGTTATGCTTGAATTCATGATTATGAAATTGTTAAATCCAACAATGCTAAAGGTATTGAAGTCGAAGAAGCTTGGGTAAAACTTTGCAACAGTTGCGCAGCCTATTGCACACTAGAAAATGCACGAAAAATGTTTATTTTGGTGTAATTACCGTAAACATGCAGTAAGTGAATATGCAAAAGCCTATAACAAACGGTAAGGGGGATGTTGTTGGGAAACCGGGGTTAATGGGTGGGGGGAATGGACACAACGGCAAACACAAGTGAGGATTTCACAACAACAGGTTTTTTTGCCCCATTTTCGTAAACACGCAGTAAATGCATATGCATTGCCTACTTAATGGTAAGGAGGACCCTGTTGGGAAACCGGGGTTTTGGGTGGGGGGAACGAACACATAGGTATACGGTGCCCACGAATTTCGCAATGGCCCGATTTATTACACTCTACTCTACAGTACATACATGAGGTTGACCCGCTACTCTACATACGTGAGGCTGCCCCACTACTCTACAGACATGAGGCTGACCAGCTACTCTGCACAAATTGTTGTCCCGCCACTCTACTTACAATAGGCTACAACATTCGGGTAGTCTACCCTGATGCACCTACGGACGCCGCTAGCCTAGGCTACTTCTAGCCTACGTAAGAAACATGGTTAGGCTACTCCTTACCTACATTGGAAATATTCTGTATTATTGAGTGACTGATCCGCCACTCAACATACAATAGACTACTTTATCGGTTAAGCGTGAACGCATCAGTTAGGCTAGCCTAATGTACCTCTGTAAGAACTGTTACTGGTTGAAAGATTGTACAGACACGACAAGCTGCGTACTAGGATTCGTTCAGCTGGTTACTCCGAACTTGGGGGTTAATCGTACGTTCAGACATGATTGGCCTAGGCTACTTCTTACATATAAGTAAACAAAGCCCCCGTCCCCCAACATACGGTTATTGTTCTGGCTGAGTTCACAGTCAGAATACGTGGGCTGTTCTTATTCTGAGCCAGTGTTACCAGATCTCTTTTGCCAAATTATGCTAGACTCCATTCAAAATTATGCTAGACCCAGCAAAATTATGCTATCGGGATGGTGAAATTATGCTAACTTTATGCTGACTTTCAGAGCTACTTTATTTTCACAAAAACCCATTATAAACATAATAGTTAACCGTAACATGCAACAGAAAATAAAGGCGGACAACCTTACTTGTACGGACATGTAGAAATGAAACTATTTTTAAGGTCAAACTTCAAAAACAACTTACAAAAATTGTAGAAACATAAATATGTAGACTCCGACGCCAGGCACAAAATGGTCTCAACACAACCGCCTGACTGTTGACAATAAACAAAAGAAATTTTCAGGCCCATAAAAATAAGGTTTACCATAAAAGCAACTCATTACAGATAATAATGAATAAAAAAAATTGCTCTTTAGCTAAAAAAAAATATGTAAACATGAATGGTTATTTCTAGTGGCTGTTTATTTATTATAAATGTCTATTCACTGATCTAATTATATCTCGTGATGGTTCAAAGTTAATGCATTCACCTGCTTTTCTTACATCTTCTCCACATAGGAGTTCATTTGTCAATGAAACATTGGACAGCCTATTTCGCTTCTCATTCTTCTTCAAGTTGACTAATGAGAAGATGCGCTCACAGTCAGCGTTTGAGACCGGAACACTTAGCAAAGCTCTGGAAATTTTGGAGAGGATATGATATTTTCCACTAGCATGAACCTTACTCCAAAATGACTCGATGTTCGTATCCTGTGACAAAAATCTGTCAATGTCACCATTTCTCAGCAATGAACGCCATTCATTATCTAACTCTTGTTGTTCACACTTTGTAATGATATTGGGAAATTTAGAGGAAATTTCAAAAACTGATGTTTTCTCACTTCAGGCCAAATCTGTGGGATCAAGAAAAGAACACACCTCTAACAGAGTTAAGTCGTTTAGTGGAAGCCGCTTTTGTAACTGCGCAGTTAATTCTACCAAAAACTTCTGAAGGCATTCAAACATCAGACTTGTGTACTGATCATCCCTCACATTAGCAGTATCCTGAAGCGTCCAAGCAAATTTCACATTACCATATATTTGCAAAGCAGGAAGATGGTCATGAGGGTCTCTAGGGTCAATACTAATTAGCTGCTGCATGGGGGCTTTCAAAATTGATGGCTTGATGAAGCAGCTGACAATCTGAATATACAGCTGACTGCAATTCTTGACAACACGATGAATTGTTGCGTGAGAGCTTTGGAAGATAACATTCACTTTGTCAGTCATTGCCAGAATATACTCCAAGAATTGAAAGTATAAATGTGTGTATGGATTACTAAATTCACTGTACAAAAAATCAGAAGACTGTAACTTATCCTTAGTATGAGCTAACTGAAAGTACAAATGCAAAGCTTTCCACTGATCCAGAATTCTTGACACACGCACTTAAAGAAAGCCAGCGTATGTCATGAAGTTTCAGAATTCGCTGCTATTGACAATGCATAAATTCCTGAAAATCTTTTAGGTCTCGTAACCTCTTGCTTGATTGAGAAAAATAAGAATTACATTCTCGGATCACTCGTTCCAGTGACTTTGGTTGAATGACTGACAGCTAAAGAAATGGAATGACAAACACATTTTATCAAAAGCAAGTTAGGGTTTTTTTCTCTCAACCTAGAAACAATGCTATTGTGGCTACCAAACATCACATTAGTTGTGTCAGCAGCAAATCCCACACAGTTAGATAAATCTAAATCATTAGCTTTCAGTTCATCGTACAGAACATCAAAAAGTTGCTCAGCAGTTTCTCCTTTCAATGCTGGTAAACTAAGTAAATGGGTTTCAATTTTCTGAACAGATAAATCAAAATACTTTACTACAATTGCCATGACAGACTCAGTAGAAATGTCAGTAGACTCGTCAATTATGAGTGAGAAATACCGAGTTTCTTTAAGATTTTTCAGTAGGTCTTTCCTGAAATGTACAGCAAGAACATTGTCAACAAGAGCAGCACATTTGGTGCGCTTGCTTGCATACGCTTTTGCAATTTCTGAATCTGGGAACATCCTTGGAAAAACCATAGACATATGATCCATCAGTTTATACGCAAGATGGTGCTCCACGGCCATGGCAGCTGCCAGGATCTCTGCCTTAGAAGTAGCATTCTTAATGTTAGTGGGTTCTCCGAACATTCTAGACACCTGCAAATTAAGGAAAAATCAGGGAAATGACTCAGCCTTATAGGTCTACGGTTATTTTTATATTTTAAACCTGACCTTCAAAATTCAAGATAGTTCGGTTGCAGTAATCCCTTACTTTATTTACTTTATTTTATTGATTGATTTATTATTATTATTATTATTATTATTATTATTATTATTATTATTATTATTATTATTATTATTATTATTATTATTATTATTATTATTATTTTAATGAAACCCACCTTATTGCTTCCCTGGGATGACTCGGCAAGTGATTGGTGTTTCTTTGATTTCATGTGGGTCTGTAGCACAGACAGCTTTGGCTTCTGGGTACAGTTGCACATCTTACAAAATGCACTTTGGTTTGTAGGATAATTTTCATTCCTGGCGAGCTAACTTTTCATCTCGGGATCAGCCAGCCACTCACCTCGGAACTGCTGTTGATATGATTTCTTAGCAATCTTTCTCTTAGTACCAGTAACCACAGTGCTACTACTATCATCCGTGTCCGAGGAGGTAGAGGGCTTATATTGATGATCACAAGCCTCGCTGTTTCCCTTTCTTTGACATTATCAGCTCTGTCCTGTCTAAGGATTCACAATTTCAAACCAGTGGCGGCTGCACTGTACCATCCGCAGTCCAAACACTAGCCACAACCCAGTCTATATGAGTAATTACTAGGTCCGGGGAGGCGAGGATGAGGTCTGTCAGAACAGCTTTCCTGGAGTTTGACTGAGCGGACAGGATATGTACAGGACTTCAGGTCCAGGACAGTTTCATTTCGTAGTCGACCGTGTAAGACTCCACAGCGACCGTTATTATTTTACATAATAATTTTAAATTTCGTAAACGATATTGTTTTGTTTATTTTTATTACTGATTAAACATTTCCATGGTATTTTTCTTAATTTTCTCAAATTATGCTATTTTTATGCCAAATGTCCCTGAATTATGCTAAAATTATGCTTAATTGATGAGTATGCTAAATATTATGCTAGTCTAGGAAATTGCGCTCAAATTATGCTAAAAGCATAAAATTATGCTAGATCTGGTAACACTGTCCTGAGGGGACATCCGGACAGCGTGAACGGCCCTGACTTCCGCTTGCCAGTAAGAACACTTACCTAATATATGCTACCTATTTGCTCTTATTTGCTCTTAGCCTTACTTAGGGACCATTTACCTTAGCCTACATATATTCCTTATAGTTGGGAAGCATCAAATTCGTGTTCCGTTCAGTGGCGTTGCTATGGGGGGGCCCGGGCCCCCCAATCAGATGCTTGGCGCCCCCAGTTGAAATTCCCCTTGTGACTGAATTTTAAATTTAAGGGCCTCTAGTGTCAGTGTTGCCACTGTGTGGGAATTTTCAAAAAATTCGTGGGAGTAGCCTCTGATTAATGAATTTACAAATATTCAGAATAAAAGGCAAGAAAATTAATAAAAAACTTAAAAATTATAAATGAACTACGAGTCAGGAAAGAAACTGCTTAACGGCATGTGTGTTGCCTTGAGCGCAACCGGTATATCAGAAGTTAAAGGGGTAAGCATAGTCACAGTGGTGGCAGTTAGAACTAAGGTATAGTATTCTCGTCTTTCTGCTTCTTGATAATATGGCATCGATATCTGTTTGCATGGTGAATTTTTCTCATGGTAATAGACGGCAGCTTGAGCTAGGCTAATAGCTATGCACCATTCATGTTTCATTCAAGTAGGATAGTTGTTTAAAATCTTTTGCGTTTGCCTGCAGGCTGTAGCTTAATGTCTTACAGAACGTGTGAGAACTTACACCAAACCTGCAGGTACGACTGAGAAAATTACAGCCCATCGTGAAAAACTTACAATAAGACCACCAGGACTAACAGATATTAGTCAAGGTAAAACAGGAAAACCCGTGCAACCAGCTATGGCACTTTTCCAACTCATCAAATTGGCAACAGACTAAGATCATTTAAGGCATCTTGATATACAAGTCATTCCTGGCTGGAATACTCCGTAATGACAGATGCTGCATATTGTTTTGCTGTAGGAACTTTCCACAGCCAAATAAAGCCTCTGAAACAGCCTTTGTGTCTACTGGGTACAGACAGTGGAAGAAAGCAACAGAAAAAGATGCTGGCTTCTCACAACATGAGAAAAGTGATTTTCATAGGTATTCCATGTGTACTTGGAAAGATTTTGAAGAACACATAGCTAGGGAAAACACTATAACTAAGTCCTTAACATCTTCCCATGATAAAACTGTAGCAGAAAATAGGTATTATATCAAGGATGTGGCCAAAATTTTATCCTAACAGCGTGGGAAAAAATTGCACAAAATGGTCATCATGAAGATCCTGACAGCATGGAACTCATCAGTGAAAAGGATCCCATTATCAAAGCCCGTCTGTCTTCCAAGAATGCCAAATACACCAGTCCTACCATTCAGAATGAAATTATTGGAATCATGGCCGAAACCGTCCTTGATGAGATAACAGATGTGCTTTATCAATCTACTTGGTTTTCTATAATGGTTGATGAGTCAAAGGACATTAGTGGAAAGAACAGTTATCTGTTGTTGTTAGGTATTTGTTTGATCATACCCTACATGAGGAGTTTTTGGGGTTCGTAAGACTGCATGAACTAAATGCAGAGCATCTTAAAAACAGCATATGTGAAATGTTACTGACATGCAATACTGATGCAAAGAATTGCATGTTGACCGTGTAGTGCGTTTGTGGCCGACTAGGGTTAGTGCGTCCCTGTAGTCCTGAGTCCTCGTCCGTCGCTGGTTTGACCCCACCGGACGGTGGACTTATTATCAACTAAAAAATCCCCCTTTGGTAACATATATGAAAATATATTATTTCCGAGGTAGAGCGAATTGGATATTAAAGGACGTTTGTAGCTTTCTGATTGTATATGAATCACGGTGATGTGATAAATAGTCATAATATGGCTACGTGCGACAAACGCACTACACGGTCAACATGGCAGAGGTGGGTGGATATCGTTTCCAAATGCAAAACACCCGAGTTCGACGGGTGAGTTGATGGGAGGTGATATTCACTTATACCTCTCTTGTGGCCGACTGCGTTAGTGCATCCCTGTAGTCCTGAGTCCTCGTCCATCACTGGTTCGACCCCACGGGACGGTGGACTTATTATCAACTAAAATATTCCCCTTCGGTAACATATATGAAAATATTTTATTTCCGAGGTAGAGCGAATTGGATATTAAAGGACGTTTATAGCTTTCTGATTGTATATGAATCACGGTGATGTGATAAATAGTCATATATATATATATATATATATATATATATATATATAATCTATATAGTCATTTATACCAAATACATAATTCTAATATATATGAAAATCAATTCACATTCTCTTACGTAATTCAGAAATTCTTCGCACTTTTTTGGATATGCTTTTTTAATATACTTGTAAGAAAAGCCGAAAATATCCAGACGTAAGAAATTGAAGAGCCTGTGAATGGCAGTCGCGAGAATCGAACACGCGTTACTATATTCACAAGGAGGTCACGTTGCCGACCTGGCTACGAGAAGGATAAAAGTCTATCGCCTCTGATTGAACATACATATACCTGTCGTTTTCAGATATATTTTGTTAGAGATGGAATAGACCCATCCTCACCATCGTAGCTTTGTTGGGCAATCGTTTTTATTGCTTTTGGGCTGAAATATATATGTAGAATCTACTGGTCACTTTTACCAGACACATACGTAATTCTAATAGCCACAATGCCCTCTTAACTTCTGGAATTCTTGCGCTTTTTGGATATGCTTGTAACTATGAAGCCGAAAATATCAGACGGAAGAATTGAAAGAGCCTGTGAATGGCGGTCGCGAGAATCGAGCCCGCGTTACCATATTCACAAGGAGGTCACATTGCCGACCTGGCTACGATTAAAGGATAAAAGTCTATCGCCTCTCGTACAACTTATACCTGTCGTTTTCAGATATATTTTGTTAGAGCTGGAATAGACGAGAGGCGATAGACTTTATCCTTCTCGTAGCCAGGTCGGCAACGTGACCTCCTTGTGAATATGGTAACGCGGGTTGGATTCTTGCAACCGCCATTCACAGGCTCTTCAATCTTCCGTCTGGATATTTTCGGCTTAAGAGTTACAAGCATATCCAAAATTCATTCGAAGAACTCGAGAGGTTAAGAGGGCATTGTGGCTATTAGAATTAAAAAATCTGGAAAAAGTGACCAGCACATTCTACATATATATTTTAGCCCAAAAGTTAATAAAACGATTGCCCACTTGGCAATTGATGGTGAGGATGGGTCTATTCCAGCTCTAACAAAATATATCTGAAAACGACAGGTATATGTATGTACGAGAGGCGATAGACTTTTTATCCTTCTCAGCCAGGTCGGCAACGTGACCTCCTTTGTGAATATGGTAACGCGGGTTCGATTCTCGACCGCCATTCACAGGCTCTTCAATTTCTTCCATCTGGATTTTTTCGGCTTCGTAGTTACAAGTATATCCCAAAAAGCGCAAAGAATTCGAGAAGTTAAGAGGGTATTGTGGCTATTAGAATTACGTATGTGTCTGGTAAAAGTGACCAGTAGATTCTACATATATATTTCAGCCCAAAAAGCAATAAAAACGATTGCCCACTTTGACTACGATGGTGAGGATGGGTCTATTCCATCTCTAACAAAATATATCTGAAAACGACAGGTAGATGTATGTACAAGAGGCGATAGACTTTTATCCTTCTCGTAGCCAGGTCGGCAACGTGACCTTGTGAATATGGTAACGCGGGTTCGATTCTCGCGACCGCCATTCACAGGCTCTTCAATTTCTTCCATCTGGATATTTTCGGCTTCGTAGTTACAAGCATATCCAAAATAGCGCGAAGAATTCGAGAAGTTAAGAGGGCATTGTGGCTATTAGAATTACGTATGTGTCTGGTAAAAGTGACCAGTAGATTCTACATATATATTTCAGCCCAAAAAGCAATAAAAACGATTGCCCACTTGACTACGATGGTGAGGATGGGTCTTTTCCAGCTCTAACAAAATATATCTGAAAACGACAGGTATATGTATGTACGAGAGGCGATAGACTTTTATCCTTCTCGTAGCCAGGTCGGCAACGTGACCTTGTGAATATGGTAACGCGGGTTCGATTCTCGCGACCGCCATTCACAGGCTCTTCAATTTCTTCCGTCTAGATATTTTCGGCTTCGTAGTTACAAGCATATCCAAAAAAGCGCGAAGAATTCCAGAAGTTAAGAGGGCATTGTGGCTATTAGAATTATATATATATATATATATATATATATATATATATATATATATATATATATATATATATATAAATATAAATATTTATGATATATATATATATATATAGTTTTGAATATAGCTGTGAGGATAAATTTACTTTACATTCGTATATAGTAAAGTTGAGAATTATTTTGAACTTATATATTTAATTCATGTTTTGATTACTAATGATATTATTAAAATTTATTTACATGGATATATACAGTTGAGAATAGTAATTTTACTAATTATTTAATTCATGTTTAGTTTTATGATATTATTATGCTTTATTTACATGGATATATACACTTGAGAATAGTATCTTTACTAATTATTTCTTTTTGTATAAGTTTTATGCCATTTTCTTTGGCACCACCATAAACGTGAAACCGGGCCATACAACCACAGAAGAGGTGATGGGCCAGGTATTTGATGGAAGGCTTCTTCCCTACTGGTATCTCGGGAAGCACAGGTGGGTAGAGAGTCCGACAGCAATGAACACGTGTTCTGGGCTTGATGCCCCAGTTATTTGGATCCAGAAGTTGCAGAAGAGGTGATAGGCCAGTGTACCCTTCCAGCTGCAGTTGGGAGTATGCTGCCCAACAATCGCTTATTATCTTCATTCCCAGCAGTCACTTCCAAACTCTTAGTTGCTGAATCTCCACTATGAATCGGGGTCTACCGCTCTTGTGCTGAAATGATTTTGCGATTTCTCTAAACACCACCACCACAACTATGGTAAGTGTAAATGGATCTTACTTTACCCATTTCGATATGAATTTATTCATTTCGGAGTTAATAAAATCTTGATCTTTGCTTTGCTGAACAAAACACGTTTCAAAGGAAAACGTAAATTCATCATCTAAAATCTCGCAAATCGGTAAAGTGTTCTGCCGCACCTAACTCAAGGTTGTGGCAAACACTTTATGAGTTACAATATATACTTCTCGCAGTATGACTCGTTGTCACAAAAAAATTAAATGTTATCGCCAACACATTTGATACTTCTTCCTTGAACGTAATTGCATCCACCGCTTATACGCTGGGTATCCTGGAAGCAAATTATTTTATTTTTGAAAGGAAATAGATCCTAAATGGCCCTATTCAAGTGTTCATCTTTAAAACCAGATTCTACTTTATTCTTTCTTATTTGGTTTGTATAAGACTTTCGTTTTGAGTGTCGGTGTCAATCTATGTCGCCTAGCTTGCTTGGTTGCCTCTACTTTTAAGTTACCATTCGAGTCATTCTCTTTTATTGGAACCATTTTATGTTGATGAGTATACCGAAACTATTGCAATTATTATTATTATTATTATTATTATTATTATTATTATTATTATTATTATTATTATTATTGAATTCACATTTAATAATAATAATAATAATAATAATAATAATAATAATAATAATAATAATAATAATAATAATAATAATAATAATAATAATAATAGTAGGCACGGTCCCAAGATCCCTCAACAGGAACCTGGGAAAAACTAGAGGTCGAAGTAGCGCACATAGTGAGAAAAGTGATGGACTCCTAAGGGGGTAGGATGCAACCCGGAAGCCCACACTATAAATACCGCCCAGTCAAATAGGATGACTGAATAATAATAATAATAATAATAATAATAATAATAATAATAATAATAATAATAATAATAATAATAATAATAATAATAATACTTCTGCTGCAAAAAATAAAATTATTCATATAGAAATGATTATTATCCAAACCCCGTGCATAGAATTATGTGGAAATTGCCTTCTGTGGGATTTTAAAACTCAACTTTTTGGTAACTATAGCACTGGTGCTTTGTCTTCTCATAATATAGAAAATGTAGTAATACACAATTTGAGCAAGATTTG
>NC_089781.1:39347578-39370078 GCF_040412425.1 Macrobrachium rosenbergii
TCGAACCCATGGCCACGCCAGTTTTTTGTATGTAATGGGTTTCGCCCCACTTGAACAGCATTGTGTTTAAGTGGAGCGAAAACCATTATATACAAAAAAATGGCGTGGCCATGGCCTCGAGTCTTTCACCAATCCTAGCTAATATCTTCATGGAATGGTTCGAAACGGGAGAGATGGGCAAAGTAAATAAATGGAACTTAAATATCGTAAAATGGGTAAGATACGTGGAGCACATCTTTATTATTTATACAGGAGAAAGGGAAGATCTACAAAAGTTCCTAGAAAACATAAATAAACTAAATGAACAAATCAAGTTCACAATAGAAGAAGAGAAGGAGGGAAAAATTCCTTTCTCGGATGTCCTGGTAAAGAGGGAAGGGGAAAATTTAAAATTCAAGGTATACAGGAAGAAAACACACCAGTTCATACATTCTGTACATATGTTCTCCAGTCATAGGAAGGAAATAAAAATGAGAATAATGACAGGGTTGGCCATTAGGGCTTATAGGATTTGCAGTCCCGAATTTTTAGACAGAGAGCTGGAATATCAGAGGGAGCGTTTTAGGAGATTAGGATACCCTAAGTATTGGTGGAAGCGGGTACACATCAAGGCAAGAAAAAAACTATTTTGGGGAGAGGGAGAGGATAGAAAAGGAACATTTGGTAGGGAAGAAAATAATTACAGTCCCAGACAACAACTCTATTACACCCATTAGCAAGAAGCTAGATAATTTCAAATTGATAGTCAGCTACAA
Organism: Macrobrachium rosenbergii; assembly: GCF_040412425.1. Lineage (NCBI taxonomy): Eukaryota > Metazoa > Arthropoda > Malacostraca > Decapoda > Palaemonidae > Macrobrachium > Macrobrachium rosenbergii. The sequence goes on from NC_089781.1 coordinate 39,348,334, forward strand.
AAACACCATTAGGAAGAAGACAGTTAGAAACAAAAAGTCGGTAGAGGGGAAAGAGATAAGAGGCGGGGGGGGGGGTTATATGGGCAGCATGTCTAGACTGTGATGATGAGTACTATGGTGAAACTGGCAAATCCTGTAAAGAGCGAAGCAAACAACACATGCAGAACATAAGGCATTATAATCAGACGTCGGCAGTTGCCAAACACTGCTGAGAAAATGACCATAAAATAGACTGGGAAAATATGAGTTTTCTGTACAGGAACACCAACAAAACGGCCAGACTGGTTGTAGAGAACGCCTTCATAACATGCGCCAACAACACAATGTCAGGGAACACCGGAAACGGCTTTGAAGACAGCATATCAAGAAAAATCGTACGCTAAACAGTAACAAGGAAATGAAGGAAAAATGCAAGAGGACGCACGGGAAACGAACACCTGGATGAAGATGCTGGCAGAGAAAGGCCAAGGTCACGAGGGGGCAGTCACGCAGGAGGAGGAAGGCTATTATAGAATTAAAGTACCCAGCACACAGATATTAATACAGCTGGACTACGCGTCTGGTCATTGTATGGATACTTGATAATGAGGGCTGTTTGTCCAAGAAAGCTTGTAACTTTTTCTGAATAAATACTCCATTAGATACCACCCAGTTTAAATGAGGTCCTGCTAGTATGTATATATATATATATATATATATATATATATATATATATATATATATATATATATATATATATATATATATATATATATATATATATATATATATGTATATATATATTATTGTCACAGAAATATGCTGCTATCGTCCATCTGCTCTCTTGCAGTAAGACCCAAAGTCCTATCCATATGGGGAGGGTACCCCATGCCCAATGGTATTGGAAGAGGAGTGGGATGTTTTGGATGCAGTTTTGGAAAAGGCCAAGCCAGGTAGTCCGATTAAATGATGCGGTTCTGAATTGTTTTTCCAGGAAAGAGCGGCACTCCCTCCTTGAGAAGCGCCATTTCAGTAGCCTGAGGGTTTATAGGATGAACAGCATCCAAAAATTGGCCGACAAAAGTTAGTGCGCTCTCAGACTCACTGGAGGCAAGACCTCTGACATGCTAAGCCCTGAATCTCGGGGCCGTATCTTTTGGCGCCTTGCCACCAACTGGTAATAGGTTACAAGCGACCCAGACTACAAGCAGTCCCTTCATTTGTTAATGGAAGACAGTGGCTCGCCTAGCTATTTTCGTGCATAGTGCACTTACAATCTGGATTCCCCAGTAAATCTGAAATTAGCAATTGAGTACCAATATGCTATTTCTCTCACTAAATCCCTCATTTCTTTTTCATATAATTCATCTCCCAAATAAATCCCTTGCTGATACCCATGAATTACTAGCGTGTGTGTGTTCCACATATGAATTAAGTATATTGATGAAATAATCCTCATGCATTCAATGACATGCCGTTAATCATCCCTTCATTATGTTAGATTATTGCAAGTGAGAGAATCCTTTATGCACGAATCCTTATCTGGGAAATATATTTCCAAAGACGTGTTATCTCAGCCCCTTGTGTTTCTGCCACCAACCTACCTGTGAGAAATGCCTTAGTGGGAAATTAATTCAACATTGTTACATGCAAGCTACCTGCTTCTGCAACTGATTACAAAATAGTAAAATTGGGTATTCACGAGCCAGGGGCTCCCGTTTACATTACAAATGTGTAAAAATTTCCATTCTGAGTTACGCAAACGTCACGTTGGCCCCACGTACTGCTGGGGTTAAACCCCAGCTATATAAAGGCCGGCAGCTGCACATGTGAGCTAGTCAATGCCGTAATACCACAGCGACAAGACATACTACCAACGTGCTGAAGCAACATGGACAACATAGCTGAAATGCGTCAACTCATAGCTATAGCACGTACGGATAGACCAGAATTGTTGCCACTTGTCATTGAGTATGTGCACGTCATGTTATTGCTGGAGCTTGCAATGATTGCTGCAAAGCATTTAGGGCAGAAAAAGGCACCCAAGGAGGGTGTGGGCGTGGCCGTACCTGCAGAAAAGGATGGAGCAAGGTCATTATGACAACCTGATGGCGGAGTTGTCAACTGAAGCCCCAGAGCTGTACAGAAATTTTACCCGGATTGACAAGGACCTCTTCAATGAAATTGTTGAACGGGTCACACCCCACATTCAGAAGAAAGTGACATTCTGGAGGAAACCCATTGAGCCAGGCCTACGATGTTGCTATCACCCCACGCTTCCTCGCTACAGGTGATTCATACAAGAGTCTGCAATATTCGTTCCGGGTAGCCCACAACACCATTAGTCTCATTGTACCAGAGACCTGCAGGGCCATTGTTGCTGCCTTCGGGGATGAGGAACTGCAGGTGCCACAAACACCTGAAGCGTGGCAGGAGGTTGCACGGGGTTTTGAGGAACGGTGGAACTTCCCGCACGTAATTGGAGCTATAGATGGGAAGCACATTAGGCTCCGTGAACCCTCCCAAGGGCGGCACGCATTACTTCAACTACAAGAAGTTCTACTCCATGGTATTACTTGCAGTTGCTGATGCTTCATACAAGTTCCTGTACGTCGACGTGGGGGCCATTGGGTCAGAGTCAGATGGTGGTGTATTTTGCCCAGACCCGACTGGCAGAAATGCTGTTGCAAGAGGAAGCAAATCTTCCCCAACCGGATGCCCTGCCAGGTCAACCTAATGGATCTCCTGTGCCCTACTTCCTAGTTGGCGATGATGCTTTCCCCTGAGGAATTACCTTATGAAGCCCTACCCCAAAAGAGGACTTAGCAAGGAGGAACGGATTTACAACTACAGGTTAAGTAGGGCACGCAGGACGGTGGAGAACGCCTTTGGGATTCTGGCAAACAGATTCCGAGTATTCCACACTGCAATATGCTTGAAGCCTGGCCATATAGAGCCATTAGTGATGTCTGCATGTGTTCTGCACAATATGATCATAAGAAGAAATGCACGAAGACAAGAAGGAGATCAGGAGCACCCTGTCACACATGCTGTCATCCCTGGTAGCTGGAGGAGTGACCCGTCCTTAGGAGCAGCCCTTCCAACCGTGACCGGCAACACTGCAATGAGGGATGCAAAGGAACAGCGTAACTTGCTGAAGGAATACTTTTCATCGGCTGAAGGCTCCGTGCACTGGCAGGAGAACATGATTTAGCTCTCATGCATACCTGATTGTTGTAATTACTTAAATGTCTGTTCCTGCATATATTTTGGACTTATTTAAAATTCAATAATGTATCAATTCAGGATTATTTTGCCCTGTGCATTTGTGTACTTTTGTTTGTTTTAGTTGATTTAATAAAAGATATTGCTCAAATCTATGATATATTACTCTCATCAATACTTGGTAATTGGGAAGAGGATAGAGGGACATGACTTTGCAAATTTATGTTTAATCAATATGAAACAAACATACATATAAATAAAAGAAAGAAGATGTAGTTATTTTGCCCTTTTTAATAATTTCTTAACATGGAATCTATTCTGATATGATAATTCTATCATTTTTGAAAGTTCCTTCTCTTAACATTGTTTCTATTCTGTTCCTGTATTTATTTTGGACTTATTTAATAATCAATAATGTATCAATTCAGGATTATTTTGCCCTGTGCATTTGTGTACTTCCGTTTATTTTAGTTGATTTAATAAAAGATATTGTTCAAATCCATGATATATTACTCTCATCAATACTTGGTAAATGGGAAGAGGATAGAGCGGGCCATGACATTGCAAATGCATGTTTAATAAATATGAAACAAACATATATATGAATAAAAGAAAGAAGATGTAGTTATTTTGCCCTTTTTAATAATTTCTTAACATGGAATCTATTCTGATGTGATAATTCTATCATTTTTGAAAGTACCTTCTCTTAACATTGTTTTTATTCTGAGGTGATAATTCCATGTTCTTGAAAGTACCTGCTCTTAGCATTTACATTGTTGATATTCTGATATGAAAATTCTATCTTTTGAAAATACCTTCTCCCGATATTTGTGACATTTTATATGACTTGCTAATATTTGGCCTGTTGTCATTTTGCTTCTGTGCACATGTGTTACATAAAGTATTTTGAACTTATTTCAAAGTCAATAATGAAATGTTAGTGTATTCGGGTTCATTTTGCCTTCTTTATTTATGTACTTGCATTATAGCTACTTCATTGAATACATGATATTTGAGCAGAGGATAGAGCTAGACATGATATTGCAAAATATATTTATTTAATATAAAACAGAAACATACACATACATAAAAGCAAAAGGAAAAACAACAGTATATACATTAGCTCTGTAAATTGTTAAGGAATGTCGTGTCAAGTGACAGGTTGCTGAGATCTTTTGGTGTGGATGTCACCAACTGTGCTTGCAGGAGCGCCAGCTGCTGTGCAGTGAGTGCCCGCTGCTGCTGCGATGCCGACAGGCTGGCAGGAACTGCAGGTGCCTGACACTCTGCTGTCACTGCCATGGTGTGGGTCATCATGGCCCTCGACGGCACCGTGGAGCCCTCTTTGGTGGCACGGATGTACCTTTGAATGGCACCAAGCACCTCCATTTTCAGGTGCAGGCCCAGCTGTTCTGACACCAGCGCACTCATCCTCGACCTCTTGAAAGAACTTCCTCCAGTAGAGGACGCGGGGTTACGAGGAGGTGGGTCGACAGTCGTCAGCATATCGTCCCGGAGGGCCTCTGCCCTCGTGAAGGCGACGTCGAACAGCTCGAAACTTGGTGTTTCCGAGCCTTGGTTGTTGCTCGATCAACCGGAGAGGGCGTGGGCGTCGGTGTCGGACCAGAAGAAACATGAGCAGGCAGGTCCAGAACTTGGGCAGGGAGGGTGGCAGCAGCACAGGCAGCCTGTAAAAAGAGGAGCGACATATATGAGAACATGGTATAAAATGTACATTGAATGCATGGAAACTATGTAATAACATTATATTCAGTAATAATTATGCATGGAAACACATTAAAACAAACATACCATGGGAAGTCCCAACACCTTTGGCTTCCTTTGACGCACAATGTGTGGCTTCAGGAAGTGGAAAATGTTGAGTATCCATTTCTCCCGGTCCGTCAGCCGTCTGCCCGCCCCTTGGCCACTCTTCTCTGCCGTAAGCCGCCCAAAACGACTCCTGAGGGACGTAAACCAGGTCCTCAGTTCATGGCCACTCATGGGAGGAACAAGTGACTGGCCCTTCTCTTCGAAGGCCCTCCACACCTTGGCCTTATCCTTGTAGGCTGTGAGGCCCTTGTTATATATGAACTCGGCCTCGGTCTCCAGCCACTCGCCAACTAGCCTCTCATTTTCCTCCGAGAGGATCACTGACGGGTTCTTCTTGCGGCCTCCTGTAGGGCCATCTCCATCAGGAGTGCTTTCGGTGCCGGCGACGGCATCCCCTCGTGGGCGTTGTCGTCGGTGGCGGCGGCGGGTCGCTCTCGAGGCGAGGGCAAGGTCCTCTTCCTCCTCCTCTAGGTCGCTCTCCGTCACGAGCTCGTCGGCCTCGAGCTGCAGCACAACAGCATCGCTGCCTGAAGGGGACCATCAGCTTCAGGAGGCTTTGCGTGAGGGGCAACTCCAGCTGCCAGGGCTCCTGGAGTTCTCAGGGCCCCTTTCCTGGTCCTCTTCAGCATGGGTCCTTTGGGCATCTTGGCTGCTGCAGTGGACTTAAGACGGAGGCGCTGAGGGAGATAGCAACAGGATGCTGGCGGAGAAGCACTGACCTGGAAGCGCCGCCTGCCCCTTTTATCCCAGGTCAAAGCGTTGCCACATCCACGCGGTTTGCGGGGTGTGGCAGCGTTGCGCGTCTACTCCCACGCCATTCTGACAGCCACGCAGTGCCCTGGGGCAGCGTGTGCCCCCAGGTAACGGCGTGGCAGCTGCGCGGTCAGCCTGCGGGTGGTGCCACGCCAGCGGGTTGGGCCACGCTACCTGACAGTTGACCTGGCCACCTGCAGGGTTTCGAGCAGGCCGAAAGGTTTCTGCCCACGGCGCACGGCCAGGTGGTCCGTAACGGTCGCACCGCATGCTGCCGCATTTACACAGTACTTACGGTACATTTACGTTGTGTTTGCGTTGTTTTTACGTACTCTCTGGCTCCGCCCCATTCGTGGCCGTGCGTGGGCATGCGTGCCTTGATACGTGAATGTGTGAACGTAGCATTAAGCTCCACCCACCAACACACACGATCACCCTTCACCTCAGCTTTGTTTAAAGAAAAAAATCTAATTCAGTAGAGTAAGAATTCATAGTTTCAAGCATTAATTCAATCTACGCATATTCCTGTATTAATCCATCAGAGAAGATTCGTATATTTCCTTTTGGTTCTTTTAAATTAGCGAGAACACGTGTATTCGTGTGTTTGTTACAACCTGTTCGTTCACCAGCACTGTTTGAACCCCACTATCGCATGTTACTCGTCTCCGTCAAAACAAAAAGTCTTATACTCACTTTGTTTATAAACAAACTCGCCCACGTGACCTTCAGTCAAAGCACATCAGCCCTCTCAAAATCACTGTCATTTGCCGACACATTGACCAGTTATCATTTCATTCATAACACACATTGTTTATTATTTGCACAAGTTTGATATCTCTATTAGGGAATTATTTTCCTATTGCTTTCAGATTTTACAAATTACTTTCAATTTAGTGACAAGTACACACCTTTATTTTTTAATATTATTGTTGTTGCTTTTAAGAGTGTAGCCAATTTGCATGGTGAAATAAATGGAAACACTGAGTACCTCTTCTTTTAAAAGGCAATGTCTCACTGCCATATCATTCATTGTAATGTAAGAGGGAAAGTTTAGCATTTTATTAGCTCTGATATTATCTTTTATTATACATCTTAAGCTACACTTAGTTTATTTCATTCGAGAGAGAATTTTTCTTAAGTGTTCCTTGTTACCCATCATTGTAGGGAACACGTGTCATTAAACTTTGTATATGAGTTGGTTAAATTACAACCATTGCCTTTATAACAATCGAGTCGTTCGAGTTGGCAAACATTAATTTTGTGTCAGATATTAGCATCTGGAATCGCGTCTTTTTATAAAAAGTCACTGTCACTGCGAGTATTGAGTTTCTGCTACGTCTTTAGACAAGCAAATGTAATTATTGCAATTGTACCTGTGATGTGTTGATTTCCGCTACACCTTTGGATAAGTGAATGTAATTATTGCTTGAATAAAGCAAACCCCTTTAATGTACTGTGCAGTATCGTGCTGGAATTTCCCAGTCTTATATATACTCGGGAACTATTACAAACCTATTCATAGCCTGTACTTATCAATGTGCTTTTGCTTCTGTTACCGCTATGTCCATTTGCAAGTTAAACAAATTCACATAATTATTCCATATTTCAAACCCATAAGTGCATTGTGATTTGCTAGGGTATCTCGGTAACCATACTAGATTTGCACGTACATGTTATTCTGCAATCGAAACTAGACATTATAAGGGAATTGTTTCCATTTTGTAGGATGCATTGTGGTGAATGTCAGTTTTACACATAAGTACTATTTCATTTTGGGAAAAATAATCATACCTCTGCTCCTATTACTGCTATGTCCTTGGGAAAATTAACCAAGTTCAACTAATTATACCTTTGCATTCATAGACTTTGATCCATGCATTGTGTTAAGTCAATTATACCTTTGCATTTGTAGGTTTCGACCCTTGCTTTGTGTTCCAAATACTCACACTTCTGCATTGTAGGCTATGACCCTTGCATTGTGTTAATCCTCCGAGTTTATTAGTGTCTTCCTTAACACAGGGGCACTCTTATTGTAGTTGGAGCCTTACACTGGCTTACTTTGATATTTTGTTTGGCATTACACTCTGCCTAGTTCAAAGTGCCATTTCCATTCCGTGCAATTGTTTGCACGGATACTCATTATTCATTCACACGTGACCATAATGTACAGCCTAAAGGCAATGCTTTTCAATACAGTGCCACTTTTGCACTGTTAGCTCATCCATAACACATAACAAATTGTCTAGAGTAGTTGCAATATTCAACCTCTAGTAACTCAGCCAAAATGTATACCTATGAGGAGGCGCTTGCTGCCTATATGAAGATAGAACAGAGGGCAAGATATACTGGAGTTCCGTTATGAGTCTGTGTAAAAGAGTTGATGGAAGATTGGCTTGTCAGGAACCCTTGGTCCCCATCTGGAGGGGGAGCCTTTTTGCTAGGACCTCCAGTCAAGGGGCCTATCATTGCAGCATCTCCCAGAGGTTATGGTAGAGGTCGACAAGTCCTCACCTGACATGACCCCAACTGCCGAAACTTCGACAAGAGAGATTGTACTTTTCTGCAAGTTGTGGTATAGTTTTACGTATTCTCTTTAAATTTACAAAAAGTGTAAATACTTATCATGTAGAAGAAGGATATTATTTTTTGTTGTGTTTGTATGTAGTAAAGTGTTGTCTTGGCTGTTTCATGTGTTTAATTATAAGTATACGTGTAATAATGCTTAACTACCAGTATCAGTTGTTTGTCTGGTGGTTAGTCGAAGGTTTGGTGTCTGTCAAAGGAGGCGGTGAAGTCAGTCTCTTCACAACCTTGATACAGAGTGGTTCGAGTTAGTAGGGACTCAAGAATGCAGCCATAGTTGTTGGTGCCTCCAGACACACTTAAGTATTCCTTTTCGTCTTAAGGTACATTTAGGGAAAACTTCCTTCAGGAGATATGCATATCTAAATGTAAGGAGAATTTCTTGAGGTGTGCTTTGGATGAGGGTCACGAAATAGAGATTGTGCTCGCACCAATCTAACTACTGTATTTCGAGCTAGGAACACTGAATGCACCAACAGTAAGTTTATATTGTTTGTTTAGTTAATATACACAACGCAATGCATTGGTTTAATCACAATTTGAACTATCATAAGAATGAAGTAACCTGGGTGTTGTAGTATAAGACTTAGGTTATGATTAGGCCAGTACATTTCAAATTCTTTAGGCTATACAATAACACTGACGATTTGGGAGTGCCTGCAGTTTATGTTGACGCGGGTGTCGTCTGCCAGTTTTCTAGTCGTGGAGGAATACCAACATACGAAATCGGTACTAAAATGACGAAACCATAACTAACCAACCTAACCTAACCTAGTGCGGTATGCCCTTACCTAGCTGGAGGAGATTCGCCCCCCTTGGACCCCCCAGAAAGATAGAGAACATGGCATTTCATGTGGAACTACTTACTTTGGCGGATACCTTGGCGGACGGGACAAACGGCGTTACATGGCGTCAACGTAAACTGCAAACTACCCACGATTTGAAATGCTCTACTTATTCTGAATGAGCCGGAATAAAATGGCGTCGTGACCAGGATATCAGTGATTGGTTGTTATAACAGTGATGTGTATTGTTGGTGTTTATGAAATTTTTAGGATTGTTGTGTTATTTGCTGATAAAGATAAAAACGTGACTGGCTGATGGTGGTGGGCATTTTAGATTTAGTTATGTGTTAGCTTAGCCTGAAATGGATAAGATACTTAAGTGAAATTTAAATTGAAATAAAACCCTATGTTGTACATTGTATATGTATGTGTAGTCAAGGGCACATATATATGATATAACTAGTAGTAATTTACCATTGATTGATTTGAAGAGGTATATATATATATATATATATATATATATATATATATATATATATATATATATATATATATATATATATATATATATATATATTTTTTTTTTTTTTTTTGCGCTGGCAGTTTGTACATTTTTAGTAATTAAGAACTTTTGTATTTGGTGTTGGTAAATTATAGGCCAAGATGTGTGACCTCGAAGAATTAAAGAGGAAACGGGAGAGGGGGTGGGGTTTAAGTCTGTGATAACTAACTGGTCAAAAAAGATTGAAACCACTATTGATGCAGGTGATATCAATAGTATTTATTCACTGAGAGACTCCTTGAAGGAATATTTACAGAAAATCCAGGAATTGGATAATGAAATATTAGATCTGACAGATCCTGGAGGACAACCTGACCAAATTATAAATCAAGCAGAATGTAGCCTAAAGGAAGGCACTGAAATTCATAGACTAAACTCCTCCACCACGAGTCTTCTAGCTGTAAGAGGTGACCCTAGTGCACTGATATCACCTGTTAAAGTTACTGTGAGGTTACCCAAATTAGACCTCAAACATTTCAGTGGTGATGTATCGGAATGGAATTAATTTTGGGAACTTTATGAAGTATCAGTGCACCAACGTACTGATTTTAAAAATATACAGAAGTTTTCTTATTTGAAGGGCCCATTGGCAGGTGAGACTCTGGAACTGATATCTGGCTGTAAATTAGAAGGTGACAAATATTTACAAGCAGTGAACCTGTTAAAAGAGACCTATGGCAGAAAAGACAAAATCAAGTTGTGCTTAGTTAGAAAACTCTTCCACACCGAGACTCCCAAGGCAGATGCAGAATGGCTACAAGGATTTAGAGAGCAATTCGAATGCTGCATAAGATCATTGGAGAGTGAAAGGCTGGAATTGTGTGAATTGTATACCATCTTGCTCTGCACCAAACTACCAAGTAGTGTAAGTGAAATAATAAAACGAAGGTGTCGAGAAGATTGGCTGAAATTTGACACATTTAAAAAAAATCTTGAAGAAATACACAATTTGAGGGCTTTTCCACAGACTGAACCAGCAAAAGCTAATACATTGACAACGGTATCTGTTTCGCATTAAAACAACGGCAATCTGTGAGACCAAAAATGACATTGGTATGGCTTAAAGAAAGTACAAACATGGCCAAGGTAAACCAAGTTAAAGGGAGTGCACTTTACGGAGGCAATCATATATGGACACATTGTAAATCCTATATAACCAGAGGAGCAAAGATAGAACGACTCAGAACTCTGGGTTTGTGTTTCATATGTGCATCCAGTAAACACTTCAGTTCCAACTGTGACAGGCAAGGTTGTGATAATGGCTGCACTGTTAGACATCATAGTACTATATGCAATCAAAACCAGCCAAATAAATCTAAAGTAGGTGGGGTACAAGTTGGAACTCTCTCTTTGACGAATACCGGACAGGGAAATAAGACGACTAGTAAGTCGATCTTACCTACAGCCACATTAACACTAAAGGGTAAAAGAGGTCGCATTGTGTGAAAGAGAGGGTTGTTAGATACCTGTGCTGAAAGATCATTTATAAAGAAATCTGCTCCTGAGGGACTCCACCATAAAAGCAAGGGAGTTGAAAATATATCATTGAGAGGTTACTTAACTTCTACACTGGTTAAGGAATATAAAATGGTGAACATCACTGTACTTCATCAGGGTAGATTAATAAATATGGATTGTATAGTGGTCAATGAGCTACCAGAATATACAAAGAAATTTTGCGTTAAGAGCTTAAGGTCTTTGCGTAGAACGAAAATCAGCCTGGCTGGTAAAGGTTTTGATCTACCCATAGAGAAACAATCACCTATTGAATTGTTAATAGGGGTTGACAATGTGTACATCTTACACCCAGGGTTTAGGAAATTTGAGAATTTAGTATTGCTACAAAACCATATTTGGTTACGTGGTAACTGGAACATATAGTTCTCCTCCCACCAAGGAGACTCATGTTCCCATTTTAAAACTGGCAGTGGAAACCGAAGACATAATTATGGCTGAAGGGGCTACTCAATTAAAGGGTCCAAGGGAAGATCTTAAAAGTTTATGGAGTTTAGATCATTTAGGTACTGACTGCAGTGAAATAACGGAACAGGAACGGAAGGTATTAGAGAACTTTGAGAGTATATACTATAACATATTCTGAAATTGACAAACAGTATGTTGTGGCATTGCCTTGGAAAGGCAATAAAAGGAGATTAACTTCCAATTTTGGGTTGGCTTTGAACAGATTAAAACAACAGTGTGTCAAGTTTCAGAAAGAAACTCAGTATCTAGGACACTACCAGAAAATCCTGAAGGATCAGGAGGATAGGAGATTCACACAGAGAGTGGAATATTTTAAAACAGAAGACTGTCATTTCTTGGCACATCATGGTGTTAAAAAGGACAGTGCAACAGCCCCTATTAACATAATATTTGACTGTTCTGTTAGACAAGGGGCAAGTGGGTTAAGCTTGAATGATAGTTTGTGGATGGGACCACATATAACAGCTGACCTGCTCAAAGTTCTGCTGCAGTTTAGAACAAAATCGTTTGCTTGTATTAGTGACATAGAGAAGGCATTTTTAATGGTGCAACTCAGGGAGGAGGATAGAGACTATACTAGGTTTTATGGTTGGAAGATCCAACAGACCCTAACAGTAAATTGTTAGTGTATAGGTTTAGAGTTATTTTATTTGGAGCTACATGTTCTCCTTTTCTGCTGAGTGAAACAATTAAGAAACACCTGTCTATGGTAGAAGGTGACGTAGAAAGGATAAAAAGAGGACTATATGTAGATAACTTGCAGTTCACTAGCAATGGTGATAATGAACTGGTGAATTTTTTCTTTGAAGCAAATAAGATATTTGTACAGGCACATTTATATCTGAAAGAATGGACGAGCAATAATGACTCATTGCAAACTATTACTAAAGCATATGGGATTAGTGCCAGAGAACAAACAACTCATAATGTCCTAGGTCTGAACTGGGACAAAGAAAAAGTTGCCTTGACATTACAACAGACTAAGATAAATAAGTCCAACCAGACTAAGAGAGAAGTGTTGAGAACTGTTGCACAGATTTACGATCCATTAGGAGTGCTTCTTCCTCTTACTATCAGGGCAAGAATATACCTGCAGAATTTGTGGAAGCAACAACTGGATTGGGATGAACAACTCCCAGACCCATTACAGAACCAATGGGTTGAGTTATCCGAAGACTTACAAAAGTGTCTTGATATTTCCTTTCCTAAGAATACTAACCTAGGAAAGGGGGACTCTTTACACATGTTCTGCGATGCCGGTGAGTTAGCATATGGTTGTGTAGCTTATAGAGTTAAGAATGAAATCTCTTATTTAATGATGGCAAAGGCAAGAGTAGTGCCCATTAAAGAATTAACTGTTCCAAAACTTGAGTTGATGGCATTGTTGCTAGAAGCAAGAATGGCCAAATTTATTAAAGAATCCTTTGAGAAGGATGAGTTTGTAGAACTGTTCATTTGGTTGGACAGTAAAGTTGCCCTAAGTTGGCTAGTATCAAAAAAATGTTCTCCCGTGTTTGTGAAAAATAGAGTACAGGAAATAAACTCTTTAATTCCAGAGGTGGTCTTGCCCTATGTACCTACAGATGATAATCCCAGTGACTGGTTGACATGTTTGAAAAGGACAGAAATGATCTTGGATAGTTCTTTCTGGTGGGAGGGACCCCCTTGGTTAAAAAATTCCTCTTGGCCAATAGATGTGTCATGGGTTGGCGAATCACTTGCGTAGGGTATGGAAGAGAACATTTTGGTCAATATTGTAGGGGACAACCTGAATGGTAATACTCACTTGCTGAATTGAGAGAGATTCAGCAAGGTTAAAAAGGTCTATAGGACCACAGCGTGGATCCTACAAATTTTGAATAATTGTAGGGGTTCAACCAGTATGAAGAGGCATGGTGAATTGGCCTTGGAAGAACTCCAGGAAGCAAAGAATAAGATCATTGCCATCATACAGAGGGAATTTTTCCAAGAGGAATACGAGAGTTTGATGAAGGGGGTAAGAAAATCAAAACTAGCTCTCGTACACCAGCTGAATCTTTATCCGGACAACAAGGTAAGAAGGTGTAAGGGTAGACTAGAACACACACAGTTACCTGAATCTTTCAAGTTTCCCATACTATTGCCGAAGAGTTGCTATGTTACTCGGGTAATTATTAAAGAACAGCATGATGCTAATGCTCATATAGGTGTAAATGCCACTGTGGCGAATGTCAGACAGGAGTTCTGGATCCCACAGGTAAGGCAACTGACTAAGAGTATAATAAACCATTGTCTTATTTGTAGGAGAGTGCAGGGGAAGCCGTATAGGCCCAATATAGTTCCTCCATTACCTGAGTTCAGGGTGCAATGTAAGCAACCCTTTAATACCACAGGCGTGAACTACATTGGTGCATCATGGGTCAAGGGAAAAGGACAAAGCCCTGAGAAGGCTTATATCATCTTATTTATGTGCCCAATAACCAGAGGCATACATGTGCAGCTAGTGATAACCAGTCCTATGACTTGTTCCTCATGAGTTTTAGAAAATTCTGTAGCAGAAGAGGTTTCCCAGCACTCATGTTGAGTGACAATGCCACCACGTTTGTAGCGGCTTCAGAATACCTTAAGACCATGTTGGAGTGTAACTGGAAGTTCATTCCAGTGAGAGCACCATGGTTTGGGAAAGGCTGATAGGACTTCTGAAGTCATGCCTAAAAAAGATCGTAGGCCAAGCCTTGCTCAGTTTTGAGGAACTGAACTGTGTGCTGGTGGAGCTGGAAGGAATTATCAATGACAGACCATTAAGTTACATGCCCGGGGATTTGAATCAGTTGGAAATTTAAACCCCTAACCATTTGATCCTTGGACGAAACCCTAAGTCCTTCCCAAGAGAAGTAGTAAATTGGGAGGAGATCTCCGGTGATCCTACCTATGGACGGAGAGAGTTCACCAAGAAAAGATTCCTGTATGTATCCAAGTTGTGTGACGACTTGTGGAAGAGATGGGACAGGGAGTATTTAGCAACGTTCAGAGAGACTCATCGAGTAGGAATAGTGCATGGCTCTTGGCCCAGGATAGGAGAAGTTGTCCTCATTCATGACGAGGGGCCAAGGAGCAAGCGGAAGTTGGTCCAAGTGATTGAGTTACACATGGGGAGAGACAATGTCCCAAGAGTGGCTACTCTAAGAATGGCACATAGCCAGCTTATGAGACCTGTAATTAAGTTATACCCCGTAGAGCTGTGGCAGGAGATAAGGGAAACTAATCCTGCGACAGATGACATTCAGTCAGGCACCCGCCCGAGCAGAAGGACTGCTCAAATAGCTGCAGAAGCCAGAAAGGTATTGATAAGAACAGGACTATTGTAAATAATGTAGGCATAAGTTTTTTTGCGGGGGAGTATGTCAAAATTTTGACAAGACAGATTGTACTTTTCTGCAAGTTGTGGTATAGTTTTATGTATTCTCTTTAAATTTATGTAAGGTGGAAATGCGTATTATGTAGAAGAAGGATATTATGGTTTGTTGTGTTTGTATTTAGTGACGAAAAGCATTGTCTTGGCTGTTTCGTGTGTTTATTTGTAAGTATATGTGTAATAATGCTTAACTACCGTTATCAGTTGTTTGTCCAGTGGTTAGTCGAAAGTTCGGTGTCGGTCAAAGACAGCCATGAAGTCAGTCTCTTCACAATCTTGATACAGAGTGGTTCGAGCTAGTAGGGACTCAAGAATGTAGCCATAGTTGTTGGTGCCTTCAAATATACTTAAGTATTCCTTTTCATCTTAAGGTACATTTAGGGAAAACTTCCTTCAGTAGGTATGCACATCTAAATGAAAGGAAAATTGAGTACCTTTGGGGTAGCTGCTTTCCCTCCTGAAGACAACGTGTTACTTATAGGACAGACCCTTAAGTCTCACCTCTTTCCTGAGCCCGACCTGGGCCCCACTCCAGATCCTCTGCCAGACACCCTAGGCGTAGGCAGCTTGTTCGACATGCCCGAGCCTGAGACAGTGCCAGAGTCTGCACCTGCCCTATAACTGTATAAACTAGTTTTCAGCTGGGACAGTATGCGTTGGCCAGACAAAAAAAACCAGTGCCAGAGCTGGAACAACCAGATTTCAGTTGGATCAACACTCTTTGGCTGGATGAAGAGTCACTGCCAAGAACTGGGCCTGCCAGAGAGCTAAGGCCTGAACCCTCTTCCAATCTCCCTTCAGGGGATCCAATTCACTCCCAGTCTCCGTCAGGGGCAGATGATTCTTCCCTCCCTGCTGTTGAGCCATTGCCAGCGCCAAGTGGACGCACTGATCAGAGCAGTACTCCATCTGTCATGGACGTTGAGCCATTACCAAATTCAACTCCTATACCTGAACCTGCCTTAGTGCCAGTGCCAGAGCATACCCTCACTCTCCCTTTAAGAGGTCTTACAACTCCTAAGTCCTCAGAAGACAAGACTCTGGTAGACAGTTCCCTAAGAGCTAAGTTGATTGCCCAAATCCAGAACTGCAATAACAGTTGGCAGAGATACGAGGTCTGTTAAAAAAAAAATACGTGGACTGACATCATAAAGCAAAATGTACTTTGTTTAGAAGTTACAGATCTGGGTCCCCTTCAAAGTACTCACTTCCCCAACGCACACACTTATCCCAACGGTGTTTCCACTTGTTGAAACAGTCCTGGTACGCTTCTTTTGTAATGTCCTTCAGCTCCTTTATTGCATTTACCTTAATCTTGGGAATCGTCTCAAATCTTCTTCCTTTCAAGGGTCTTTTGAGTTTGGGGAACAAGAAAAATCGCAAGGAGCAAGGTCAGGTGAGTAGGGGGGTTGGAGAAGAACAGTGATCGAGTGTCTAAGGGCTGAATGGGCTGGAGCATTGTCGTGATGGAAAAACCAGTCGCCACTCCTCCACATTTCTGGCCTTTTGCAACATGGTGTCCCTCAGATGTTTCAGAACTTCAATGTAGTAAGTCTGGTTCACTGTGGAGCCTTCAGGGAGGTACTTGTGGTGAACAACACCCTTAGCATTGAAGAAAACTGTCAGCATCACCTTGACCTTGGATCGAACTTGGCAAGTTTTTTTGGGTCTGGGGGATGTTTCACCCATCCACTGGGACGATTGCACCTTCATTTCAATGTCAAAACCATAAACCCACGATTCATCACCTGTTATGATCCTGGACAAGAAGTTTTCATCTTCCTCTGATCGATCAAGCAGTTCCTGACAAACCTGGACGCGATGGGCTTTTTGTTCATCCATCATCAGGTGTGGCACAAGTTTCACAGCAGAGCGGTGCATCTTCAATCTTTTTGTGAAATTCTCGTAACAAGATCCAACTGATATCCCACATTCTTCAGCAAGCTCCCTGACAGTCAGACGTCGATTTGCCCGCACCAGGGCATTGACTTTGTCGATGTATGGGTCGTTGGTTGATGTGGAAGGACGTCCAGGACGCTCATCATCTTCAATGGACTGTCGACCATCCTTAAAACGCTCATGCTACTTGAAACATTCCGTACACTTCATAGCAACATCACCGTAAGCCATGTTAAGCATAGCAAAAGTTTCAGTCACAGATTTTCCAAGTTTAACACAAAATTTCACAGCAAGTTGTTGCTCCTTCACGTCATTCATTCTGAAATCCGCTAAACAAAAAAATTAAGCTTCGCTAAAAACTGCGTAGCTAATACACAAATGAAGATATCTGCAATCGGGAAATGGCGTCATAATCAGCTGAACTGTGCAAACCTAGCAACACCAAGCAGATTCCCCTGGAACCAACTGGGGCCATGCAATTCAAACAGTCCACATATTTTTTTAACAGACCTCGTAGATGGCACAGACCTTACTCCGGTTCTCACAGCAGCCAAAGTGGATGGCACTACTTCAGACCACATCATTGACACTACTGCTGTTGAGGTTATTGCAGCAGCCAAGGCAGTAGCTAGCATAATGCCAGCTCTGTCTGGTAGCAAAGCCTCCAGTGCCACTCCCTGCTTAGGTCCTGAAGGCACTCCTGCTTCTCCCCAAGAATTGATCTCACCGGTTCTCTCTGAGATATCACAGCCTAAGGGCGAATTAGAAGAGATAGGGCCATCAATAAAGCCAGTACTCATATCTACAGTTGATCCTTAGGAAAAATTAATGGAGATGAAGCTCACCGTTCCTTTGAGGAAACGTAGTTGGCTCCACACAGTAACTACCATTCCAGCACTTTCCAGGAGAAGTAACTGGAAGGCTACCCACATCAAGGGGCTAAGCCTCCAGTGCTACAGCTGGAAGGTCAAGCACCTAAAAGTAGAATAATGACAGCATAGGTGCTCTCCTGGGCCTAGGCGCCTAGGCACGGTGCCATGTCTATATGACACAGCCTTAGGATCCCATTTCTTGTATTGAATCAGAGCCACTGAACTCATGGCATTCACATTATATAGCTGTAACAGTGCCTCATTTTAATAGAGCAATCCTACCCCCTGATCCAGAAAGGATGTCTAGGGTTGTCTCCTACCTTTAATCAGTATTGACACAATTGAAAGAATTTATTTTTTATTTTGCCAAGTCTATCCTTTAGCCCAACAAGCTGAAGAGCATGCACTAGCTATTTCCAGCCATTTTGTTGCATTCTTTATTACATTGTTTAACATTTTATTATATCTGTGGAACATATATCATAGAGTAACTAACTCTTGTGTATTGCAATGTTTTCATGCTGATAACCTGTATTGTTAACATATTTCGTCTATGTACATTATGTCATAGATTAAATAATTTTTTTACAATTTACTTTAATCTCTGCATGTAGTTAGTCATCATTTTGGTGCTGCACTAGCTTAGTTCCATGTGAAATTCATTTAGCTATTTCTTATGACCTTGAGTGAGTAGCAGTGCCAGTTCATTTTTATTCCACAGACAGTAACTTTAAATAAACGCAAACACCCTTATGCTAGTTTTAGGGATATTAATTAAGTTAGCTAGCAAGCTCACTCCTCCTCAGGGGATAAGTTAGACTTATGTCATTTATCGTATTCTCATTTGCATGGGCAAGAACCCATTAAGGGGAGATAATTAACGTAATCGATACTAGTGCAGACTTTCACACCCAAAAGGAATTCAGAAAATTTTCCATTTGAGTAGGGGTATAGGCACAACCACAGTATATGGACTGTCAGGAGAATTTTAGGGAGTGTTTTGCTATCGCCTTCTAAGGGTTGGGACTTGATGAGTTGCCAGGGAAAACACCTGGGAAAGATAATCACTGTTCCCTCCTAGCCAAGCCAAAACCTAACTCACCCCCTCCCCTTTGTATTTTCAAATTACTGGTGAAAGATCTCTCATAAATCTTCAGGTACGTGCTCAGGTCGTTGCTGGAAGCCATGCCTGCAGCACATTTTCTGCCATAAAAAGGGCGAGACAACACAGGTCGTCAGTTAGTCTGCTTTAGCCTGCCGAAGGCTTTGCCCGTCTGAGGATCAAGCCGTGAGCCTTGCAGGCCCTCACTATACTATACACTTGGAGGACTTTAACCTTTGAGCCAGACATTGTCACAAGATAGTTCAGATCTACTTCACCTGGAGAATCTTTATCCAAGCCCCACAAAGAAGCAAAGCACAGTAAGTCCTGGGATTTGGGGGTTAGTTCTAAGCCAGTTTAACTTTTTTCTCTGACCCGATATCTCTCTCTCACAATTCGTAATTGAATTCAATCCCTTTTCCTTTGATTTTGTAACAATGTATTTATCAGTGCCAGTTTGTGTGTCCCTTGCTAGAAGTGCTTAGAGAACCGCCATTCCCTTCTTAGAAGTGATTAGAGTAATGCAATCCATTTTACTTGTTTATTAGCTCATCTTAACAGAGATATTACCTTATTAGTTATCTCATCTGGAATTATTTCACTTCCAGGGGTGGTGTCAGTGTCATTTACCAAGAAGATGCTTTTCCAGTGTTCCTGATTTACCAAGAGAAGTCTGCCCTACTGGGTTGATATAATTGTATTGATACCTGAAAGTTAAAAACCTCTTGTACATGGTCCATTTATGTACAACTTTGAAATACTTCATGTACTGATTTCCAGTTTAGTGATTTATTGTACATTTTAATTTTAGTGAGATCTGTCACCTTTGATTTACAATTGAGCTTGTGAATAAACCAAGTGTTAAGAAGCAGATTCCTCATTGGGTGACCTACCAATTATTATCTGCTCATTTTTTCTCTTGTTATGTTATTCCGAGGGTTTTATTGAGAGGTACTATTAAATGCAGTAAATTAAACTCCACCTATGAAATCTGTAACATATATATATATATATATAATATATATATATATATATATATATATATATATATATATATATATATATATATATATATATATATATATATATATATATATATATATATATATATATATATATATATATATATATATATATATATATATATATATATATATATATATATATATATATATATATATATATATATGATATATATATATATATATATATATATATATATATATATATATATATATATATATATATATATATATATATATATATATATATATATATATATATATATATATATATATATATATATATATATATATATATATATATATATATATATATATATATATATATATATATATATATATATATATATACTGTATATATATTATAAATATTCTGCTATATCTATATATATACTATATATATTATAAATACCCTCTCTGTATTATTTTAGTAAGAAGGTCCTTCTAACAAAGACGGGACAGAATCTCTGTCAAAGCAAAGTGGGCAGGAATAGGCTGTGGTCTTTGAAAAAATAAATGACTTTAGTAGGGATAGCTTAGCATTAGGGGCCTAACCCATAGGGAGGGTTTTACCAAGTAACTTCTAGTGAAGGTGATCTTAAGCTTCCTTTTGCTCTGTCCTATGCATTCGGCGATGTCTGTTAATTTTTCAGACTGCCTGGGGCTATGGTCGAATGTCGGACAAACAGCCCAGGACTACAGCTTCGCCCTGACCTGATCCGATGCCAGGAGAGAGAGACTTGAAGTCAAGTGAATCACACACGTTGTGCGTAACTAATTCTTTGTGCTTGCCCTCTTACTGTTTTATTGGTACTAGTGAGGCATCAAACGGGTCTTTTCAAGACTTCTGATCATCAGCTGCATGCGCAAGCAACCCACGTCAATGGTAAGTCTGAAATTTGACAGTTTTTTCTTCAACTTGCTAGTACCTCTTCCCCTGTACCTCCATTCCCTTTGCTTTCACCACTTCGCCACCATCTACGAGAACCTGGTATAACCATATTTCTTTTATGAAGTCTAGTGCATGAATAATTAATATTGTATGGTGATATTGCATAAGCTATTCTTGTGCAGTAAGTAGGAATTAGGGGAAGTTAAGTAAGTAAATTTCGGGCAGCCTTGTGTCTCAATCCCATTGTTTGGAAGAGAAATAGTCTTTACCAATACGAAACTGCGTACGATATCTTTTAATACAGACATTCATTGTGATATATTTTTTTACAGGAGCAGGGAATATCGACCGTGTCCGCCGTTAGTGAAGGTTCATGTAATTTCCTCGCTATCACTGCACATTCTTTCTTTGTCGGGACTAATTGGGAAGTAAAGGGGTTCATGTAATCCATTTGTTGCAGAGTAATCCATTATCCCATACATTGTTTCCTGGCTGGCAACCTAATTTTCTATTAAGTAATTGTCTGTCTTTGAGGTTAACTTTAGCTTTAATTGACAGGTTACATGTGTTATTGGTAAAGCAGGGACACATAACTTACATTAATTAATTAACCCTTAAACGCCTATTGGACGTATCATACGTCGACTAAAATTGTCTGTTGGGTGCCGAGTGGACGTACCGTACGTCGACTACAAAAAATTTCAACCTTTGGTCAACTTTGACTCGACCGAAATGGTCGAAAAACGCAATAGTAAGCTAAAACTCTTACATTCTAGTAATATTCAATCATGTACCTTCATTTTGCAACAAATTGGAAGTCTCTAGCACAATATTTCGATTTATGGTGAATTTTCGAAAAAA
>NC_089781.1:39382578-39387578 GCF_040412425.1 Macrobrachium rosenbergii
ATCATCATGTATTCAAATTCTCCTTTCTCCAGGTCTGGGACGTATTCACGTCTCTTAATCGCTTCCTCGACCGTTTGGTGTAGATCCTCATCTGTTCTGTCCAGAGCTTTTTCAGAGCTTCTTCGATGTGTTCTTCGGAGGATTCAGCAGGGTGATTTGGGCCATCGTCCTCTCAACTGGAGCCCTGCATCCTCCTTGTAGTTGTCTGAACTGTGTCTTGTGTTATCCCAGGTTTTGTAATCTGCCACAAGTGACCCATGTGGATTCTGGAGACGTTTTCGTTTCCACTGGAGCTGCTTCTGTCGTCGGGAATTCTTGGGGATTGCTTGGAAC
Source organism: Macrobrachium rosenbergii (assembly GCF_040412425.1). Classification (NCBI taxonomy): domain Eukaryota; kingdom Metazoa; phylum Arthropoda; class Malacostraca; order Decapoda; family Palaemonidae; genus Macrobrachium; species Macrobrachium rosenbergii. The sequence continues at coordinate 39,382,912 of NC_089781.1, forward strand.
GTCACTGTCGTCCAGCAGTTGGTAGAGATTTGGAGGAATTCTTAGTCTCCTTTTCTAATTATATGTATGCATGTATATGTATAATCATTCGTAAATAGATATAGATCCTTAAAAAGCTAGAAATTCTTGAAGCAATGTCGCAGACTCCCTGAAGACGCTGGAGCCAATCTCGGGAAAGTTCACAGGAGGTCGACGCGATATGTCTCATCACTCTACTTGATTTTTTTAAATGACTCAGTTTCTAGTTTCTGTTTTATTTTCTGGAAGAGAGATTTTTGGAAATATGTTTTCATTTCATCACGAATTTTAATTATTTATATTTCATTAAATACTAAATAACTAATGAAGAATGGTATTATATTTAGACATAATCATATACACACAATTACACACATAATAATGTATATTACTATATAATATAATAGTATATATATGAATATAAATAGGCCCATATAAAATATACTGTACGAACGTTGCATACAATATATTTTAGCACTTCTTCTGTGTCCCTCTTCATGGTAAAATATGGACAGATGATAGATATAAAGGCATATATACAGAACATATGCATATATAAAATATCTCGTTACCTAATGCAGGTGGCCACTGACCCAGTTAGGAAGGATGGAATTCACAGGTCAATATATTTGATTATGCAAAGCGATTGACATATGCTACAAATACATATGTTCGGCGTATATATTTTTATCTATCATCTGTCCATATTTTAGCAGTGAACAGATCATTTACAAAGAAGAAGTGCTCGAAATATATTGTTGCATCGTTTATTTTTAAGGGCCAAATTTTATCTTCATATTATACTGTTGTATTACAGTAAAAGACATTCATATATATATATATATATATATATATATATATATATATATATATATATATATATATATATATATATATATATATATATACATATATATATATAAAACTATATACAGGCCTATCAGTTCTGCAGAGATGCATCCACAATAATATATTTGATCGGTCAAGCGATGTGTATTTGTAAAATTCTCTACAAAGCTTACATAAGGTCCTTCCTTCTCTGACTTGATCAAGTCCACAGAAGTATGGACGAAAGCTTTAAGTTCTCTGTATATCTTTACAAATACATTTCGTTTTGATAATCAGTTAAAGGATTCAAAACAAAACCCATGATTATATATATTATAGATAGATAGATAGAGGGAATAGATTATGGCCTTTGCCGATCTTAAATGATCTCACCCCTGGGGCATCCTTGCCAACAGAGCGTCATGGAAGTGGGGGTTTATTTTTACCAGGATGGCCCTTCCCCATTCTCTTCTCTGTCAACTAGCCAAGTAATACTTCTTCTCATCTTCTATGCAGAAAACAGATGAATCCTTTGCAGAGTCCCGAAACCAGTCACTTCGCAGCACACTGTAGGAAACACAAAAGTTGACCAAAGAAAAGCAATGGCTCCTTGGCTGCAGGTAGGAAGCTTTCCAGATCGCCTTCAGCAGAAATGCAGCGAATGCTGAGGGTGTTCCTCGATGCCTGAGCTCCGAATGGGAAGGTCCATTTCTCATGTTTAGCAGGCATTGAACTTAGGAGTTTTTTCGCTACGCCAGATGTTGCCACTGAGGAACATTAGAAGTTGGTATCCTTAGACCCTAGGTCCCTACCCAGAGGTATCGAGTACTTGCCGCCAGCTTTGATCGCTGCACCTTGTGACGCGGGAAAGCTTCCAGCTCTATCATCAGGGCTGATTTCCGAGCGACTTTGTCGTTGTTGTGTCTCCCTACGTCTGCGTTGTCGTGGTTGGTTCTTCTGTAAATTCATCATCATGTATTCAAACTCTCCTTCTTTGGGCTTGAGACGTATTCTCGTCTCTTAATCGCTTCCTCGACCGTTTGGTGTAGATCCTCATCCGTTCTTTCCAGAGCTTTTTCAGGGTTCTTCGATGTGCGCTTCGCAGAATTCAGCAGGGTGATTTGGGCCATCGTCCTCTCAACTGGAGTCCCTCATCCTCCTTGTAGTTGTCTGAACTGTTTCTTGAGTTATGCCAGGTTTTGTAATCTGCCACAAGTGACCCATGTGGATTCTGGAGACGTTTTCGTTTCCACTGGAGCTGCTTCTGTCGTCGAGAATTTTTGGGGATTGCTTGGAACGTCATTGTCGTCCAGCAGTTGGTAGAGATTTGGAGGAATTCTTAGTCTCCTTTTCTAATTATATGCATGCGTGTACATGTATAATCATACGTAAATAGATATAGATCCTTCAAAAGGTGGAAATTCTTGATGCAATGTCGCAGACTCCCTGAAGACGCTGGAGCCAATCTTGGGAAAGTTCGCAGGAGATCGACGCGATATGTCTGGCCACTCAACTTGGGTTTACTTGCGAGTTTATTTTCAGTTTCTAGTTTTTGTTTTTTTCTGGAGGAGATTTTTGGAAATATGTTATAATTTCATCACGAATTTTAATTTTACCATTTTCATTAAATAACAGTAACTAATATAGAATGATTTGGATTTCGACAACACACAGAATAATACACGTATATATATATATATATATATATATATATATATATATATATATATATATATATATATATTTATATATATATATATATATACAGTATTTATATATATATATATATATACATATATATATATATATATATATATATATATATATATATGTATATATATATATATATATATATATATATATATATATATATATATATATATATATATATATATATATATATATATTATATATATATATATATATATATATATATATATATATATATATATATATATATATATATATATATATATATATATATATATATAAGTAAATATATATTCTTATTTCAGGAGGCTAAGCCAACAATCTCATAGTAGGATGTATGACGGATAGAAGAACAGTCAGCTCATCATTGATATATTTATTAATAGCTGCGCTTCGGGATCACCCACATCCCATCTTTTCTGGCTAAAAAGATAAAAAAGCACTAATTAAAACTTACAACAGAGCTTACAAAATTAAAATGCTTTAAAGACTGAAAATGATAATGACAAAACAAGGAATAGAATACCTTCAGTAGTAAAGTCCAGAGGATGAAAGTTTGATAAGAGTAAACAAGGTTAGGAAGTAAACAGGACTAGGGGAAGGGTACCAGGCTATGTATAAGGGGGTTGAAGTGAAATGATTATTGAGCGATGGAACAATTTTCTCGATAACCAAGGATTCTAAAATATTAAGGAGGTGTTCCTTCTGCGTCGTGGTCACTATTTCAAAGTTTTTATAGGTTATTGGGTTTTTACAAATTAATGAATGATTCTTAATGTTGGACTTTACAGGTTTTGCTAAGACAAATATGATAGCTCAGTCCACTGTGGCAATCTGCCCACTATTGTAAGTTTTAATTGGTGTTTTTTTTATCTTTTTAGCCAGAAAAGATGGGACATGGTGATCCCGAAGCGCAGCTATTAATAAATGTGTCAATGGTGAGCTGACTGTTTTTCCTATCCATACATCCTACTATATATATATATATATATATATATATATATATATATATATATATATATATATATATATATATATATATATATATTATATATATATGAATATAAAGAGCCATAAAACACTGTATGAACGTTTCAACCATATACTTGAGTACTTCATTTGTGTCCCTCTTCAATGGTAAAATATGGACAGATGATAGATAAAAATCCATATATACAGAACATATGCAGGTGTGGCAGTAAGTCTCGTTGGCATCAGGTGGCCACTGACCCAGGAAGGATGGAAATTAAGGTCAATGGCCACCTGCATGCCAGCGAGACACTGCCACACCTACATATGTTCTGCATATTAATTTTACCTATCATCTGTCCATATTTTAGCAGTGAACAGGGGCACAGATGGAAGCAATTGAAATATGTGGTTGAAACTTTATACAGTGTTTTAAGGGCCGGAATTTTTATCTTCATATTATACTGTTGTATTACAGTAAAGACTTTATATATATATATATATATATATATATATATATATATATATATATATATATATATATATATATATATATATATATATATATATATATATAATATTATGATGTCGTTTATATAAAACTTATATACTGTTATGATGTCGTTTCTAATTTACAGGAGGAACAGGATAGTGAGAGGCGTGGTATAGTAAGAGACATTCTGACTAACAGAGGAGTGCACCCGAAGCTTTCGGGAATACATTTTTGCCAATCATCAGGTCACTTATCTAAAATTTTTTTATATAAGATAGATAAGTGGATCCTGATGAAAAAAAAAGTTATGTATTCCCGAAAGCTCGGCTGTGCCTAGTTAGAAAATTAAAGGTAAATAATGTTCAAAAGGTTTTACCACGTCTTCTGGTATCCTCTTCCTCTTATATGTTACAGGGAATACGTGTAATCAGGGATTACCGTAATCATAGTAATGTAACGAGAATTCCCTTGGGAACATTTGATCCCCGAGACACGAAGTACTAAACACGGGAAATTAGTGATTTTATCTATGCCAGTTTTGCCGTGTTTAGTACAAGATTTGGGAGGTCAAATGTATTTGCCGTGTGTAGTATTAGCCCTGGGGATCAGATCCACTTTTGACATTTGATCACCCAGGGCTAGTACTATA
>NC_089781.1:39392578-39417578 GCF_040412425.1 Macrobrachium rosenbergii
AGAAATTATTATCAACAACGGCACACTGCAGGAATCGCTATAAGCTAGCAAATCTACAGGACATTTCCTATCTTCTGTCGAGATTGTATCAAGGCTTCCGTGCTTTTATCTTGTGCTTTTAGCTCTCTTCTTTATTTACAGTTTCAGACCAACTTATTCTCCATTATTGTTCATTCCAATCCATCATCATCACTCATTCTGTTTTCTCTTGGACGTTCACCAATCTTCATTCATGTCAAAGCTTATTATAATTCTCATCCAAGTAGGTCTAGGTTTTCTGACATTACATACTGTTCTCCTATACTGTCGTTAATTGTCATTATCCCACCTTTACTCAAGTAGTTCGAATCTTAGCGAATTATTCAGTTTAGATAATCATCAATTACTCATCTATCATCTCTCCCCCTCTTTTTGTGTGTAGTGTGCAATACATCTTAGCGAAGGACCGCCACTATGGCATTAGTCTCCCTAACGGAACATGGACTGGAATTATGGGATTGCTCACCAGGAAAGTTAGTTTGTTGTAATTTTTCATTCTTAAAGTGTTTCAGAAAGCAGTGTTTTTTTTATTTAGTTAATTTGTTTATCCATTATCCTCTCTAAAGAGCTTCAGAAAGTAAATGTCTCATTTATATTTACTTATTCACCAGCTTATTCATATTAATTGAACTTGAGTCTATAACTCGGGTGACATCACTGATTTTCCTGTTCTGCAACTACAGCCTCTCTCTCTCTCTCTCTCTCTCTCTCTCTCTCTCTCTCTCTCTCTCTCTCTCTAGGTTAATAATGAAAACCTGGCAGGCGAGTATGACGCTCACAAAAAATGTTATATTGCAATTTGACAGACTTAATGTCGAAATAGGGAGAGCTAGTTTTGAGCCATATTAGTTGGCGAAGGCACAATTTATTAGGCCAAGGAGATGTTATTGTAAAGCTTCCTTCGTCTGGTAGAAAAGAAAATAGTCTAGAAATCACTGAATAACATGTTATCTTCGCCAGGAGGCCGATATGTCCGCCATAGTCCTATCAATGAACGCCGAACGCGCTTCTGCCGTTTCCCTGAGCGAGCCTCTCTTCATGGACGAGCAAGCGGTCGGCCACAAGACTCCTCCCGTTCCGGAAGCTGACGTTGCCGGTTTCGTGAAGCCTTATACAACATCTGTGAGAGTCTTGTAGTGCCTTTGTTTACACTGTATGTCATGCGTGGTTGATCGTAAGCGTAATTCGTAAACCGATTTAGGGGTTTTAAACTGATTTTGATAACCATTGCAGGTATAGTCTTACCTTTTCACTTTTATCAGGTGTGGTTGATCGTAGACCTAACCCTTATTGGCGTGGCGCTAGCAACGTTTATGGTGCAATTCCTCTACGGATATATATCTCCTGACAAAGGGTAAGGGACGAGGGAAGTTGCTTTGTTCACCGACGTTATTTTTTGTATTACATCATATCATATACTGTATATATATCTTGAGGTAGGCGAGCGTAAAAGTTGAATGTGATTTTGTCTGTTGTCCTCTTTATTTCTAAAGGCACAAATGGCGGGGAATTGACATATAATTAAATACGATGATAATTCATCTAATGAACTATGGACGAACTCCCTTTGTAGAATATTTCCACAACTTAGGCTGCTTCATACACTTTCACGGGAGACCCATAACCAATAATCAAACTCCTAGGCGTACTGCGCCATTCACCTCTGTCTTGTATAACTTTCCATACTTCGTAGACATCATGGCCCTTACTTTTAATACTTCTTACACTCCATTTATTCGTCACTTTCTAGGTTGTATTCTCCTCATTCCTTCTATATCATTTTTTTGTAAAGAGATGGAGACGAAAATCTGGGAGGAGCTGGTGAACAGGGCATCCAGCAGGGTATCTGGTTAGCCTTCATGTGGACCATAGCAATTCAGCTCTCTCAGGGTAAGTAAATAATAATAATAATAATAATAATAATAATAATAATAATAATAATAATAATAATAATATTATTATTATTAGAGCAATCATCATCATCATCAAAATCATAATAAATCACAATGCCAAACCTTAAGATAATGAAAGTCGCTCAGCTGTGACGAAAATGCTTAAAAATAATGAGTAATGAAAGTCACTCATTAGCGTGACTAAAATGGATAATAATAATAATAATAATAATAATAATAATAATAATAATAATAATAATAATCTACATCACTCTCACCCCCCCGGCCTCCCTGTGGTGGCCCAAAGGCGACTCCATTAGGGTGATCACGGGCCTGTGGCTTATGATGGCGTTTATCGTAGGCTCCGTCTACAGGAGCAACCTGATGGCGATGCTCATCATGCCCCGGCTCCGCCTGCCCTCCAACAGCATCGAGGAGCTGATCAACAGCCGCATACCCACTTTCGTCATGAAGGGCAGCATGCTTAACCAGGCTATGGAGGTCAGTGGGTACGAAGTCAGGTGGAAGGGAGAGAATATGAACGGAGGTACAGTAAAAGGGATGAAAGGGGTTGCAGCTAGGGACCTAAGGGATGCTGCTAAGAACCTATGGTAATGCCTACAGTGCACCACGTGAGAGGGACGCTGCTAAGAACCTCTGGTAATGCCTACAGTGCACCACGTGAGGTGCACTGACGGCATTACCTCCCTACGGGGTCGTTCGGTTTTAGATTTTGGAATTCTTTAGTTGCTTACGTGCTCTGTGGAACTATTCAAGTAGCGTCCGTAAAGAGCCGAGGTTGTAATTAATTTCTAGGTCAGATGTCACTGGAGAACAGTGATTTATAAGCAAGAGAAACTATTAAAGCTTTAACTATTTATAAAACAAAACTCAAGGGTCGTATTGTCAAAGGTCAAGGTTAAAGGGAATGGCGCTTTTTTGATGTTTCCTGTTCACATAAAAAGTTTTACAAACGACAATTCAAACTTTATACAAGTTTTGTGTAATAAATTTCCTTCTTTAAGATATTTACACCGCTATTCCGAGGAAAAATAACAATAAATCTTATGACTTCTAGGGGAAATATTTACGCTAGCAATTCATCTTTAGTACCTGACAACACAAAAACACACACACATATATATATATATATATATATATATATATATATATATATATATATATATATATATATATATATATATATATATATATATATATATATATATACAGTTCACTACAGTTCACTATACCTCGGGAACAACATACAACCAAGGGGAATTATAATTGATAAGTTCTTCGCCACCAGTGGGATTCGAACCGCTGCCTGGTTTAGCAACAACGATATACAGTGACCTTTGACCACCGAACCTCTCTTCATGGCTCATCTGTTAAAAATCGCTTTACATCTTGTCACTGTAAGCTATTCTCGAGGTATAGTGAGCTGAAACTGAACGATAGTTGTGGCTTAGTGGCTTAAAAAAAAATATATATAAATATATATATATATATATATATATATATATATATATATATATATATATATATATATATGTGTGTGTGTGTGTGTGTGTGTGTGTTTGTATATATACATTTACACACATATATATATATATATATATATATATATATATATATATATATATATATATATATATATATATATATATATATATATATATATATATATATATATATATATATATATATATATATATATATATATATATATCGTGATGAGAAAACCAAACCTGTTATATTGAAGACTTGAATTGTCTTATCTTCAAGTACTTAAATAGTATATGAATATTTTTCAAACTTACACACTTGTATACAGTATATAGACTTTAAAGAATGTAGAAGTGAAAACCCGATTTTGTTTTTAATTTTCAGTAGCCAGTGATTTAGTATTGAAAAACAAATAAAAAAAAATTTATTGCTAAAGTTTTCTCCGTTTCTGTAGAGCTCTCTCTCTCTCTCTCTCTCTCTCTCTCTCTCTCTCTCTCTCTCTCTCTCTCTCTCTCTCTCTCTCGTTAATATTTTTAAAAGTGCATATACTTTTCGTATTAATAACTGCCCAGAAACACGTCTCTCTCTCTCTCTCTCTCTCTCTCTCTCTCTCTCTCTCTCTCTCTCTCTCTCATGGTGTAACACAATCACCTCACTGATGGTTAGTCAACTTTTGTGGATCGCAATTTGGAGACTGGAGGGAATAAACCGAAGAGAGATTCTGTTGACCTCGTAGGGAAAAAAGAAGAAGATGGAGAGTACGGTACAAGTGACTGCCTTCTTTTGACAGAGCGCATCGGAAGGCTCCCCTTTATATCGGCTGAAGAAACAGGCCGTTTTTCACAACGACATCGTCCGATTGTCCAGAGACCTCACGCAGGGGAAGATGGCTGCGTTCTTGAGCAAGAGAGCCTTCATTTACCTCCTGCACCAGAGGTATTCGAAAGTGAGTATCTCTCCGCCATTCGTTTCTGTAGGCTTCGCGGGCCTTATTGTGACCTAATTAATGCTAAGCATTGATTTTTGGTACGAGTTATCGTACGAAAAATCAAGCTGTTATCATATTTTCCGTATGAGGTAATCTTTTTCATTCTTGTAGTCGAGTCTTGAATATTTTTCTTGCGTCTCTTTTTTATTATTAAGTCTCATTCCTTACACCTTTTGTATTTTGCTTTGTTAAGCTTCCCTTTCTATCCGTTATTGCCCTTGTTTTGTGCACAGAGTAATTTCCACAAACCTTTTAGTTTGATATGTACCTTGAGAGGGAGGCTTCTTTGGTTGAGCCTTGTACATTTTCCTTTCGTCTCTTTTTTGTCTTTTTTCTTTATTGGGTCTTATTCCTTGCATCTTTTTGTGTTTTGCTTTGTGTATCTTCCCTCTCTTTCCATTTCTGCCCCTCTTTCGTGTGCAGAATAGTTTTTACAGAATAGTTTCTGCAGAATAGTTTCTGCAGAATATTTTCTACTGAATAGTTTCTGCAGAATAAATTCTGCAGAATATTTTCTACAGGATAGTTTCTGCAGAATTTTTTCTACAGAAATGTTTCTGCAGAATTTTTTCTACAGAATACTTTCTGCAAAATAAATTCTGCGGAATAAATTCAGCAGAATCTTTTCTTCAGATTAGGTTCTGCAGAGTAGTTTCTACAGAACAGTTTCTACAGAAATTTTTTCTGCAGAATACTTTTTGCAGAATAAATTCTGCAGAATAGTTTTTACAGAATAGTTTCTGCAGAATATTTTCTACTAACCGTCTTCTAATTTAATATGTACCTTGACAGGAAGGCTTTTGTGACGTGTACATCGCCAGAGAAACTGTTTTCGGAGGGACTTCTTTAAGCATTGCCTTCCCAACGGCTCCTCTCTCAAGGCGAAGGTCGATTCGATGTAAGTTATTATTTTCACCTCTCTTTTCTTTGTGTGGATCATCGTCATCATCATCATCATCATCGTCACCATTACCATCAGCATCATGATTATCGTCATCATCATCATTAACATCATCATCATCATCATCACCATCAGCATCATCATCATCATCAGCAGCAGCATCATTATCATCATCACCATCATTATTAGCATCATCATCATCATCATCATCATCATCATCATCAGCAGCAGCAGCATCATTATCATCATCACCATCATTATTAGCATCAGCATCATCATCAGCAGCCGCATCATCATCACCATTATTATTAGCATCAGCATCATCATCAGCAGCCGCATCATAATCATTATCAGCATCAGAAGCATCATCATCATCATCAGCAGCAGCATCATCATTATCATCATCATCAAGAGTATCATCATGATCATCATCACCATCATCAGCAGAATCACCATCATCATCACCATCATCATTAGCATCAGCATCATCATCAGTAGCAGCATCATTGTCATCATCAGCATCATCATCATCATTAGCAGCAGCATCATCATCATTATCATCATCATCATCAACAGTATCATCATAATCATCAGCATCAGCATCACCATCACCATCATTATCATCATCAGCATCATCATCAGCAGCAGCAGCATCATCATTATCATCATCATCAACATCGTCATAATCATCATCAGCAGGAATATCATAATCATTATCAGGATCATAAATTATCATTCACGATTTTATTTTCGTTCTTTGCTTTCACGGGTTAGAATTCTAATGAGTCATTTCCATTCTTTCTATCTACTCTCTTTATTTCTTTTGTTTCTTTCTTTAATTTTTCGTCTTTTTACTTTAGTTTTACCCATTATTACTTGAGACATCTCATGATTTTTTCACATTCTTTTCTGTCTTATATATTCCCTGTTATTCTTTCTTATAATTCATCATTATCATTCACGTTCTTACCCATAGCAATCCTTGTACAAGTTAAGACGTCTATTGGGTCCCTTCCGCCCCCGCCCCCCTCTCCACCAACTCTTCCATCTTGTCCACTTTCTATTTTCATCCCCATGTTGCCCAAAATCCTCATCAGCGCCTTTAATCCGGCTGACTGCTCGCTTCTCCCTTTTTCTCTTCATGCTCAAACCATCTCATCCTCTGAGATCTCCAGCTGGGAATCTTAATGCTTTATAGTTTCACCTTTTCAGGACTTCATTCTCGTAGTTCAGTACCGAAACATAATCTGTGAACATTCAATAACAGAACTGATCTAACACTTGGTGTAATTTGAAATGAATTAAGATTATTTGATATATATATATATATATATATATATATATATATATATATATATATATATATATATATATATATAGATATATATAGATAGATAGATAGATAGATAGATAAATGAAAAAATACATATATATATACACACGTATATAAATAAATATATATATGCATATATTTTATATATATAAAACATAATTTATCTAATAATTGGGGTAATTTGAAATAAATTAACATTATTTAATGTATATATACATATGTACTGTCTATATATAAATATATAGATAAATAAAAAATATATATATACATACTGTATATATTCATAAATATATATATACACTATATGTATATATATACACACACATATATATACACTCGTATACAACACACAGCATCCGCGGCCTGAAGGAAGCAGGAATGTTGGAGAAGCTGTACAGCCTGCAGGGCACAAAGAACGCGTCCTTTTGTCTGGAATCCTCCTTGAACGAGCCCTACGCTCAACTGAGGGCCCTCAGTCTCGTCGACTTCTACGGGGTATTCTCCTTCTACGTTGCTGGCGAGTTCCTCTGAGGGTGCTTGCAAGCATTCGGGTTACTGAGAGTTGTGAACCGTTTCCCATTTGGCGGAGATTAAAGAATCGTTATACTTTTATTTTTATAGTTTAGAAAATGGAAAGTGGTTCTTTCATCTTTTGTTTGGTTGAATTAAATTGAATATAGAATTTAGACCAAAGGCCAAGCATTGGGACCTGTGAGGTCATGCAGCGCTGAAACGGAAATTGGCAGTAGAAGGTCTGAAAGGCGTATAACAGGAGGAAAACCACAAAGCAGTTGCACTATGAATCAATTATTAGGAGAGGGTGGGGAGCAAGATGGAAGAAAGAGAATATGGAAGGAGGTACAGTAAAAGAAACGAAAGGGGTTGCAGCTAGGGGCCGAAGGGACGCTGCAAAGAACCTTAAGTAGTGCCTACAGTGCACCGCACGAGGTGCATCTTTTGTTTTTGTCATTCTGCTGGAAAAGTACACATACACACATCTGTTTGTGTATGTGTTTGCTGTATGTGTAAACTTCCCCCTTTCTAATTACGAGTTGCATTTATAGTCTTAAGCAGACATCCTCTAAACATATTGCTTTTACTGTACCTCCGTTCATATTCTCTTTCTTCCCTGTTACTTTCCACACTCTCCTAACAATTGATTCATAGTGCGACTGCTTTGAGATTTTCCGCCTGTTACGCCTTTCTAACTTTTTACTGTCGATTTCCGTTCCAACGCTGAATGACCTCAAAGGTCACAGTGCTTGGTCTTTGGCCTAAATTCTATATTCTGTTCTATGATAATAATAATAATAATAATAATAATAATAATAATAATAATAATAATAATAATAATAATAATAATCCCTCGACTTGAGAACTAAATATTTTGATTCCGTGGTATAAAGTAGTTAAGCAATTCAGTAATAATAATAATAATAATAATAATAATAATAATAATAATAATAATAATAATAATAATAATAATAATAATAATAATGATCTCTCGACCTGAAAGTTAAGTATTTTGATTCCGTGGTATAGTTAAGCAATTCGGTAATAATAATAAAAATAATAATAATAATCCCTCGGCTTGAGAATTAAGTATTTTGATTCCGTGTTACAGTTAAGCAATTCAGTAATAATAATAATAATAATAATAATAATAATAATAATAATAATAATAATAATAATCCCTCGACTTGAGAATTAAGTATTTTGATTCCGTGATATAGTTTAGCAATTCAGTAATAATAATAATAATAATAATAATAATAATAATAATAATAATAATAATAATAATAATAATAATAATAATAATAATAATAATAATAATAATAATCCTCAGTTCATTTCATTTGCCTTTCCAGTGTCACCAAACCCTGTTCATTTCCTTTCCAGGCATCGTCATTTCCCTGATGGCTTTTTTCGTCGAACTCCTCAATGGCGCGTGTCAGACGGGCGGACGCCATCATTTCCATCGGCCGGTGACGTCATCAGCTCAGTGAATGACGGTTGTTGGTAATACTTATCGGGTATAGCGTATGTATGACGTCACGGATGCCCATTGGTTCTTAGACTTTCGCAGATATTTAGTAAATATTGTATGCAATTTTCAAATAAGGCTATTATTCCTACTAGAGGCCACCAGTCGACCCCTTCCCCCAGTAGAGAATGATGTTATATAATACATAAGTATATGTATATATATGTACAGTATATGATTATATAATATATATATATATATATATGATTATATAATATATATATATATATATATATATATATATATATATATATATATATATATATATATATATATATATATTTATATATATATGTGTATATATATAAATATATATTATATATATATATATATATATATATATATTTATATATATATATATATATATATATATATATATATATATATATATATATATACATATATATATATATATATATATATATATATATATATATATATATATATATATATATATATATATATATATATATATATATATATATATATACTCAGTATATACATAATTTGGTTTTAATATGGTAATTTGGTTTTTATAGGCTATTTAGGTTACGAAAACATCAGTAATATTCAATTCAAATTTAGGAACTAAAACTTTTTTTTTTTTTTGTTTTTCGGAAAATTTTCTGCCTGTAGGACTCGAAATATTAAACAGAAGTTATTGAAATAAGTAAGTATATTTTAGATTATAGATTGAATCTAATGAATAAAAAAAAAAAACAAGCAGATGGGTATACCCCACAATTTTTCTTATTGAACCGTGTATCATTTTCAGTCTTCCTTTGCTCACTACTCATTCCTTTTACTGTACCTCCGTTCGTATTCTCTTTCTTCCATCTTACTTTCCTTAACCCTCCCCTAACAATTGATTGATAGCGCAACTGCGAGGTTTTCCTCAAGTTACACTTTTCACTCCTTTTTACTGCCAGTTTCCGTTTCAGCGCTGAAAGACCTCGTGGGTCCCAGAGCTTGGCCTCTGGCCTAGAGTCTGTGTGCTATCTATCTGTTTATCTATCTACCATATATCAAATGACGTCATTCGTTGCTAGTACTCGATTATCTCTCGTCAGGAAACCGAACTTGTGGACAATTACGAAGGTTCTTCTCGAGGCTTCTTCTTCATCTTCACAGAATGTGACATTTGGTTATATTTCTGTAATTGGCTGTACGTTTGCTTGAAGGTGCATGCAGTAACATTCCCCCACTTATTTGCTCTTTATTCATTTACGAATTAGTTACTTACTTCTACTGATTGATTGAGTTATTGATTTTCATATATTTATTGGCTGTAATTTTATTTATCCATGTTTTCTATTTCTGTGCTGTTATATTTAAATCACCTCCTGCCATTCTTTCTATCTGCTCTTTTTTCATGTTCTTATATTAATGTGCTTTTCAGTAATAACGTAATACTTTAACAATATTAATTAAAAGATAACAATAACAATAATAATAGGCCTTAAACAGTGAATTAGTTATTTGTTTTGTTTAACCAAACTTTCAATTATTAGAGATGGCTTCTGTATTTGGTCACTTCTTCAGATACATTTGTTTTTTCTCTTTTCTGTAAAGATTATTCTATTAATAATTCAATTTTTTCCAGCAATCACTCATTGCTAATTTCACGTTAATACTCTTACACTGCAATTTCACTTGACAATTGTATCCACGCAGAATTGGCACTGGAATAAAGAATAAATCATTTGTAGGCCTATATTTGATGCTTGTCCCTACGGAGACAACCAGTAAAGGGAAAAATTGGTTCTAAAGGAGAGAGAGAGAGAGAGAGAGAGAGAGAGAGAGAGAGAGAGAGAGCGTGAGCGCTCTTGTTTGCTAGGTCCGTGGATCGCTCCTGGCCTAACGCCCGCCAGTCCATCCAGATGTAAATGGGTACAAAATTGTCTGCTGGGGCGTGAGTCCTAGCAACCTCACCTCTAGAGACTTGTTGAGAGACCAGAAGCCTGCCTATATATAATGTACCCTTATGTTAACAATAAAACGTATGGCTGGAGTTAAGTGGAGATTTGTGTAAGATAAAGTCAAGGAAAGACATGAATAGAAGAGATGAAGTGATGATGATGATAATGACACATATGCCAGTGATCAGTCCACAATTCACGTGTTTGCCGAGGTGCTAGTACTAAACAGCGTATGGCAAATGTAAAGTAGACGGCCTCATGAAGATATCGTTTATTAAAATGATTTTCCGACCACACTACATAGAAATGTGCGTATATAATACTTTGATCCCCGAGGGGCTAGTACTAAACACGGCGTCCCAAGGGGCTTCCGCCATGTTTAGTACTAGCACCTTGGAGTAGGTGAATAACAAACCAAAGTAGCACCCAGACGGCTAAAGACCGTTCGTAAGAAGGTCTCTAGACCTTGGTTTGTAACTCAGCAGGTCATTTGATCGGCGATGTCAAACTATCTTGGGTACGGTTAGTCGTTGAAAAGGTGACCACCAACAAACCTTAGACGTACAGGGTATAAGTCCTTTAAATCATTATGGATTGCGTCTAGTAACTGAAGCACTTATCAAAGACCAGAATGGTAACTTAACCTCCAAGGTGAAAAGGCATAACAGTAAATCAATACTACAATAATATATATAATTTGCTTTATTACGCACTGGACTGAAAATTATTTAAATTACATAATAATATATATATTATATATATAATTTAAATATTTTCAGTTCAATGCATAACAAAGCATCTATGAGATGTAATTTTTCAAAGAAAGAAGAAGAAAAAAGTAACTCACCGCTTACCCTGTGTAGCGACGCTCTCCGCCAATCAGCGACCAGGAAACGTTGCCTCATCAGCCAATCACAAAGCAGCGTGGGACTGAAGGCTATCGGGAAGGGTTGGGGAGCACGTGACGTTCAGTTTTCCAGTGGTTTTTACCTTAGTTTTACCAGACCACTGAGCTGATTAACAGCTCTCTGGTTGGGAAGTGTTAGACTTATTTTTTGGGAACCAAGTGGTTCTAGCAACGGGATTTCATTATAGCGAGAAATGAATTTCTATCACCAGAAATAAATTTTAACTCTTCTTTATCGTCTATTATCGGCCAACAAAGGGCTATTTGAAGTGTGTTTTAATTTGGCCTCTGATTTCGTGCTATTTTACTCTTTTATCGTCTATTATCGCGTGTGTTTGGATTAGCGCCGGTGGCCATTAGTGTTAGTGTAACCGTGTAACGAAAGAAATAAGGTAATAGTTGTTTTAATCATTGAAAGAAAGCCGATCACGGTTATCTTAACTCTTAACTCGTATAACTAAAGTATTATAACTTCTCTAACCAAAGTACTAATATTAATAACACTTACGCTATACGCATTTAATGCAGCCGCATGCATAGTTCATTTGAGTATTGCTTATAACGCCATTGCAACTGAGAAACAAACGAATTGCCCGAGGTTTCATCCATAGGCCTATTCTATTATTTCTCGATAATTCCTATATTACAGTTTAGTAAAGTTACAGTTTTCGATCTGTCATTTTTTAAATTCAAGTCGCCGGAGGGGATTAGTGCCGTCAGTACGCCTCGCGTGGTGGACTGTAGGCATTACTTAAGATTCTTTGCAGCGTGCCTTCGGCCCCTAGCTGCAAGCTCTTAAATTCCATTCATATTCTCCTTCTTCCATCTGACTTTCCACCCTCTCTAACAATTGTTTCACAGTGTAACTGTGAGGTTTTCCACCTGTTATACCTTTCAAATCTTACCGTCAATTTCCCTTTCAGCGCTGAATGATCTTATGAGTCCCAGCGCTTGGCCTTTGGCCAAATTTTATATTCTAATTTCAATTTAGATTCACGTGAGTGTATTCTTGAGATTTAAGCAACGATTACTGTAACCAAGTTGATAATCAAGGAATGAAAGACATTTTCAAGATTATCATGAAGACGATAGATAAATAGTTTGTTACCCCTCATGAATACATTTGAATATAGATTTTACCTATAGGTCCATATGCAAGTAGTCTCCGAAATCACTCGTAAAAACCTTTGAATCTAGGTATACGCTAACATGCTGTAAGGTTAGATTGGATGGAAATATTCTATAGGCCTAATTTCTTCACATTTTAACTTCGTTAGTGCTATTTTCGTACAACAATGTTTAGGCCTATACACATTGGTATCTCAATCATGTCGTTTTCCATCACCAAGTGACTTGAGAATATTAACGCATTATACAAAAATCCTAACTTTTTCATATCGTGGAATCAAAGTGAGCTCAAGAAAGTAGTTCTGTTAAAACAGCTGATCGTCTTCCACCCGAAGCCTCGTGTGATTGGTGATGCTTTACTTTATATTAAATGTTACGCAAACTGATATTCTTATTCAGAAGTTCCAAGTGCTAACTTTTTTATAGCGTTCATGACAAGCTGAAACCAGTTTTGCTTCGAATGAGCAAACGAGCCGTTCCATTTGGCGGATTGGCCTATAAACCAAGCTAATAAATTTTATTTTACTCTCTACCTGAACTATTCTATGGAGACATTTACGTAATACTTTTATTCATTATAAGCGGTAGAATGAAAGAACATTTTTTAGTACTGCGCTTACATTCAACAAATATAGACACTTGGTACGGGCACCAATTGATATATGATGTTGAATGGCTAGCAATAAAATTATTCAGTAAGCGTGAGCGAAACATCATGACATTTAAAATTATTTTGTAATGTACGATGCAAGATTTCAGCATTAACTACTGCATAATTTGGTTCCTTAATACAGCTTTAACTCAAAAAGTAAATTTTCACAGGGTGTAGAGAAAGGGCTAGTCTAATTGAGTTGCCAGCTGGTATAAAAATCTGAATCTAATGTGAACCGGTTACTTGGAAATCTTGGGAGGAAATGTGCCTTCGGATACCCTAAAAACATTACAGAAACAAGATTTTTATAGTGGAAACTCCGTTACTCGGTTTGTGTCAAGCTGCGCGGTACAAAAGTCATCTCAGTCAGCCTACAATTCCTGTGGTTTGATGGTGAGTGTTAAGCTAGCCTTTGAATTAACTTTTGTAATGTTTTAGCGTTGATAGTATTGTATAATTGTAATTTATGTTTTTTTTTTTTTTTTTCAGAAGTGCTACTCATGCATTATGGTTTTGATACCGCATTCACGTAGTAGGTTTGAATTACTCATGCATCGTTCTTACGTCATTTATGGACTGGGCTAACTGGTGTCTTTGTGTTGGAATGGTAATTTTTTCTCATGTTGGGTCATTAATAATTATTATTAAAATGTGTTACTCATTCATTGGTGTTATTAAATCCGGAATGTAGTAGAGTTAACGTTTTAGAAAGAAGTGACAAACTCGAATCATATAATAGCCATGACATCACTATACAGTGGTCTCTTTTCCCGATTTATATCTTTTGTATTATTGCCATCGTTTATTTGGTATGTTTTGTATTTCCTCATTCGTTTTATCTTCCCTACATTATTAATTTTAGAAGTTAAGCACTCACCACTGCCTCTGTAGATTTATTCATCTTATTTTTCATCATTACCATTTTGGTTTTCAGTACTTGAACGAAGCGGTCAGTGCATTCTTGCAATGAAATTTACCCATCTTGTTTATGGTTTGATCAGTCTGCTCTACAGGATTACTAAACTTTTGCTAAAGTGAACCATGAGAGAGAGAGAGAGAGAGAGAGAGAGAGAGAGAGAGAGAGAGAGAGAGAGAGAGTTTGTAGCCTTGGCAATGAATCTTTGAAAAATTGTTCTCAAACCACATGAACGAGGCAACATGTCCGACTTAGTTCGCGTTTATATCCATAAATCTGGTATATAGTACAAAAGGTAAAAATCGTACAATACCATGCACAGGAAAACTAACTTTTAAATGAGAAGGCGATTGCGGATTGTCCCAGTGGTATTTGGTTAAACTGTTGAAATATGAGCTGCACGCTGTTCTATAAGCCTCTGGTTAAACTGTTGAAAGGAGAGGTGCACATTATAACAGCAGCCTTTGTCTAAAATACTGGAAGAGGAAGCAGTAGCATATTTTTTTTATGCAGTTTATGGCTGATCTATTGAAAGAGGAAGCAAATAAGATTGCCCCAACCTTTTCTGGTTAAACTGTTGAAGACCAACTGCACATTGTGCCATTGGTTTCTGCGTAAATTGCAGAAAGAGGAAACAGTTTTAGATTTTCCCATTTGTCTTGTTAAACAGCCGTAACTAAACTGTTGAACAGGAAGCTGTTCAGAATAGTCCTGCAATTTCTGAACAAACTGTGGAAAGAAGAACCAGCTACAGAATGTTTATGAAGTCTATGGGTGAAGTGTTAAGAGGAAGCAACTGCAGATTGTATGCAGTGTGATGTTATAGTGTTGAAAGTGGAGCTGCACATTGTAATAATATTCTCTGTCTTTACTGTTGAAAGAGGAAGTAGCAAACATGGTACTAGCAGCCTCTGGCTAAACTGTTGATAGTGGAAGCAGTTGCAGATTGTCACAGCTGTGTATGGGCAAACTGATGAAAGAGGAACAGTTCATTGAACAACCAGCATCTGGCAGAACTGCTGAAAGAGGAAACAGGTGCATGTTGTGCCAGCAGCCAATGGCTACGCTACACTGTTGAAAGAGGATGCACTGCAGATTTCCCCTGCAGTTTCTGGTTAAATTGTTAAAAGTGGAAGTGCACATTGCACCATTAACATCTAGTTTAATTATTGAAAGAATATTTGCACAGTGTAACAGTAACCTCTTGGTGAACCATTAAAAAAGGCAAGGTCTCTGGTTAGTTAAACAGTTGAAAGAGGAAGCAACTACAGATTGTTTTTTGTGTCTTGCTGAATTGTTAAATGAAAAAAAAAAACTGTTTCCACAAGTTCCTTCCTGTTGAAAAAGGGAGCACGTAAGCATTGTGCTAGCAGTTTTTGGCTAAGCTACTGAAAGAGAAAGCCAATCCAGATTATCATAGCAGTCTCTGCTTAATTTGTTGAAAGATGAGCTACATTGTGTACCAGCAGCCTCTGACTGAACTGACTACAGAGTAGACAACTGCACATTGCATTAGGCACATTTGTTTAAATTGTTGGAAGAGGAACGCACTTTAGAATGCGCTTGCAACTCTGGTTAAACTGTTAAGAAGGAACTGCAAATTGTACCAGCATCTATAGCTGAACTGCTGAAAAAAAGAAGGAATTGCACATTGTACCAGCAGCATCCGGTTTAACTGTTGTAAGGAAGCAGCTGGGGGTTGTGCAAGTTGTCTGGCTAGTTGGCAGCTGAGTCTGTCCATTGCTCTCTCTGATTAAACCTCTTCATTGGCTTTACATAGTATAAAAAAGCAAAAAATTAAATCCTGCAATTTCGCCATGTAATAGCACTGGCCTATGCTGCCTTGTCATAGTTGGCCATAGAGTAATCGGTTTAATTGATGACTGATTTAGCCAAATAAGAGATATGCCCATTTGCTCATAACTAAGACGGGAAAAGCAAGCATGAGCCTCACAACAGTCGTACAGTCTATATTAGGGCAAAAGTACCATAGAAAATTAAGTTATATAAGAGAGGGTCTAGACAGAAACGTAGACAAAGGTCCCCTTCATTCTGTATTGGCGTATATAGGGGCCAGTGGTGCGAAAAGCTGGTCTTGGTTTGGACGACAGCATGTTTCGACCCAAGAAACGTTACTTAGCGTCTTGAAGCCTGGGTTAAGGCAAACTGTGAAAATAAATGGATATAAATTACATTTTGTACAGAAGCAAGATATATATATATATATATATATATATATATATATATATATATATATATATATATATATATATATACATATATATATATATATATATATATATATATATATATATATATATATATATATATATATATATAATATATATATATATATATATATATATATATATATATATATATATATATATATATATATATATATATATATATATATATATATATATATATATATATATATATATATATATATATATATATATATATATATATATATATATATATATATATATATATATATATATATATATATATATATATATATATATATATATATATATATATATATACAGTATATATATGACATTTTTTATCACAATCGTGATTTATATACGATCATGAAGCTACAAATATTGCTTAATATCAAATCCACGCTACCTCGGGAATATCCCCGATGGGGAATTATCGGCGAAGGAATTTATAAGTGATAAATGGACGGGCACTGCCGAGTCTCGATCCCATGACACAGACGCGCATCCAGCGAATCCAGTCGACGCTAACCACTGAGCTATCAAGAGAGGTATAAGTTAACGCCGAGTCTGGTGTACTTTATTTACCCGTCAAGAGCGGGGAAATTGTACTTAGCTTCGGCATTAGCCCACCTTGACCATGATAGTTCATTGGTACGTTTGGAACACTCAGCTCTTTTTATGACATTTTTTTATCACACCGTGATTTATATATGATCATGAAGCTACAAATAGCGCTTAATATCAAATCCATGCTACCTCGGGAATATCCCCGATGGGGAATTATCACCGAAGGGGAATTTATAAGTGATAAATGGACGGGCACTGCCGAGTATCGATCCCAGGACACAGACGCGCATCCAGCGAATCCAGTCAACGCTAACCACTGAGCTATCAAGAGCGGTATAAGTTAACGCCGAGTCTGGTGTACTTTATTTACCCGTCGAGAGCGGGGAAATTGTACTTAGCTTCGGCATTAACCACCTCGACCATGATAGTTCATTGGTACGTTTGGAACACGCAGCTCTTTTATGACATTTTTTTATCACACCGTGATTTATATACGATCATGAAGCTACAAATATCGCTTAATATCAAATCCATGCTACCTCGGAATATCCCCGATGGGGAATTATCACCGAAGGGGAATTTATAAGTGATAAATGGACGAGCACTGCCGAGTCTCGATCCCATGACACAGACGCGCAGCCAGCGAATCCAGTCGACACTAACCACTGAGCTATCAAAGAGGTATAAGTTAACGCCGAGTCTGGTGTACTTTATTTACCCGTCGAGAGCGGGGAAATTGTACTTAGCTTTGGCATTAACCCACCTCGACCATGATAGTTCATTGGTACGTTTGGAACACGCAGCTCTTTTTACGACATTTTTTTATCACACCGTGATTTATATATGATCATGAAGAAAGAGAAAGAGCAAAAGAAGAAAGAGAAAGAGCAAAAGAGGAAAGAGAAAGAGCAAAAGAGGAAAGAGAAAGAGCAAGAGAGGAAAGAGAAAGAGCAAAGAAACAAAAGATTATGAAAGAAATGAAATTGATAGAAGCCCGCTCCAAGTTACCTGTAATACCATCTAACCCTACTCAAGGTGATTCAGACCCTGTATTTGATGTAGTAAGAGTGCAGAAGTTAATTCCAAAATTTACAGAAGAAGCTCCAGATGAGTTTTTTGATCACTTTGAAAAAGTAGCTTCAGGTATACGATGGCCAGAGGATAAATGGTCGGTCTTGTTACAGAGTGTTCTCATTGGTAAAGGAAGAAGTGCCTATTTAGCCTTATCAGCTGATCAGTGTAAAGAGTACAAGGTACTCAAACATAATGTGCTACAAGTTTACCAGATGACCCCTGAATATTACAATGAAAGATTCAGATCTTTGAGAAAGGATGACAAGATAACTTTCTTGGATTATGCCTACAAAGTAAGAAGATGTTTTAAACGATGGTTGGAGGCTGCTAAAGTTAAATCTATGGATGAACTTGAGGAGTTAGTAGTCCTAGAACAATATCTTAGAGGAATTCCTGAACACATAAGAGCCTATTTAAGAGAGAGAGAGGTTAAGAAACTTGACAAAGCTGCTACATTGAGTGAAGACTTTAATATCATATGTAGCAAAAGAAATTATAATGTCAAGTACCAGAA
This sequence comes from Macrobrachium rosenbergii, assembly GCF_040412425.1. Lineage (NCBI taxonomy): Eukaryota > Metazoa > Arthropoda > Malacostraca > Decapoda > Palaemonidae > Macrobrachium > Macrobrachium rosenbergii. The sequence continues at coordinate 39,411,193 of NC_089781.1, forward strand.
CCAACAACACACAGGTTTCAGGTCTCATCCAAATTTCAGGAACATTACAACTGGAAATCCTTCTAGTGGCTATGCCAATACAAAGCCAGGTAACACCCCTCAGCAATTGAATGTTAAATCCTCATCATCCAGTCTGTTCTCAAGACAGATACAGAAGACTAATGTTGTCTGCTACAAGTGTGGAAGAGTAGGACACTACAGTCGAGATTGTTATCAGACACAAAGGCAGACCAAACCAATTGGTCAAGTGGTTAAAGGTAACCAGGTGAAGCAAACTACGAAGAGCAGTGTGGGGACGACTGAAACTAAACAAGCAGAGTGTTTAGCAACCAGTGGAAATGTAACTTCAAGCAGTGAGTGGCTGAACAGCTTGGAGGCTTTTAATCCATATATCTATGAAGGTACGCTGACAACTCGAGGAGGAAGTGTGCAGGCACCAGTCAAAGTATTACGTGATACGGGGAGTAACCATAGTGTGGTAGTTCGTGGTGCTCACCCACAGCTGGAGAAGAATCTCACCGGAGATTCAGTTATTTTGAAGGGTATAGGAGGAGAAGAGGTAACTCCTATATGCCGCTTGCACTTGTCCTGTGAATTGGTGACAGGAAGTGTTGATTTTGCTGTAAAGGACTCACTAGCTGTTGAAGGTGTACATGTTTTACTGGTTAATGAAGTTGGTGGTGCACCATTTGTTCCTTGTCCAATAGTGACAGACAAACCGTTAAGGGTTAGTCCTACTGTAGATTTAGAGAAGAAAAACCCCCACCTGTTTCCAAGTTGTGTAACTACCAGGAGTATGAAGAGAACTATGTTTGCAAGTGAAGATACTGAGGATTTACCTGCACCAGAAGAATCAAGTGACGGATCTTTAAGCTTAGAAGTGCTGTTCCAGGAAAGTGAAGTTTCCCATAGTGTTAGTAATGAAGAGATTTCCCAAGAAGACGAGGATCCTGTTGTTATTAAAGAGACTCCGAGTAGTCAAAGTGTTCCTGAAGATAGTAGTGAAACTACAGAGGCAGAGTTAGCAGATATGGAGAGTTCAGCCCTTGAAGTTGGTCAAGTGACTAGAGAGAAGCTAATGAAACTGCAGAAGAGGGATACAACGTTGGCTGATTTGTTCTTCAGAGTTGTTGATCAAGAAGAGATGCAACAAACCTCTACCTGTTATTATCTAAAGGAAGGATTACTAATGAGGAAGCATCGACCTGCAGATATACCAGGAAATGCTGAATGGGGTGAATATCATCAAATTTTGATTCCATATCCATTGAGGAAACAAGTTGTAGCAGTAGCGCATGAGTCTGGACATATGGGAATCAGAAAGACTGTTGAGAAGATTATGAAGTATTTTTTCTGGCCTGGACTTCACAAGGATGTTAGCAGATTTTGCAGAGTGTGTCACACAAGCCAGATAGCTGGAAAACCGAATGAAACCATTCAGAAAGCCCCCCTACAACCCATAGAAGTTAGAGGAGAACCCTTTAGCAAGGTAATTATAGATGTGGTTGGGCCACTTCCGAAAATAAAGAAATGAAATGAATATCTGTTAACATTAATGTGTCCAGTGACTAGGTATCCTGAGGCGATTCCTGTAAGAAGTATAAGTGCAAAGGTAATTGCTGAGAAGTTGGTGGAGTTTTTCTCCAAGTTTGGAATACCAGAAATTGTGCAAAGTGATAGAGGAACGAACTTTACTTCAAAATTATTCCAGGATGTGATGAACTTGTTAGGAGTAAAACAACAGTTATCAACTGCTTATCATCCAGAGACTCAAGGAGCCTTGGAAAGGTTCCACCAGACATTGAAAAGTATGTTAACTAAGTATTGTAATGAATCAGGAAGAGAATGGGATGCTGGTTTACCTTTAATGTTATTTGAAGTTAGGAATGCTTATCAAGAAAGCATGGGATGTTCACCAAATGAAATGATTTTTGGTCGAGACATTAGAGGTCCATTGAAGATTCTTGCAGAGAATTGGGAAGAAAATCAAGAGGAAATCCAAGGAGAATATGTGAAGAACTTGAGGAAAAGGTTAAGAGAAATTAGAAAATTCTCTTTAGAAAATTTGAAAATAAGTCAAGAGAAAATGAAAAGAAAATATGATGCTAAGACTAAGCTAAGAAATTTTAATATTGGACAGCAAGTTCTAGTGTTCTTACCAGTGAAAAGATTTCCCCTTACCAATAAGTTTCAAGGTCCTTATAGGATAATAGAGAAGTTAAGTGATCGAACTTATGTGATTGAAACACCAGGAAGAAGGAAACAACGGAGGAAGATACATGTGAATCTTTTGAAACCTTACTTCTCAGAGACTAAAACTGAAACAGTGTCAATAACAGACAACTTCATCTACAGAGGACGATGATGGCTACGAATTGGGAGCTGAAAACAAGATGAACAATTCTTCAATATTAGAAAATTTGGAAGATAAACTAAAACATCTGATTGTTGAGCAAAGTAGTGAATTAAGTGAAGTGATTCAAAGTTTCCCTGAAATTTTTGCAGATGTACCTAGGCGTACCAATCTGACAAAGCATGAGATAAAGATCAGAGAAGATGGAAAACCTTTTAAACTGAGAGCTTATCGCTTATCACCTTTTCATCGAGATGTTTTGAAGAAAGAAGTTGAATACTTGTTGCAGCATGGATTAGCAGAACCCAGTTCAAGTCATTATAGTTCTCCTTGTGTGTTAGTGAAGAAACCAGATGGCTCATTTAGGATGTGTACTGATTATAGGAAACTGAATTCCATCAGTGTGGCTGACAATTATCCCTTGCCTCTTATTGATCAATTACTTGATAATATTGGGCAAGCCAAATTTGTTTCCAAGATAGACTTGTTGAAAGGATATTATCAAATTCCCTTAGATGAGAATGCTAAGTTGCTGTCAGCTTTCATTACTCCTTTTGGACTGTATCAATACACTGTTTTGCCGTTTGGTCTGATGAATGCACCTGCAACATTCCAGCGAGTGATGGATCAACTACTAGGATCAATAGAAGGAGTGGGTGTATGCCTTGATGACATTGTGATTTATTCTAATACATGGGTAGAACATCTGAAGATATTAAGGAAAGTTTAGAAAGGCAACTGTACAGTATCTAGGATTTGAAGTTGGAAAAGGCCTTCTCGCTCTTATTGACGCTAATGTAGAAGGTATCCATAAGGCTACCCCTCCTGCTGCAAGGAAACAGCTACAAAGATTTTTGGGCATGGCTGGATTTCATCGCCGATTCTGTCCAAATTTCTCAGCCATAGTAGCTCCCATAACTGACTTAACCAGTCCTAAAATAAAATTTGTTTGGACTCCAGAATGTCAAGAATCATTTGAGAAGGTTAAAGCCATATTAACTTCAAGACCAGTGCTTCAAGCTCCAGACTTCAGTAAAAAGTTTGTGATACAAGTTGATGCATCTGACTGTGGAATTGGAGCTGTTCTACTTCAAGAAGATGACAACGGAATCTTCCATCCAGTATGTTTCATGTCTTCAAAGTTGAAAAAGCACCAGAAAACTTACTCAACAATCGAAAAAGAAACATTAGCATTAATCACAGCATTGAAAAATTTTTGAAGTGTATGTGAACCGACCTAGGAATGAAGAAATTTTAGTGTTGTCTGACCAAAACCCAATCTCATTCATCAATAAGATGAAAAATAATAATATGAGACTGACCAGGTGGTCTTTATGCCTGCAACCATATAATGTAAAAGTTAAACATATTTCAGGAAAAGATAATGTCATAGCAGATTATTTATCCCGTTGTGAATCGTTGGATTCAAACCCGGGATAAGTAATCTTCTGGGGGGAGGAATTTCATGATGTTGCCTTGTAATATGTATATCCTCCTATAATTTTGACATATTTACTTTTTTCATGTGTTATGTGTAATGATAATGATTGTTGAAGTGTCATATTTAGTTTGGCATCAGATCTCAAAAGAACTAATGATTGAATAACTTAATAGCATAATTTAGAATTGGTAATATAATTTTAATAGTAACGTAGTTTAGAACGAATATCTTTCTTGATAAAAGCGTAGTATGTGAACACGTGTGTGTTCGGCAAAGACTTGTTTCATTTCAATTGTCATCAGTTGAGATAAGAGAGAGCGCTTTGTTTTGGGTTAGTGATGACAGGTTTGGAAAACAAATGCCGATTCGTCCCATACGAGCTCAAGACGAGTGATTTCATGTTGTTACATGTGTTGTTCGAGTCACGTACGCCATGTTTTGAGAAGAAAGATTGCGTTCAAATCGTTTTGCTGGGATGACGTCATTTTTTCTAGAAGCTTCTCCATTGTATCTGCAAAATGCTTTAATGACGTCACTTCCCTGCTTCTAGAACTTCTCCATTGTATCTCGCACCCAAAATGCTTTAATGACGTCACCTCCCTGCTTCTAGAACTTTTGTATCTTGTACCAAAAATGCTTTAATGACATCATGTAGGCTAATTGTTTTGCATTTTACTGGAATTCTAAAATTTGTTTCATTCTGATTTTTGAGACCAGTTGATTTGGTTCCCTCTCTCTCTCGCGTTCTTAGAAAGAGATTACTTTTAATGTAGTGTTTTGTGGTCACATCTTAGCGTTAACTTTTGAGATCTGAATTTAGTAAAGTAATTTAGTTTGTAATGGTGCCTGGTAAAAAGTGTGTTTTGTGGTAACGCAGCTGCAGCAAGTGATTTACAGAGGTTTTCACAAGTTTGTGTAAGGTAACGTGAATTTTATTTATTAATACCATGGTATGATAAGTTAGGAAATTTTGAATGAGTGAAGTCATTATTGATAAATCTTATGTGTATTTTTGTGTGTTTTTCTATTTACAATCTCTTTATATTTTCACATTTTTTTATGTTTGTGATGTAACATTTATTTACGTAGCATTTTAAATACTTCCTGGTATAATTTAACATTGCATACTTGATTTCATTTATTAAGATTTGCTTTTCAAATCTTGAGTAATTCTTGATAGTTTAAATTTTGCCTGATTAATTTAAATTCCTGATAAAGTTTTTGTGATTTAGTTTTGTTTCATAATTTAATTCAAGAATTAATTGAGTGTTGTATTATTTTCAAGTAATAATAAATTTTTCAGATTGTGAATTCTAATTTATTGTGAATTCTAGTTATAAACTTTGAATTTAAAAATAAATTTTTGTATTTAACATTTTTAGAAAAAAGTGTTTCATTTATTGATCACCAGTGAATAGGATTGATTGTGTGTGCATAAGGCAAAGTGATAAACATGTTTTGTTCTTTTAGTTTTGCTAAAGTGAATTAAGACCAGGGAAACAGTTAGAGTTTTTTGATGGAGTGATGCACTTTTACTCTAGAAGATTTCTAGTTTAATTTTTGATGCCTCACACATATTCTGATAGACTTAGTTTGATTTTTCAAGTAATAAATACGTTTTCCCTAAGGAATCACTGTTACCTTTAGAGTACTCACTCGTAATAATTAATGTTATGAGAGTTCAGGTATCTGGGTGAAGTGAGGTATATTTTTGAATTTTGAGATTAGTTGTGTAATAACCAGGTACTTGATATGCATCATAATATATATATATATATATATATATATATATATATATATATATATATATATATATATATATATATATATATATATATATATATATATATATATATATATATATATATATATATATATATATATATATATATATATATATATATATATATATATATATATATATATATATATATATATATATATATATATATATATATATATATATATATATATATATATATATATATATATATATATATATATATATATATATATATATATATATATATATATATATATATATATATATATATATATATATATATATATATATATATATATATAAATCATCAACACACAATCATATGTGGAACAGAAATATATTTCTGACTCACGTCGGGATCGAACCCAGGTCTCTCAGGTAAACATTACCCATATACAAGTATATAAATAGTTGGAACCTGAGAGCAATGCACCCATAAATATTACCTGGGCAAGCTAACTGCTTGCATACCAGCGATTTTTCCCCAATCCCGACTCAGCAATGACCCAATAGACAACATTTCATTGAATTATCCCTTCTGAGTGAATAAGATAGAAATCATCAACACACAATCACGTGTGGAACAGAAATAAATTTCTGACTCATATATATATAACCCAGGTATCTCAGGTGGAAATAAATGGCGTTACCCACTGGGCCATACAAGTCTAAAGAAGTTGGAACCTGAGAGCAACTGCATATATATATATTACCTGGGCAAGCTAACTGCTTGCATACCATTCCATTTTCCCCATACTTCCCGACTCAGCATATTACCCAATAGACAACATTTCATTATAATTATCCTT
>NC_089781.1:39425078-39485078 GCF_040412425.1 Macrobrachium rosenbergii
GCCAGGTGTTGAGGACGTCTTCAGTTTCCATATCTTCCAGCCCGCGTGTGTGTGTCGACCTCGTGGGTTTCTGCTTTTATCCTCCTATGGGGCAGGGGGGTCCAACACAGATGCTTTGACTCATTGCACCTGCTGCCCGCAGGGGAGGTTTTGGCCTGTAGGAGAAACACCCAAGCCAGATTACTTTTGCCTCGAAGGAAAGATCTTTATCAAAAATGGGAGCGCCTTTAATCTTTTAAACCCTTGTTTTTAAGTCGATAGACAGATGGTCTATCGATCGGCCGGCTGGCAGTAAATGAAACACAACAGAACAACCAACAACAACAAAGGAGGGGGGGGGAGGCAATTTGCTAGCGAATTCTTGCTAATCATAATACCTCCCCATACAAGATGATGTACATACCTCCTTCGGGTGTGTACATCGATATTCAAGAATGAGCGGCAAATGCTTTACGTTACTCTACATTCTGCCTTGCAATGAACTTTACTCCTAAGGGTTTTATGAAGCTGTGACATTACTTTTAATAACACATTGGGACAATTTTCGTTAACAGAACGCAAAGTGATTTAAACACTTGCAAAAGAATAATTACTTTAGATTTGGTTACCCACTGGTAACTTTATAATGTGACTCGAACAATTGTGAATTAATTAAGATTATAGGACCACGTATATGAGGCTATGGCCAACAAATGAAAAGAAAGGTTATTGTTCAAGAATTAAAATACACAGTTACTTAATTTTAGATAAAATGCATGCGGTTAGTACAATCTGCCTTGAAGAGGCTGTGTAAATGAAAAACAGCGTTTATTTTTGTAAATGACATCCCCTTTTACGCGATACTGTAATGACTATACATATTCGCATTGATAATTTATCTTCGTTTTAACGCTTTGGCTCAGCTTCGTTAGCGAGCTGAGGGGCCCCACACGGATTTTGACAGTCGTATGCGGGCGAGAGTATTCGCGAGGTTTTAATTCGCTAACCTTAAACTACGCTAATTTTATCGTCCACTGCCCACTCAATGTTATGACGGGCGAGCAGACAAAAGATGTGGGGTAGGACAAACAGAGATCTTGGAAGGAATGGAAGGGGAAAAGGGATAATAATAACAAAAGGAAAATTACCAAGACGTTACGAATGAAACTTGACCGCATATGAAAGGCGGACACGTCCCTCAGAGCTTACAAAAGGGGCATTTAAATCACAAGGGCAAGAGTTTATGACTCATGATTCATTAAAATAAAGATAACTAAATGACTAAAAGAAAGTAAATGATATTGGCAGAAGAGCTAAGGGAAAAAGAGGGAGGGTTTTATTGTGTTAGGCGGGGAATTTATCGTCCTACGCCTATAAATTACGGCCCGGACTATCACTTTCAGTCCCAGGGCGAGGAAAGTGCACCCAAGGGGGCGCGACTCCTTCAGGAGGGCTGACACGCACGCCCGGTGCCAAGGTATGGGCGCAAGGGCGTGCCACTTCTCACTCTGTTATTCTTAATGATTTATACATTGTGTGGGGAATGGTATCCCGTATTTAATTGCCTCTTGTGGGGATAATTTAAGGGAAGATTAATAGAAGGTGATAAGAGATAGAAGTTCCTGAGGAACGGAAGAAGATAGAGGAGGGCCTGACATCCCCTTCTGGATTAAGGGTGCCAAGACCTTCGAAAGATGAAATGGTGGCACAGGTGCCATGGGGAGCTCTAGAGCTCTTTGTAAATTACCTGGAATGTCCCACGCCCGTGGTAATTTCGCCTCGAGTCTTTCTTAATGGGACAGTCGTCCTCGGCCGGGGAAGCGGGGGCCCGCGACCGAGGGCGGCACGGAGTACCACCTGGGCCTGCTGATGCGACAGCTGACGCAGGAAGTGTTCCGTGCGGGTTCTACCATGATCCGTCGCGGCTCTTGTAGTTCATCGGCCAAGTGAGATATGGCAGAATCCTGACTTGCAATTGCGTTGGCGACGGACTGAGGCAGAGAGGAGGCGGTCGGGGTGGCGTGAGCGGCTCGCAGGTATCGTTGACCAGCTCAGGCACGGGTTGCGAGGCCGCACCTGCAGGTGAGCTTCCGCGGTGGTCGGGAGGAACCGTCTCTCTGACCGACGCTGGTAGCGGTGCCAGGCCGGGGAAGAGAGGGGTCCTGAGTTGGATCCCGTGAATGGAGATCGGCGTAGCGCTCTGGCGCTGGCACTAGGGCAGAGTCAGGCGCTATCAGAGGTTTCTTGGGCTCGTCGGTCAGGACGGACGAAGCTTGGCCTGCTCGGGGCATGCAAGTGGCACCAGCAGGAATTTGGCATCTCCTGAAGGGAGATCTGATTGGGGCCCTGGCACTGGCACTGAGGCAGGGCCGGGCACTGGAATTGGATCGGGAACCGATCGAGGGGGCCACTGTACATCGTACTCAGGTGGCACTGGTGGGGACTGCACGTCCTTCTGGTACCCAGGGGCGCCAGTCTTGGCTGAGGGAGAAGGGGGAGGATTACTCGCGCCCGCGGGAATGATTCGGGGGAATGGGGACCCCTAGATTGTCGTGATTTCGGTGGGGACTGAAAGTCCTGTCCCAGGATGACGTCATAGCCTCCGGGAGATGGCTTGCTACTGCAAGATTGCAAATTTTGGATTGGTGAGGTCTTGTGACTCTCAATTGGACCGTAGGGAGTATCATTTAAATTGATTTATTCCTCGATCGTGACGAGTTTTCGTCTATTGACGATTAGGGGAACTCTGTCCCCTTCGATGAGGGAGCGAGTCCTCGAAAGCAGTGACTCGGCCGCGGGCTCGGACCTCGTGGAGGGGACGATACAGGCCCTTCGGCGGGAGGGCCTAATGACTGGGGATCTGTGACGGCCAAGGCGACGGTGGGAGTATTGATTTATTATTGCGTGGGCATTTTGCCCATGCGGGAGAATGGCCATAGACCTTGCACGCCGTGCAAAAAGGTCTGGCTAAAGTCTTCCCGCTGCCCCTGTGGAGGGCGCAGGCGAGTTATTTGTCGGTTTTCCGGGGAGAGAGGAGCCGGTTTCTTGTTCCGGCACTGTTCGGAGGAATGCCCCGTTTTCTTGCAATAATGGCAAGTTAGGGGCTTGCCCGAGTTCCCATTTTTGTGGGAATTTGAACCTCCGAGGAGGGACGGGGGATTTATCTTCCGCCCCATGGATCCTTCTTGAGGGTGGTGGGTTTCCCACATATCTGCTATTCGGCAACACTCGGTGAGTGTTGCTGGGGCTTTTTCCACTATATGAGTGGCGAGGGCAGGAGGGGCGTAGCGCAGGAAATGCTCGAATTTAAACTGCTCGAGTACCTCGGCGGTGTTAGTGGCTCCTTCGGAATCGAGCCATTTTGTCAACGCCCGCTCCGAATGGTACGCCCAATCGGACCAAGTCTGGCCTGCTTCTCTGGGCTGCTCTCTCCAACGTCTCCTCTACCACTCGGGGGTAATCTCGTACGCCAGTAACTGCTTGGCGACGGCTTCCCAGTTTCCCCGATCGTCTGCGGGAAGGGCGTGGTAGGCAACGAGGGCCTTTCCGCCCAGGAATTTAGTGAGAACAAGGGAGAGTTCCGCGGGGGAGAGATCGCAGCACTCCAGGACTCGTTCGGCCCTTTCAAGCCATACTTCGGGTTCGGACTCGGTCCATTTTGGCATGAACGAGTGAGCTTGGCTGAGGGCACTCATCCCCGCGGCAGGGGGCGGGGGGGTGGCGGGCTGTCGTTCTAGCATCTGGAGCTCGTGGGCGCGTTCTCTCTCTCTCTCCTCACGTTCTCTCTCCTCTCGTTGTTCTTGAGCGATTCGTTCTCTCTCTCTCTCCTGCTCTTGGGCAATTCTGTCTCTCTCTCTTTCCTCACGTTCTCTCTCCTCTCGTTGTTCTTGGGCAATTCTGTCCCTCTCCTCTCGTTGTTCTTGGGCAATTCTGTTCCCTCTCTCTCTCTGCACGTTCTTTATCCTCTCGTTGTTCAATTTTGGCTCTCTCTCCTCACGTTCTTTCTCTCTCTCTTTCTCACATTCTCTTGCTCTCTCCGCCTTGGCATCGTCCACTCGCTCTTGAACCCATGTTCTCAGATCTTGCCCGATAGTCCCATGTCCTTCCCAGCGGACATGTAGAATTTGAAATCCTCGTTTTGTTGGGCTCTGGTATTAGCCATTTTGAAATAATGGTTATATGATATGTCTGAAAAGACTCAGGTTGTCTGAAAAGACTCAATTGCAGGAATCTGAAACACTCAATTGTTCAGACTGCAGGAGAATGGATCTGTCTGAATAAGACAGTTGATTAGTAAGTCTGAGGAGACTTTTTGTTAAAATTGGATGTGTCTTGAAAGACGTGGTTGTTCTTGGCGAACGAATTTTAATATGTGTCTCGGAAGACGTAGTTGGATTTTGTCACGCTCGGACTTGGCCGGCTGTAGCGTGAAGTTAAGGAGTTGTTCTAACGAACTAGAATGATCAGTCCCGTAAGGGCTTAGAGTGTGTGTGAACTGGACATTTATATAATGTCTCAAAAGGACTTAATTTTGGGTTCTCTGAGGAGGAATGAGAAATTCTCGCCACGCGTAGAATTTTGACGTGAGGAGAATTTTGTATGAGTCTCTGAGGACTGGAATTTGGAGAAATTCTCGCCACGTGCGACGTTTAGAATTTTTAGGAGTCTCTGAGGACTGAATTTGGAGAAATTCTCGCCACGCGACGTAGAATTTTAGGAGTCTCTGAGGACTGGAATTTGAGAAATTCGCCACTCGACACGTGCGACGTAGAATTTTAGGAGTCACTTAGGACTTGGAATTTGTGGAATTTGGAGAAATTCGCCACGCACGACGTAGAATTTTAGGAGTCACTTAGGACTTGAATTACGATTCGTCCCTTAGACTTAGAAATTACTAACGGGAAACCCAAAGAAAAAATGTATGCTGGGAAATGAATGGGGAGAAAAAATGCTACAATGGAAAAAAAAAAAAAAAACACGCGGGCATGGGCGGGGGTGGGGGTGCAGGTCGTTTGGCCAACACCGGAGGTATTTTTAGATTCTGGGTGAATGAACCCGTATATTTATACACCGTCTGGGATTCCGGGAATTTCCCAGTCGTCTGAGAGGATAACAGTACAACGGCCTAGTAATTTTCCTATAAGCGGAGTTTAAATTTCGCTTTCCTAACACCTAACTCGAATTCTAACTACACTGAGAGAATTTTCAGCAATGCAAGCTGACTTCGTCGTGTCCCACGTGGGAATTTTATTCGCGCCTAAATAACAGTTCGCTAATTGAAAATGCGAAGTAAAAGTTATCACAGAGGAATTTCTTTTGCACTATTCCTCGAAGCAAGGATATGGCAAAGATTTTAACACAGGAATTTTCGCACTATTCCTCGAAGCAAAGATATGGCAAAGATTTTAACACAGAGGGCACTATTCCTCGAAGCAAGGATGGTTAGCACTGGTTATTTCCTAACTACCTATCCTGAAAGGCATGCATTAACGAATCTAATACGGCGGTTCTTTTCTCTCAGTGATTACATGCGTCCCTATTTCTAATTTCTAGGAACAGTCACGATTGTAAAAGGTTTTGCTAAGATTAACACATTACTTACGTGGAATTTTCTGGATCTGTGTGCTGGTTTTACACAAAAGGTTCGTAATTGTCTCGTACCCAGCTTAGCTTTGCTAATAGCTGATCTGGCAAGTTGCAAATGCAATAAAGCAACACTAGGGGAACTGCAACTGCAAAACGAGATCTATGGCCAGGTCGCCATTTTTACGTTTTTCCGTGGTTTTAGTTTGAAATATGCTCTGTGAGACAGGTAGCAACAATTTAAGGTAATTTAGCTTGTGATTCTGACTTCGTGGGTACGGGAAAACGTAAAAAAAGAGGAAAACAAAGGAGAATTTCATATGAGCATAGGGCTCTGGTTACTGAGGGAAATATTACGTAAAACACGTGGGCACATTTAAAGTAGTGTATTTACATAAATGATATTAGTACGGGAAAGAGGAACTCAAGTAGATTGAATGAAACTGGGGAATTCCAGACACAGTCCGAGAAGCTTCCACGAAAAGGGTCCCTCTGAAATGAGAGATATGCACATTATACGCCAGTAATGAAAATAGACAAAGAATAATGAATTCGAAGCTGCACTGAGGGTGCCAAAGGAGTAATAAAGAATTAATACTGCCGATGCAAGAGGCGCACGGACATTAGACAAGGGTGATTTCTGGCTTTCTCTTTAAGAAAATATTCGAGACAAAAGCGTGACTGAAATGGGGCTCTTCCAGGGCACTTTACCTTAGCAGATTTTCCGAGGGCGCGTAGAAGGCGGTCCGTGGATGACTTGCGATTTCCGAGGACGAGTTTCTTCCACGTGGTGAGATGCAAGGGCTTCGTAAAGGGGCAAGGCGATGGGGACTCCTCGAAACTCCAAGCAATGGCGTGTGGGCTCGAGGAATACGGTCGAAGGGCACGAGGAAAAGTATACTTTGGAAAGGGCCACGTGGTTAGGATGCAAAGGGCATCGATGGGGCCAGGTGTTGACGTCTTCACTCCATATCTTCCAGCCCGCGTGTGTGTGTCGACCTCGTGGGTTTTGCTTTATCCCCTCCTATGGGGCAGGGTCTGTCCAACACAGATGCTTTGACTCATTGCACCTGCTGCCCGCAGGGGAGGTTTTGGCCTGTAGGAGAAACACCCAAGCCAGATTACTTTTGCCTCGAAGGAAAGATCTTTATCAAAAATGGGAGCGCTTTTAATCTTTTAAACCTTGTTTTTAAGTTGATAGACAGATGGTCTATTGATCGGCCGGCTGGCAGTAAATGAAACACAACAGAACAACCAACAACAACAAAGGAGGGGGAAGGAGGCAATTTGCTAGCGAATTCTTGCTAATCATAATAATATATATATATATATATATATATATATATATATATATATATATATATATATATATATATATATATATATATATATATATATATATAAAGTCTCTTACAATTTAAAAAAATATGTTACAAAAGACATTGATGAGCTACCTTAATCAGATTTAAAATGTATTTAGCAGTTACCAAAAATTTTTAATCATATTGCATTTGTGTATTTCAGGTACCCTGTTGACGAAAGAGGTATTGTTAAATGAACACCTAAAAATGGCTACTCCTCAATAAAAGGGACAATGTGTGTCATTGTTTATTGAAACAAAATTCGATACATTAGACTCAGCGAAACTACAGAACTAAGTATGGAAGAATGACATGCGGTTTGAAAAAAAAAGGGGGGGGGCAAGATCTAATTAGTCTGGGAAGCCTTGAAGAATCACGCAAGAATGCAGTCTAAAGCCCCGTTCACACATTCACGTATCAGCCCACGCTTGTTCACGCATGAACGGAAACTGGTAGTTGGCAACAGCTTACGTAGTAGTACTACGAAAAAGTTCCGTAATGCGTATTTAAGATCGTGGACATGCAGGGCGGAGTCGGGAGGTCGATACGCACCACTATCCCAGCATGCGTGGGGAGCCACGTACGTTTCGATATGTTCAAAAGATACGTGTCTGCTCACGTCATCCGTCATTTTGCGTGATTGAAAACACGCACCGCGTGTAGCATCCGTTAACGTGGTCTGCACACCTGCGGGACTATAACGCGTGGTCCCACGCTGCTTTTTTTCCCGCCAAAACCGCGTGGGTCACCACAAAATTTCGGAAGACGTGGCAACAGCGCCGCCCCAGGACCTGAGACGATGAGGCAGCGCTGCCTCCGGGTATAATAAACAGTTTATAACTGGATGCTTCAGTTTTTTTTATATATTTTGTGTATGTGTCAATGTAAACAAATGTATATATTTTGTATTATTGTATGTTTCCATGTAAATATTTCAGCATTAGTATAAGCAATAAACATAATTTAAAAATAACTTTTATTCAACGAACTAAAAACCATCAAAGTAACAAAATGAAGTAATAATAATCACACAGTTAAGACATATGCAAACAGCTATATAGTTGAAAATTAACTTATATAAACAGATATCTATTTTTTTGTATTGTTGTATGTTTCCATCTATATATCAGCACTAGTATAAACAATAAACATATAATAGAAAAGTAACTTCTATTCAATGAACTACAAACCATGGAAGTAACAAAATGAAGTAAGAATAACAACAAAAATAAGGAGTAAGTGAAGGTATATTATATTAAAATAAAAAAATAAAAACTGTACTTTCATATTATTAAGTTGTTCTTCACTACTGCTTGGTAAGGGCCTATATAAAGGTATAAACCACAAAAATATTCAAAGTTATAATCTTCCCACGCCTTGGAGTAATGCTCTTAAATACATTGCAATGCATGTATTTGCTTCTGCGTTAAAAATGTCAGTGTATGATCCAGTACTAAAAAAACATATGCAAACAAATATATAGTTGAAAATTAACTTATATAACAAATGTTTATTTTTGGTATTGTATGTTTCAGTGTATATATCATGATTGGTATAAACAATAAACATGTAATTGAAAAATAACTTTTATTCAATGAACTAAAAACCATTATACTAATAAAATGAAATAAGAATAATAGCACAAATAAGACATATGTAAAAACAAATAAATGCATAAATACAAAGGAAAAGTAAACTGTATGGATATTAAAATTTTTGAAGTCGACATACAAAAAGAGAAATTATTATAACAAATATAAATGTATGTTAACAGTAGTTCTCCTTATTTTCAATTACAATGTAGGCCCTAACAGCTTCCACCAATACCATGCAGTGCACATACTCCACGACGGCCTCCATTACATTTCTTTGTTGTCTGTGTGCTGGTGTTATAAGGCAACGATGTCCTCAATGTTCTCCATGTTGATTCAGCAGCAGGGGAATACTTTGCTACAGGGAGGCGCTGAATGGCACTGCAAACACATGCACAGCACGGCCCTTTGTACCTGGCGATACCCGCCGATGTGCGTGGGGATGTTAAAAGGGTGTCATGAGGTCCAACGCACAACGTTACACATATGGTATACGTGCGTGGGTGTTGCACTTGCTCTGCCACGCATTACATGTGGGGTGTATAAATTGATTGTCGTGGCAGTTCACGTCAGCATCCCGTCTATCTTGCGCAGTCGTAGCCTTAACACGCATTACCCTTACTTAAGTTATGGCATCGTTATGTTGACTTTTTACGGACATCGCCTTGACACGTATCCACTTGATCGCGCCGACAAACCCTACAGTATAGCCACGTTTCACATGCGTGAACATGCGGGCTGATACGTGAATGTGTGAACGGGGCTTAAGCCAATTTTCTCGCCAGTCGTTAAAGATGGAAAAAAATTTAAGGACCCTATAAACAGATTATCGGGGTGGACATGGGATCAAACATCAGGAGTGGAAGGATAAGGAGCATAGGAATCAATTAGAGTAAAATTAGGTAAAAAAAAAATGTTTGAGAGCAATATTTCAGATACTAAGAATTAATAAATAATAACTACGTACCTGGGATGCTGATAAGAACTTGTGAGATTTAATAACCCACGAGACAAATTTAGCAATTTAAGCTATGTGGTACCTCTAAGGCCTCTTTGAAATAACCTGTATGGTCAAGATATTCATAGAGGAGATAGTTCTATTTACACACTTATAAATATTCGAAGAACAGTGTGGGAGAAAATTTACAGAATTCAGTGAAAGTGGTGCCTTGGAAGTACTGAATTTGACTAAGGTACTGGATGCAATAGCTGATATAATCGGTCTTAATGGGTGATCTTCCTTATGGACCTTGGAGAGTCCATATAGTCCATATAGTCGTACTGGTCTAGACCCGGACGCTTGAAGGCCATGAAAAACCTCTTTAGAAAAACAACAAAATTTATTTGGCTTATCTAATATTCTACTGACTTTATCTTCTAATGCACAATACAATTGAAAGGGTCTTTTCTAATTACCTGGAACTTAGTCTGATCATTAAGGATGTCCATCGTTTTCTCAAAATACTCTGTCTTATTGAGCAAAACTACAACCTTGCCCTTATCGGGTTTTGTTACCACAATGGATGTGTCTTTAGCTAGATTTTGTATGATATTAAACTCGTCAGTACTAAGTAAATACCTAGTCTCTGGTTTATAACTGTAAAAGGACGAAAACGCAAGGTGTTTAAGTGTTGATCTAAAATAATTATGCGAGCAACCTATGGGACTGTTGGTATAAAAATTATGCTTGTAAAGCTTTAACAATCATTCTCAGTTCAAAAAATGTGAGTCAAAACATAATCTTTTAGACATAAAAGCAATTTAAGATTAAGACCTCGAGACAAAAGCGTTTTTTCTTTATCGGTCAATACACGAGAGGAAAAATTAAAGGTGACTTTATCACGAGGCATGGACGAATCGAAATAACCTAAATTTTTCAGTTTTAAGGAATGAACATGAGACACCTTTTCAGTGCTTTTGGTATTGACTCTATTTATACAAGTAGATAAATGAATGAAATCTAGATTGGAAACTGAATTTTTCAAGACTTTAGTCACTTGGTCTAGTTTAAAAACAATTTGATGCGTAAGTCGCCGCTACTGCGAATTTCTTCTTCTAGTAGTTTCTTTGGTAATCCCGAAAACCTTTAAATTGACCTGTTGTACAGAAAAGGCATAAGGGCAGGTATGTTCTGGGAAATATCGCTCACCCCTTAGCACCTATCTCTTGTTGAACACTGCGTTCTCCTTTAGAGGCATCGAGTACGATTCTTTTTGAGACACTTCACGTTTACTTACATATTACATAATCTTTGGTATTTTGAACTTGTTTTGCAGACTAGTAACGAGCTCTCGCCCACGTCTTCCAGGACATATCGACAGTATGGTGCCCCTTTAACTCTTGGCATTTATAGCTTCTTTACTGAAGCATATATCGCTATCTACTAAAACTTCCTCTGCCACATCTTGATTTGACTCCTCTTATATTTTATCTCTAACTCGTGTTGCTTTAAATCGGCTATTAACTACCGTCATATTTATTTAATCCAAAGTATAAAAATGTTCATAATTAGAAAACATCAAATTTCCTGGTTACGTTTCATGTTGAAATTAAAATTTGGTCATTTGCCAGTGAAGTTAGAAGCAGCTTATATAAAACCTCATTTCTCCTTCGTTTTGCTCCCCCATCGGTCTTCATTTCTCATTCAGCCTCTGTCTTAATAGTTTCGACATTTTTAATTCCTCTAGTTCGTTAGTTTATAATGTTTTCTCGCCTGCCACATTCGTTACTTGCACAAGAATATAGGAGGGGTCGTTGTCTGGTACCCCTGAACTTTTGAGAAAGCAAAGCCTGAGTTTACTCTTACATCATATTGGCTGAAACCTTTATTTTTATACATATGTCCATTATATTTTTTGGTTGCCACTCCCCTTTTCCTAAAGTGATCAAAGACTCTCCTCAACATACTCGTACAAATTGGATAATGGCTATGCAGGCAAGAAAACACAACCAAATTAATGCAGGACTCACTTCAGAGATTTTTGGCTTCGTATCATAGAGATATTTGGAATCAGACTTCGGCAAGTATAGGTTCATCTAACACGGCGAGGCAATTTCCGCATCTATTCAGTGATTTTCGGGGGAAAAGGAGTTGTTCAGTACTTAATGTAAGAACTTTTTCCCAAAATACAAGAATTAAGCTTCCTCACTGTTAATTAGGAACAGTTGAATGACCCATACTTATTTGATGTCGTTGGCCAACTGCCCTTCGTATCTGCACAGGATCTACTTTCAAATTTACATTTAGACATTTACAATAGCAGAGCTGTATAAATGCTGTTCTGTATAGCTATCTACATATTCCATAACTTCCAGTTAACGTGTAAATTTGAACCAGTTAACGTGTAAATTTGAACTCCATAAATCTCCATTTCATATCAGAATTTATATTTCAGAGCGCATTCAGTTACTCGAACACCAGATCTCTGTCGGGCAACTGTCGGAAATGAGCCTCAACCGTTACTTAGGGTTAAGATCAAATATTATATGTTTAGGTTTTATTTGATTTCTGTTTGCTTCCCAACTATTCTAAGTGGTTGTGGAATGTTTGGCTGTGGCTACAGAATATTTAATGATTTCATTATCTAGGATACCAGTATCCTTTTTTTTTTTTTTTTTTTTTTAGAGGGAAAACTTTAGCTTTAAAGACTTTTTCGAAGAAGCATTGTTCTTGCTTATTTATCTTGGCAACACAAGTTCCATTGCAAATTCTGCAAATAGATTTCACACAAACTTTAATACCATTCATATTGACTGGCTCTTTATTATGATATTACAGTAACCGGAATTCTTTAAGGGAGACATTTAATGCAGCTTTCCCTTCGAGTCCAGCAAGGCATGATGAAAATTCTGGTTCTGTCAGTTCCTGAAAAAGCTACAGAGAAAGTGGTACTCTGGGATGAAAGCTTCTTGCATGGAAAATCTGTTGAATGAATTAAACTTTGACTACTTGTTACTTCCGATTCTCATGCAAATACCTTTGTCATTTGTTTTGCAGTAGACATCAAACATAGCAAATACATTTGTACTGTACAGTATATCTTCTTCAAGCTATAAGTGATGAAACTATGTTTGCAATATACTGTAGCAGTAGACAAAAGCTGGTTATCTTGTAAGTGTGATGAATCATTCAAATCAATACTGGTTATGTTACCAAGAGCACATTTTGCCTTATGCAAACTACCAGAAAGTAAGCACTAGTGTCAAGAAAAGCTTTGAAGTTTCGAAGTTTTGTATCTCTGGGAACGAGAGAGGAATTTATTAGGATAAACTTGTCTGCATCTAATAGGAACCCTTACCAGTTATGTGCCAATGGCACAACTGAGTTCTCTGTTACACATTGCATTGCTTTACCCTTTTCAGCTCACCTGAGCAGAGAGTTCAGAAGAGTTCCTTCACAAAAATTTGCCGGATCCGTCCTTCTTTATGTATGTATGTATGTATGTATGTATGTATGTATGTATGTATGTATGTATGTATGCATGTATGTATGTATGTATTCATATCTCTCTGACAAGTATTTCGCATTTCTTTTGCTCCAGAAGCAATGGGTAATTTCAATCAGATTTGGGAGTAACGCATCTTTCCAAGGATTATAAGATACAGTGATAACACGGCAAAATATCTAAAGAATATTTCCTAACAATGCTTGGGCAGAAAATGACAAAACTCTCATAAGGCTTTCTAATGTAGCGTGCACAAGTGTTTAAGTTATGACCTCTAGTATATGGGGCCACCAGAGGAGTTCAAAATTGTCCATAGGAATATATTTCAAATCAGCAAACGTTGCGTTTAATATTTTGTCAAATTTAGATGCTTCCACAATGTTTGTTTGTCTGGAGAGAGTTCATCTCATTTGCTGTCTTTTCCTTACAATAAATGCAGATACTATGAAATATTTGGCACATTACTTAAAAGATTGTAGCAGTAGATTTAGTGTTTTCCTTCTCTAACTTAAAGTTTGCTTATAAAATTAGAACAGCCACTTTTGTGATAAGATAAACTGTCATGACAACGCGATAAAATTTTCTTTATGACCTGCATATTTTTATCCTTCTTGAACTCATTGCTTGGAGTATAAACAGCTCACAGCTCATTGGTTATATTGTCCTGACACAATACACAATTCATTAAATCAGCTCCGTTAGCCACACTGTAGTCCCCAGTGGCTCGGTTTTGGTATTTGAACATATGAACACAATTTTGGAAAGACTAGGATATTCGTATACTTGAGACATGGTAAAATATATCTTATCCTAAACCTATTTCATATTATGAATGAAAAAATGTAAACTTAACATTTGCTTTCGCATGCTTCTGTAATTAATAAGCATAGAATACACTGTCACTGTAACTGTAGGCTGCTCCTTTATTGAACAGCTGTTTATATAAAATACCAGGAATAAAACAAGCTTGAAAAAACAATTTCTCATTTTTATCACAAAAAATATAGGTTCTTTAGGCTGAACTGGTGGCCATTCTGCTTTTTATCCTATTGACTTAAAAACAACAGTATAAAAATGAAATATACTGAATCCACTGGATGACACACTAAGCTTACTGTACGACGATTCGACATGTCTGAATTTCAACAAAATGGACCCTGACTAGTTATTCTGTTTTAAAGCCGATGCATTCTAAATAAAAAGTAAATTTTCTCGAAACTTGTGATGTAAGTCATATATAAGTTAGTTTAAATTAAGCCGGAGATGAAATCACCCTGATCAAATCGAAATGGGTCAAGTCAAGTCTTTAAAAGGAATTGGATAAAAATTGTATTTTCTTTTATTTAGGAGGTGTGTTCTTTGACGCCATTTCCTTACCTTGTCATTGTAAACTGGCTCTTTACATACTTCTAAATTTACCAATTTACAATATATAAATAATTTCATGTTTATTATATATGGAGGTGAAATATATCTTTATTCGTGTTAACCTCATTCTTAAATAAAGAATTTAGCATTTATCCATCAGACTTTTAATGACCTAAGCGAAAATTGTTTATTCTAATTTTCTTATCGGCTTTCATGTTCTATCCATTAGTCCCGTAATCAGTAACAAGTGATATCTACGGCGGTTCTCACTTCATTCGTACTTACACGATATTTTCAACTAATCTGTTGAAATTATTAAGAATAATTTCGACGAGAACATTTTTTTAATTTAAGTATGTCAGTCGTAGGAAATTGTTCATATAACTTGGATAGTACTCAAGAATACGTGAACGAGCGATGAGCACGGAGACCATCTCAGTCCTCTTGTAAATTGTCCGGAATAAAGTCCATTAGATCCTCTTGCCCTGACTACATAGCAGGTGCAGATGGCGTTCGGCTTCCTAAGACTGTAAGACAATTTATTCTCGAGACGCTTATTCTGGCTTAGGTATGCAAGGAAAGATGAGCATCCAATTTTTTCTCCCAACAAGTAAATGGAGCGTTTTCAGGGAAAGGCATAATCTCAAGCATGAAGCATCATGCCCCGGCCTGTTTGCATAAGGGTACAGAAGTGAAATTTATGGCTTTTAGAAGATGCTGTCTCTTAGAGTTTCCATTTCAAATAATTACGTCATTTTCTAGTAAAAAAAAATGCGTAAAAATATGAAATAACATCATAAAATATGACAGGTATAACAGATATTCATTAAATTATGAGACCACTACCACATAATTTAATTTAATTTTTTAACTGGTACAGTTTGTACATAAAATAAAAGTTTATCTCCCATATATAATATTCCTCGAATTTCAGCCCATTTCCCTTTCCTTTTGCTTAGACGAACGCTATCCGTAGTGAACAGATACGAGTATAAACTTTTGGAAACAATTTTGAATTTCATTCGATGTAATTAGCATAAGAATGTTGACTACTCTTGTATTATTGCAGTTATATAGCTGATTTGAGTATAAATTTCTTGTTTATCAGAAAATGTTAATGTTGCAAGAAAGCTATAATTTTAGTGATTATTACTAAGAAAGAAACTACATTGAATTTATTCTTCAAACATTTTGATTCGTTTTCTCTGAAACTGACCAAAGAATTATTAAGACCTAACATCATGTTGTTAGCCGATATCTAACCCCAGTTAACATAAAAATTTTCTGAGTAAATGACACGCTTGAGAAACTTTTGTGTGACTCATCGTCTTCTTATTACTCTGAATATTTGCTGCATTTATCAAAACACTTGCCATCCGCTAATTGAAAAATGACTAACCTTTCGCTCAAAACTGCACTATTAATAAATGTTAAAAGAAATATTTTTAAACTGATCATAAGTATAAAATAATTTTGTTTCCTTAGTTTGAGTTGGTTCGTTTTTCATCCTTTAGAAACTCTTGTTTTTCACGTTGTTTTCTTTGATACTCATTTCTACCTTTTTGTATTCCCCCGTTACCTTGCATGTTTAGGGTAATTGATTGAGTGCCTCTGCCTAGTCCTATGTAAGTTACGCCGTGGCATCTGAATATTCATTACCAAGATAAAGTTGTGGGGCCCTGACCCTCCCCTCCCTGTGCCTTTCCTCCCGCCTTCCTCCATTTAGCTTGCGGTTCCAACAGGGGGACATCATGAAAGCAGAAGGCTGCCTTAATGTCACTCTACTGCTATCCTCTTACTTCCCGTTATTCCCTGTCCCTTCAACGTTCTCCTGATATTGTATCTATATAAGGAAAACAGTGTTATTAGGTCGTTCTCGAGCTAAAGCTCTTCGAGTAAGGATGGCCTAAATTTTGGATGCTGTTGCTAGCCTGTCTACAATTACTATGTCAGTTATATTTAACGATCAGTCATTCTCAAGGAACATGTAAAAAGGACGAATACTAATATTCCACCATGTGAACCAGCACAATATGTAAGTCCATTCTTCTGCCTCGTAGTATTCCTCAGGGTTCTGAGTTTTCTCCTCTTTTTCTGTGATTGCCTATTCCTCTTTTTTTATGCATGTTTTTACTGATGATAAAACTCTTCACAGTTCGTTTGCATTTACCTCCTCTGGATTTATTTAGCGCAATATTAAATTGCTAATCCTCCGCGTGTTATCCCCGGCTGAAAAGGGATCCAGTACCTTAGTCAAATTCTGTACTTCCAAGGCACCACTTTTACTGAATTCTGTAAATTTTCTCCCATATTATTAGAACTATCTCTTCTATGAATAGCCTGACCCTTCAGGTTATTTCAAAGAGGCCTTAGAGGTGTCCACAAAGGTTAACTGCTAAATTTTTTCCCGTGGGTTATTTAAATCTTGACCTTTCTTTTTTGTCATATTTTCAAGCCACATGGCATCCTTCCTCTCAGATATATACTGCGTTCTAAACTTCCGAATTTCAGTAATAATGGCTTAAAGTATTCGAAATGTTACTCATCTCTCACTCTTATAAGCAGCATGAATCACATCAAGCTCTCTTCCCTTTAATCACACATATCATTCCCATAATTCAGTAACTACTGGTAACCATCTTATATCTCCGCATTTTCTGGCTATTGATCTGTAGGACACTGGGATCAATTGGCATCTCTAATGCATTTCTTTAATCTGGTATAAGGCGCTACTAGAAAAAGCCCTGCTTAATTCCAGCTCTTGAGTAGAGTGATATATATATATATATATATATATATATATATATATATATATATATATATATATATATATATATATATATATATATATATATATATATATATATATATATATATATATATATAGAATGGATTTGTGTATGTATGTTCCACATAAACTTTGAAACACACAGAGCAATTTCAACCAAACTTGGTATACATATTACTTACCATCTCGGAAAGAACACTGTGGGTGTAAGACATCACTGGCACCAAAGGGCGTTGGCTCAATGGTTTGGCCATTGAATGGAGTTGCTGGAAGGTACCGTGTCGAGGGACTGAGGCCCAGCGGTACCGATTTATCACTTTAAAAATTCCCCTTCGGTGATAATTCCCCATTGGGGATATTCCCGAAGTAGCGTGAATTGGATATTAAGTGACATTTGTAGCTCCATGAATGTATATAAATCACGGTGTCATAAAAATTTCATAATAAGAGCTGCATGTTCTAAACGTACCAGTGAGCTATCATGGGGGAAGTAGGTTAATGCCAAAGGCAAGTACACTTTCCCCGCTTTCGACTGGTAAACAAGTACAGCAAATTCGGGATTAACTTATGCCTCTCTTGGTGGCTCAATGGTTTGACCTTCGAATGTAGTTGCCAGAAGGTACCGTGTCGAGGGGTCGAGACCCACCAGTACCGATTCATTTATCACTTAAAAAAATTCCCTTCAGTGACAATTCCCCATCGGGGATATTCCCGAAGTAGCATGAATTGGATATTAAGCGACATTTATAGCTTCATGAATGCATATCAATATATATATATATATATATATATATATATATATATATATATATATATATATATATATATTGCTGGTCATTTGGCTAATGAGTTAAATTATTAGTTACTTAGGTTTATATTGTTTATATTGCCTTGCTTTACCTAAGACCCATTTAATTCTGTCAATCACAGCTAAAATTAACTCTAAAGGATAGATATTGAATAGATCAGGTCTCCAGTTAATACTAGTTAACAAAGAATAGAGGTTTATTCATAACCACATGAATGAATTCAGCAAACTTACTGGAACACTAGTTTCAACAAAACAAGTAAAATAAAATGAAGTGGATTACCTACAGGGCCTAACAGCAGCTCAGCATATTAGTCTGACTTAGGACAAACCTCAGTGCTACATAGAGTGAACGCAACAGATTTATGGGCCTCTCAGATGCTTTATCAGGAATTTACTGCAAGGTTGAATCAAGGCTTCTTGGTACGAATAATGCAGATTCTTCTCCAAGCAAGAGGGTGTTGCACAGGCCCAAGCCATACACTTCTGGAGGAAGATGTATCCAGATAACAATCTTGCATTACAGAACTCTCACTTCTCATTACTTATCACAAGGGATGCATCTTAGGTTAAACATAATACTTTTAACACCATGGGGGATAAGTTAGGTGACTTCACTAGACAACAATAATTATATTTAATAGGTGACTTCATCAATGGGATATGTGTTTCTAGGATTTCTTAGTCAGTGACTGTTTAAGAGAGGAAAACTTAAACCGAGGAAAATGAGAGTTTCAGTCAAAGGGAAAGAGAACTGGGAGCAATTGTCAATTCAGACTTACCACTAGGTTAGCTAATGCAGTGATCAGTTGCATGAGATTCCTTGGACCATTGGAATACAATTTTCTCCTTGCTTTGAACAAAGGTGAAAAAAAACAAAGGATGCTTGGAAGACTGCCCTGCCCACGTCTGGACACTGTGGCAGCTGAATTGAGAGTCTTGACACTGGGCAGTTTCTCACATACTTGCTTCAAAACTCTGCCTACCCAGGGCTTGACCTGAAATGACAATAGTCTCACCAGTATGCTGAGTAGAGGAAATTGGGTTTTAAGAACAGAACAGCTAAGGTCTAGTCAAGCAAAACTGTATCCATTTATGACCCTCTAAGCTAAAGTCTTGCCCGTTGGCAAATGGAATTTGAATAAAAAACACTGCTTCCTGCTCACTTCTTCGCATGCTACCACCCTGTATTGTCTGCCCTCTTACTTTGACAAAAGACAAATTCATATTCAATTAAGAAGCAAGGAACAGAAGGCATTCACTCCCTTTCAGGCATGAAGGTCTGCACTAAGTAAGCTATTCACCTCGATCACTTTACTCTTTTCCCTGAACAGATTTTGTCCTCGCAATGCAACTAGCTAAGGATCTATCTAACTCTAGAATGGGATACGAGCTTTAATCATTTACTTTCTACAGAATCCTAACACTACTTAAAGGTGTCTACAGATATTTATGTGCTACCTCTGATGATCGTGATATTCAGTCCTAGACAAATGGTGCATTCAATTGTATCTTTTATGACATAACCCATTAGAACACTGATGTAGCACCAACAAAAATTACAATGAACCAGCTGTTACAATATTCTTACAAGTATACAATTTCTTACACTAGAATGTACAATCACAGTAAACAAAGAAGTAACTTGAGTTTTTTAAATGAGTTTTTTTTTTATATGGAAAATCCCTTCCTCAACTGAGGTATTATGCCAAGTGTGTCATGAGCTCAATGGCTCTGTTCACAATAGCTACGATTACTGGCATCACAAGTTATGCTTACTTAGTTACTGATGCTCATTACAAGATTTAAATGAAAAGGTTACAACTACTGCTGGTGGTATAGGCTGTTACTAAGGCAGAGATCACGCCAGCTACCTCCTCTGGGCAGGAGCCAGGATCATTCTGAGATAGAAAGGCACTGTGTCATGGAGGTACAAGTGCCAGGGCAAGGTTGTGGGTTTTGTAACTACTTGGCTCTCTTCCATCCCTTCTTCTTCTTCTTCGGGTTCCTCCAAGGCCTATCTATGACAGTCCTAGGAGGTAATGAGGGCACCAACTCTGGGGAAAGGCCAGAAGAGTTAGTGGGCGCGAAGTCAGGGGTAACCTCAGAGGCTACTGGGGGGCTCCCTCCTCCAGCTGCTGCAAGAATTGGAGCAAAAGTGATCTCAACCACTGTGTTCAAGGAGGCGAGTTCTTGGTCTCCCAGAGAAGGTGCAGCAGTTCGATCCACCAGAGATTCATCCTCTGGGGATGGATGTGGTGAGGAAGAAGTGCTGGGTGCTGGAGGCTCACATGTTGCTAAAATCAATGCTGTGAAGATTCCTGGATCTCCCGCAGAAGGATCTGTCTCATGGTCTGGATCTGGCACCACAGTAGGTCCAGGTACAGGGTTCAATTCTAGTAGTGGCTCAGCGTCCGAGACGGATGGAGCGTGGCACTGCTCAGAGCTTGCAAGTGACACTGGCAGAGATTGATGGTCAGGCATGCCTGACGAGGGGTTTGGAGGTGCAATACCTCATGGATGGCTTGAGTTGGGCTGAGGCAGAGATTCCCATTCCAGCTGGAGGTAAGAGCCTCTTGGAGATTCTTGATTTGGGGCCTTCAATGGGCGTTACTTATTTGGGCAGTCCCCCCAATTAGTGGAGTGGCCTGTTACCTGGCACGCTCGACAGCAGTACTGCTTCCCTTTAGTGTCCTTCTGTGGAGAGGGAGGACTAGGCCTGGAATTGCACTGTGTGTGCCCTTCCATTGACCATTTCGGAGGGCGGAAGGTATTTCTTCTTGTTTTGGTGGCACGCCAGTCAAAGTGGCTGTGCTCGTGGGTAATGATCCTACAGTCAGTGCCTCCATTGGGGAGGTGGAGTGGCTACGGAGTGGTGTTGGGGAAGGGATTCCCCAGAGAAGGTGTCGACCCATCAGGAAGCCCACTCCAGGCCTGATTCCACTCACTACGCCAAGGCGGTGAGGTAGCATGCCCCAAGGTGTCGTGACCTGGAGCACGACTGTGGGAATGGTTTTGGTGTGGCCCTCTACCCATTTCATCTCCCACTGAGTTTGTTTGTCAACAGTGGCACTGGCTGGCACTTGGGGCCTGTCAACCAGGCCAACATCGGCTGCACTGTCTGCCATAACTGGTAGGGGTACTGGCAGGCTAGAGCCATCAAGGGGTGCCACCGAGATGAACTGGGTATCCAGCCTATTGGGATGGGTATCTTCAACGGCCCAGCCACGGAGAATGTGGTGCTTATTAAGTTGACGAACTTGGTGGCTGGGACATGATTTGGGCAGGCCGGATGTCCAGTACTATAGCGGCCGGCAGCCCCACAGGATCGACAATGGCCCTTTGTGGGGGCTCGGTTACCTATGGTGACTGTTGGTGGAGAAGATTGAGTGGAAGTAGGGGGAGAGGAGTTCTGGTTACTGGTAGGAGGCAGCTTACTGGTAGTGCCCAACTTGTATCGGCAATCGGATTCAGTGGGTGCATGTAGGCTTGCTAGGTAGCATAGGAAGTAAGAATGATTTTGGTGATGAAGAAAATGATTTAGTTAGCTTAAAATATGTTTTGAATTACTTGTCATATGGACACATCTTCCATAAACCCCTTGGGAGAATAGTACGTGATAGTGTCAGCTGGGATGCTATGGGTTCCGAAAGAGTTTGAAGGCAGTCCTTCATGGATGAGAACTGCGGCATGAGAGGCTGGAAATGTATGAAAATTTGCTGAAGATAATGCAAGGTAAAGATATGAGTGATGGAATTTCACCGAGGTCTTTGTATCACATGATGTTGCTGGCTATGATAATAATGCCCTTATTACAGAGGAGATAGGTTCAAAGTGGACGACAAGAGGAGTCCCTTAGATAAAAGCCTCCTAGGATAAAACCCTTTAGAACATACCCTCTCAGGCAAAACCCCTAGGACAGAGCTTCATTAGAACAAACATCTTCTAGGCAAATCATAATGGAAGCTCTGTAATAATGTTTTAAACTCTCATTATTGTGTATTTTATGAACATTAATAGTATAAGAGGGCTCTAATAAGAAACTCAAGAAAATCCTTCGCAACAGTTATTTCTCTAAAAAGAGAACAGCGTTTAAAGAAACAAATGCTATGCTATTTACGCTTTTCCTTTAGGTTTATCAGCATCATTAAAAAAATATACTAAACTGGATAACCTTTCTCTAATAAGAGAAACAAATGCTGTTATTTACTTTGTTACTGCTCAGATGAAGTGTTACTTTTATATATAACACTATTTTTCGCAATGTTAATGAGTTTCTGTTAAGAAAACTTATTACTTATGAATTCTAGACTTACTATAATGGTGATATAAATTCACTGTTGTAGTATTTCGTTTTCCCTACAGTGCACATCGCTTCCGGACAATATATTCAGCTGTCTCCATGATTCTAATTCGTGAGCATCTGCGACCAGTACTTTGCATTTACAGAAAACTACAATTATACATTCCTTCATGCATTTTCATTTCCCAAGACACTTGGCTTGGCGAACAGTCTGCAAAATTACTTTCTTTTTGACGCCTTTTCTATTCACTATAAAATTTTGTAATGTCTTATTGGTGGAATGTTAGAAAATCTTAAGTTTAGGTTCTCACACTAGCAATTTAGAAACCACTGCTAACATATTTCCACGATATTCATTTAGGCACAAGTGATCTGCAGACCTGACTTACGTGAAACGGCAAACGAATGAATTTCTGGTTTTACGTCGCAGTTTAGTGAAACACTGAATCTCTAAAAAGGGTCAGAAATGTTTTGGAACTTTTTGCGGTTATAGGAACCTGTGTAATAAAAAAAATGAGAGTAGAAGTTCTTGCGCATAGCGATTAAAATGAACAGTTAACTAAAAGTTTATTTAGAAAGCAAATTAGGTATCAAAGTACAACTCTGTTGTACAAAAAAAAGTCTTGGAAGGAATATATGGTACTAAATAGTTAGAGAATTGTCAAATTCTGACAATTATACACTAATGACTTTAATTAGAAAATACTCATAGTAGCATGTGTCTTAAAATGGAGAAGCAAATCCACAGTTATGTTTATGTATATACATTGAAGATAAATCAATATAGATAGCTTTCGAGAACTTGTTCGGTTCCCCTTTTCAATCTTTAAATGTATGTACATATACATAACTGTGGATTTGCTTCTCCACTAATGACTTTGTTACGAATGTTTCATTGAGCGAATATCTAACTTGCCTTTAACCAAATCAATAAACTAATGGACGCATTGAATTTTCGGGCCCAGATGAAGTACGAGCTCGATATATTTTTAAACAACTAGAAGCAATCCATTCAGCAGTTTTCGCTGCAAGGGAATATAATATTTTGTTCAGTTCTTTTCGTCGGGTTCTACATTGTATAGGTAACAAAATTAGAAGGCTCTTTTCTCGTCGGTGCTCAATTTTAATACAAAATTCAAAAACATATCTACGATAATTTAGGAGTTATTAAGGTGTAATTCCGGAGAATAAGAATAGAAGTCGAAATAAATGCTAAATAATCTCACGATATGTTTGATTACACGCACACACACGCGCGCACACACACACACGCACACACACGCACATATAATATATATATATATATATATATATATATATATATATATATATATATATATATATATATATATATATATATATATATATATATATGTGTATATGTATATATATATATATATATATATATATGTGTGTGTGTGTGTGTGTGTGTGTGTATACACACAAACACACACACACATATATATATATGTGTGTGTATATATATAATAATATATAAAATATATCTTCAGAGTAAAATATTGAATCTTATATAAAAATAATTTTGTGTGTCGAAGATAACAACAACAAAAATATAATTTTTGAATCTTATCGTAAAAAACACTGAAGTATGCACTTATTATGATTTTCCTGATAGAAGTGTTATGGTTGGTACTTCTTACAGATACACAGTTAGACAGTCTATGATCCTCTATATTAAAATAAACCAACTCAAAACTAGACAACGTTACACTAGTCAATATGTCATTGCTGGAATGAACGGTTTTTATTACAATGCGGCTTGTGAAATTCAGAGATTATTACAAATGTAATATAATATCGCTAGTATCACTCCCAAGTTGCTTTATGAAATTCAGTTGTCGGAAATTACGATAAAATACCACTGCAAAAAATCTAGCTAAATTTCATCAAGCGATGGAGGAATGTATTTTTTCCCTAAGAACAGACTTTTTATCCTCGTTTTAATATAGAATTATTAAAAAAATAATTTTTTGCTCTCGTCCTTTCGTACAACTTGATATTTATAAACAGCAAAATAAAATTCTGGTATTCTTTAAAAACGATAAAATATAATCTGTAACTTTTAAAACGCCTTACTTCTCCAAAACTCCCAATCCATTATGAAGGTAAACGTGATAATATGTGGGTATATGAAATCCAAGAACTGGAAGCATTAAAACGTTATTGCTGATGGTGCAATTATGAAGCAAGGTCATTCTTGAAGGTAACCGTAGTTGATGACGGTAGAACAGAATATAGGATTTAGGCCAAAGGCCAAGCGGTGGGGTCTATGAGGCCATTCAGCGATGAAACTGATATTGGCAGTAAAAAGGTTTGAAAGGTGTAACAGAAGGAAAACCTCGCAGTTGCACTATGAAACAATTGTTAAGAGAGGGTGGAAGGAAGAGAATATAAACGGAGGTACAGTAAAAGGAATGAAAGGGGTTGTAGCTACGGGCCGAAGGGACGCTGGAAAGATTAAGTAATGCCTACAGTGCACCTCGTGAGGTGCACTGACGACACTACCCCACTACGGGGTTTTTGATGATGGTCAGATAAAGAACGGGAAAAGATATATCATGATATTGTTAAACCAACTCTGCTTTATAGTAACTAAGTTTGGTCAATGAATGTTAATAAAAAAGAAGTGGAAGCTAGTAAGATGAATTATAAGCATACTGGTCTCTGGAATAATTTTTTTTTCAATAGGCAAGAAATGTTGGGACTAAAAACAATATTAAGAACGTTAATGTACGTCAAAAGTCAGATAAATATTTTGAAGTTGTCTGGTCATGAAGAGGAAATAGAACAGGCCAGGAAATTCTCACCACGGACGCATTCACCTACAATATATCTATCTATCTGCCTATATATATATATATATATATATATATATATATATATATATATATATATATATATATATATATATATATATATATATATATATATATATATATATATATATATATATATATATCACACATTACCACAGGTGAAAAATAAGAAACGGGGTGTAGGTCCTGACCGGTTTCTGACTTTATTTCCAAGCCATTGACGAATTTAATGGTAAATTTTACTCACAAAATTTTGGTATGGCAATGGGAAACCCTCTATCACCAGTGTTAAGTAACTTATATATGGAATTTTTTTAAAATAAAATATTAAACAACATAATCCCCACGTAATGTAACATGGTTTAGGTATGTTGATGACATAATTTGTGTATGGCCAGGGAACCAAGATGTAAATAACTTTTTGCCAAGTTAAATCAATTAGTACCATCAATTAAATTCACTATGGAAATGGAAAATGATGGGTGCTTACCTTTTTTGGATGTCCTCATACGAAGAAATAGTAATGGGTTTAAATATAGTGTGTATAGAAAACCCACTAATATTTCTTCCTATGTGCATTTCTATTCTGGACAAAGCAATAAGGTTAAAAAGTCAGTGTTTTCATCTATGTTTGTAAGAGCATTACGTGTATGTAGTCCTGAATATATAGACAAGATTAGGAATGCAGGCAAGAAATTGAAATATCCTGATAGCGTATTAAACAGTGCATTTGAAGCGGCAAAAAAGACAATGTATCAACACCAGAAAGAACCTTACAACACAAAAAATTTGCTTGTTCTGCCTTATAATGATAATATGAAAGATATCCTTCATCTTCTTAAAAATTTTGGTGTTAATGTCGCATTCAAGAACAATACAACAATGAAAAATGTACTTATCAAGAACTCCCCTGACAATACTAAAGGGTGTGTATATAAAATTCCGTGTAAGTCTTGTAACAACTTTTATATTGGCCAAACCGGGAAAGAACTGGAAAAAAGAACTGAACAGCGTAAGAAATGTGTGAGATATGCACAAGGGAACAGTAGTATATTTGTACATGTTAGTGAGAACAATCACGCTATCAACTGGGAGGGGCAAAAGGATTGTACATTCTAATAATGCACTGGAAAGGAATATCATTGAATCTAGCTTTATAAAAGAAAGTTACAACCATAATATGAATATCAGTCAAGGGATGTATAAACTTGATCCTTTAATATCAAAAGAAATTTGTAAATTGTTTAAATTTTAAGTTAGGCAGTAGAGATGTATGAAAATAGGATTATCATATTTGTAAACACAGTGCAGGGGTAGCAGTAGTAATGAGTTTCCAAACTCCGCCTCCCTGGCACCTGTCAGGTGTGGATCTTGAGGTCGCGTATGGTTTGTTTTTCAGCATTGTACCCTGAGAGTATATTGTGATTTTTAGCCAAATGAGTTTTGAAGGCCACTCCTACCTCGACACCGGCTTGCGGGGGGATATGTAGTCTCTAACGGTTGTGTATGTTCGTCAGTACTGTTCCTGTAGTATATATATTTGTGACTTCTCATACTCTGTATCAGTCCTTCGTCAATGGCTTGGAAATAAAGTCAAAACCGGTCAGGACCTACACCCCGTTTCTTATTTTTCACCTGTGGTAATGTGTGATAAATGAATCACGTACAAAAGTGATAATAATCATATATATATATATGCATATATATATATATATATATGTATATATATATATATATATATATATATATATATATATATATATATATATATATATATATATATATATATATATATATATATATATATATATATATATATATATATATATACACACACACACACACACACGCACACGCACGTGTGTGTATGTGTGTAGGGGCTGGTGCGTGTTTTAGCATCTATATATGTATGCAAGTAGTTGTATTTGTAAACAATACTGTAATTCACAGAGCCTTACAGTTAATGATAAGGGCTTTTAATGACATTTGATTCAATATCGGAAAAGACCCTAAATATGCCCTCGATTTTGGCAATCTATTTTCCCAGCTGTTTCGTCTTCTTATTAACTAATTCTAAAGAACTTCTCCTAATCTTCCTGAAGGATACATTCCCTGGCTCAGACAAATCCATAGTGCCATCATGGCGCCGTTGTTAACGTTGTATATTCCTGAAATAATCAGTATGGCTTCCACAACGAAATTATTACAGAATGGACCATGTTTTTCAATAATTGATAATTGAATCGCCTCTATATCAAAATTTGGAAATCTAATGCAGATGGTGTTTTTGTTTTTATTATGTTCGATAAATTTGGCACGGCTTATAATGAACAAATTTCATACAACTTCTATACTTGTGTACGTAAAGCTCTGTTTCTTTAAATTGCTTTTCACCAGTCATTTTTATTGCCAATTCTCTATAATTTTTTACCATATATATTGTAGCTCTTCAGAAATCGTTTTTCTTAACTCATTTCTTACACTTCGTGAGTGACTACTTTCGATTCAGTTATTTACCTACACACTGGATACTAATTCTTCAATGTCGTTTTACAATTCCTTTTCTTTTTAATTATCGTTTCTTTGGAGCTCATGGATTCCCGGACTATCGTGATGAATGGAAGGCAAGAAGACATGTCCATATGTGTTGGGCTGGGGCGATAGAACTGTATTATGTGAATAGTTTTTTAAAGTACTTAACAAATAAAGTACCAGTATTACCATAATTCCACCGAAGTGTCCTCTGCAGGGAAAAGGGAAGCATAAAATTCATGAAGCATTTCTGCACTAATGAACATCATCTGGAGCCACACTCCTCTAAAAGGAAAAAGTCATGTCTGTGTCGACGAATGGAAATTTGTTTCTTTCACATATGAAATCATGTTTGCTTACAGTCTGTGCGCTTTTATCGTTAAAAGTGTTTTCCATATAAAATCACCATTTATCTAGATGCATTTTGATGTAGTTATTGTTTGCTTAACATTGGCACCTGCAGGGGAAGAGCATCAACGTAATCTGTCGCTATGATGCTACACCGCCTGTATCTGGGAACGCGCAATATCTTCCTTCTTAATATCTTCCTTCTTACCTGTTCATTAAGTAAACAGCATCTGGTGTTTGATACACGATGTTCTCTCATTTCTAATTGTAAGACCGTGGAGTTAGGGTTATTAATGACATCTTGGGAACGCTTGTATTTAAGTGCATCCTACGAAAATGAAGTGAAATTTGAGGAAAAGGAAAATGCTTTCAAATACTGAGGCCGATGGAATAAGTATGTATTACGTTTCTTATGGTGTTGAGTTTATTTTTTTATATTTTTAGGTTCTTACCTGGCCTACGTACGTTAGTCTTTGTTCAGGGGTCCAATCTGGGAGTCTAGCTCGTGAACAGGTTGGCTTACTAATACACCTTGAGAGTCTGACTGCCATTGATAGGTCAGGCAGGAAACTAAATAGAAAAACAGTTGGGCTGAAGGCCGTACTTCAACAAGGGACTGTTGTAGATAAACACTTGGGTTTACTTTAAATGGAATATATTTAATTAAACGCGTCAATCAGAAGACTGGGGAATGATAGGCAGATACAACAGGCGCTGCCACTTGGTTAGTTATGCTATCACTGTTCAAATATTGAATAGTCTATGATTAATCCTCTTGAAAGGGATACTGAAGAACTGTTGCGGTGGCCTTTTCACTGCAAGAAGCACAAGACAAGTCGATGTTTCCACAGTCGATGTACCGTCTGCAATTTGATAATGCCGGCGGTTACACAAGGATAATTATAACGATCTCGGGTGAATCGAAGGTTGCACAGAGGGCGCCAAGATAACTCGATTCTGGTATGATATACTTGCATTAAAATTCACACTGAGCTAAGTGAGTCAGGCCTTTGTGATAACTCGCACTTCAGAAAAGAAAATGAGAATGCAGTGGAAGATAAAAGATACGTGACTGTTGAAAGAAACTCGAATCAGCTGTTACCTCGTCGAATTTCACCAGTTCTGGAGGGATGAGTTTAATGGGAACGCACAAGTGATGTGACTGGGTAATCGAAAGGTGACCATGTGGAGGGGCCAGCTCAATAAGGAGCATGCAAGGGGATGTGTGTCGGTCTGCTACCGGGATGTTTCTGAGGCCGACGGTCGACCACGGTTTCTCGTCTTATATGACCTCGGGGGCTTATTTTCTTGCTCCTTCCAGAGGTCACTGGGATCGCAAGACTGCGGTTCAGTCACCTCGTTTTCTATGTTGGAATCTTCTAAATCTTGGTGACTTCTGGCAACCCATGTTCGCCAGTGTTTATGGGGGACTCAACCCTTTCTGGCGGGTTTTCGGCAGGCTTCGTCTCCATTCGCCTTTTATCTGAAAAGAGGGAATTCAAGCAGTCACCGGGTCTTTAGGAAAGATAAACAGATGCACCAAAAAGGGGAGAATGGAGAGAAATTTATGTGAGGGCTGAGTTTCTCACGCCCTTCCTCAGTTAGTTATCAGTACGAAATTACGTTATTTTGGGTTGCAGGGTAGTTCGGAGGTTTGGGTTTGCTTAGGAAGTGGTTTCCCCACTTAACAATATCAGAATCTACAAAATAAATCTTGAGCCTCGAAAGTAGTCTTTTAGTTTATGGTTCAGATTATTTATTTTAGGTTAGAGATGAAAACAATCGAAATTTATGCTCTTATCTAGTAATCTTTTTACAATTACAAACTTCGATACTGAAGGAATGATACAATAAAGGAGTGGCAAGTGGATGTAAAATTTTTTAAAATGACACGAATGCAATACCACTAATCAATTAGTCTATTAATTGATTAATTCATTTTATTGATTAAATAAAATTTGGTAGATCAAACATTTTGTCATTTTAAAACAGAACTTTCGTCCTTCCTGTGTTATATTACTTTTAAGACTTACGATGTCACTCGATTACATCACCCCTTTGATCAGGATTGATTTTCTTCATTGATCTGCAAAGTATTTGTTTAAATTTGCTAAAAATTACCCACGATGTCACTCGATTACATCACCCCTTTGATCAGGATTGATTTTCTTCATTGATCTGCAAAGTATTTGTTTAAATTTGCTAAAAATTACCCCCAAAATTGAAATTTTCTAAATGACGAGTTACTGTCATAAAGTGGAGAGGAAATACTTTTCCTTTTCTTTACTACAAGCAAAGTATGTGGCCACAGGGAAAGTAACAGTGCAGGATCTTTCTCCTTTAGTATAAGGTATTTTCAAGCAAACTACACGTAATGGAGACAAAAGATTACAATGAAAACTCGGTTTTACTAACAACAATTAAGATTAACCCTTTCCAGTCTTGGGGCTTTCGAGTGAAGCCATCCGTCTCTCTTGTACTAGGTATCGAGGGCTTCTCACAGAAGCCCAACCCAAAACCATCCATATCTTTGTAATAACTTAATATAGCTTCCCAAGAATTTATCCAATCCATAGCCTGTTTTTTTCTCCTTGAGCTCTGTCAATTAAAGAAAACCTTTCTCCCCCAATCAATCCATAATCTACCCCCGAAAATAATATTCAGAACTACGCCAAAAATTCGGCTTCTCTCTGGCGACACTAGCTCATTTCACCCACGACTTTCCCAGGTGAAAGTCGTCTCTCGCTAGTTGCTGGCTTTGTTTTCACTCACGTTTGTAACGCTGTCATCAAGTCGCCCTACATCCCCAAAATTTAATTAAGAAGTAATTGGTGCTCTTCCCTCGGATCCGATATCTCATTTTTCTGACTCTGAGAAACAAAATTTTCACTGTAATCTATATTTGTAAAAAAAAAAAAAGTCAGTCATCGTATGATAAACTCGCTGTGTTCAATCACATGTTGAAATCGAGAACGTTTCTCCGAGCCGTAATTCATAACGATGCCGGTTAGTAAACTGCTAATGAATTATTTCTAATTTAACAGAAATAAATCCTTTATGAAGGCTCATATATATAGTAATGCTGTTCAATGTAAAACAAAAATTACTGAGAGAACCATTAAATATAAATTTGAAATATTCTTCAAGATATGTCAACATTATCATACAGGGGGATTATCTTGTGGGCCAGGTACATTTACAACTGATGCACGAATCCATACACCCACCCTGCATACCCCACTGACCAAGTCTGATAGTAAATATGGGATTCACACACACACACACACACACACACACACACACACACACATTATATATATATATATATATATATATATATATATATATATATATATATATATATATATATATATATATATATATATATATTCTTATAAATATTATTCTATTCGACCTGTTTCCTTTAATTGGTAGGAATAGAATCAAAACCAAAAGGAAAAAAAAAAGAAACAAGACAAGACAGTGTAAAGTCCCTGCTGAGTGGGTTTTCTGTGGTGGCGACCAGTTTTCTTTGCCTCTCCTAGGTTCGCCGCTCCTTGGATAACGGGTCACGCAGGTTCAGTCATACCCAATCATTTAAATTGTTCTATGTAAATATTTACCTGCTACCAACTTGTATGTTATGTGTTTCTTTTTCTCAGGTATCAGAATGTATTCAACTCTGCTATTATCCATTTGTGTAACTCAAAGTGTGTTTGTTTATTGTATTTATTGTCAAATGTTATTAACATCAGGTCACCCTAGTTCTCATTGTATTCCTCGGCGTGACGTCAGTCCGCTGCTATATAAACTGCCTGTGTCCTCAATAAAGTAGAAGTAACCTTATCCTGCTCGTTTCTTTCACACCTCTTAAAGTGGTGAACCCGGAGTGGTTCCCGGAACCATTAGCGGACTCACACGGTGACTCAGTCTTGGCCCCAGGAACTACCCATGTCCCTAGCAGACTCATTACGGTGCTGTAACCAGCGTTCAGGCGTGCTGACTCTCATTGGCAAATCACCAGCGTCATTAGTGGACTCACACGGCGTGCTCCCAAGAGCGTGTTGACGCGAGTATCCACTCCAATTAAGAGGGCGAGAGCGAGCTATGGACGCGGACATCCCCTCCTTCGTTCAGTTAACCGCGAACCTCGCGGATTCAGACGTTTACCTCCCACCCATATCACCTGCTCCCTCCCCCGTGCCGAGGCTCTAGCATTCCTCCACATCGCTGCCCGCGCCCCGCACACTGCTCTGCCCGGCAGGACAAACAAAAGCTGCCCTTGCCAAAAAGCTGCCGCCTTTCACTCAGAGGAACCCATCATCGTGACTGTACGGGGTCGAGGGTCAGTTCAGGCTAGCGGAACTCACGGACGAGGTGCTACAAGCTGACGCAGTGATTAACGCCCTGCTGGAGGAGGTCTACAGGAAATTCGTCCTGTGGGTGTCCGCCGCACGCCCCCTCACCTACCGCCACCTGAAAACATCCCTCATCGAGACTTGCTCCCTGCCGGTTGCCGAGAGGACCGCCCGCGCCCTTGACGTCATCATCAACCCGCGGCAGGAACAGAGCGTCATGGAGTTGTGGGGTATGATCCAGGACCTCCTCATCCTCCCCGCCACCGACAGCAGTGGTAAGCAGTCCAAGATAAGCCTGTCGCGGGAGATTCTCCTCCGCCAGCTCTTCCTGGAAGCCCGTACTCAGATCCTCGAGCCCTACACCATGCCCCTCGAGGTCTTGATCCGCACGGCGCAGCAGCTGACCAACTCCGCAAAGGCAGCAGAGTGGGCATCAGCGCCCGAATACCCCATCAGTTCCATTCAACAGGAGGAGGGCGCAGAGGAGGAGATAAGTGCCGTCACCAGGAGGCGGCCACTGTATCATCACAAATAGAACCCACCGGGCCCTTGCTACTACCACCAGCAGTACGGCAAGGATGTCCGGAACTGCCAACCCGCATGTTCATTCGCCCATCCAAAAAACAGGGGAGGTGGCGGCCAGCAGAACAGGCTGCCATGGCAACAGAGGAACCCAGGAGCCCAGAGCCATTAGGCTTCTATGTCCACGACACTATCTCTGGCAGGATGAAGTTGGTCAACACAGGGGCCATTAGATCAATATTTCCACTATCCAGGGAGGACCGCAAATGCTCACCGGACCCGGCTGCCTTCCTGACAGCCGTCAACGGGTCCCCCATCCTCTCCTACGGCACCAGGCTCCTGTCGATCTCCATCCTTGGCCAGAGGCATTCCTGGAACTTCGTCATCATGGACGTAAGGACCCCGCTCCTGGGCGCAGATTTCCTCTCCCACTTCGGGTTGGCAGTCGACGTCGGTCGAAACCTTCTCCTCGACACCGACTCCTGCCAGTCCCTCCGTTGGCAACGGGACCCAGCACGCCTACCATCTGCTCCTTTGCCCCCCACCAGTACACACAGCTGCTGAAGGAGTTCCCCGATGTATTCAGGCCTGAGCTCCATCAGGTACCCGGGACCCCAGCAAAACATGGCATCTACCACCACATAAAAATGAAGGGCCCCCCAAACATGCAAGGTTCTGGAGGCTTCCCCCTCAGCGCCTTCAGGAGGCCAAGAACGCCTTCGCCGAAATGGAGCGGATGGGAATATGCAAGAAGGCCTCCAGCCCATCGGCCTCTCCTCTCCACATGGTGTAGAAACCAGACGGCACCTGGAGACCCTGCGGAGACTACAGGTGGCTCAACCTAACAATTGAACCTGACCATTACCCCCTGCTGAACTTGCAGGACCTCACGGCGTCCTTCCATGGGGCCAAAATATTTTCTAAGCTGGATCTCTTAAAATCTTACTTTCAGCTACCAGTTGCTCCAGAGGATATCCCGAAAACCGCCATCATCACGCCTTTCAGGTCCTACGCCTTCGCCTTCTCCACCTTCGGCCTGAGGAATGCGGGAGTGACCTTCCAGCAGCTCATGGACAGCATCCTGGGGGACCTGAAGTTCTGCGTCTGCTACGTGGATGATATCCTTATATTTTCCAGGTCCCATAAAGAGCACCATAGGCACATCTGGGCGGTCCTGCAGCACCTGCAGGAGAATGGCCTCTTCATCAGATTTGACAAGTGCACCTTCGGCGTCGAGAAAGCTGACTTCCTAGGCCACGAGATATCCCCAGATGGTGTCCACCCGCTCACATCAAAGGTCGCAGCCGTCACCAGGTTCCCCGTCCCCACCTCCGTCAAGGCTGTCCAGGAGTTCCTTGGGATGGTGAATTACTACAGGAGGTTCATCCCCGGGGTTGCACACACCATGGCGCCCCCCTGACGGAAATCCTGAAAGGCCAACCAAAATCCTTAGTGTGGGGATCCAGCCAGCAGCAGGCCTTCTCCCTGATGAAGGCCGCCCTCACTGAGGCAACCGTCTTGGCCCACTAGGAACCCAGTGCTCCCCTCCAACTGACGACAGACACCATTGCTCCTGGAGGGTACGCCCTTCACAATCTACTCGGACCACCAGCCACTGGTCCACGCCTTCACCAAGCAGGGGGACGCATGGTCTTCCAGGCAGCAATGGCACCTCATGGCCATCGCAGAGTTCACCTACTCAGTCAAATACCTCCCCGACAGGAAGAACCCGTAGCAGACGCCCTCTCCAGAATTGAGCTCAATGCAGTGCAGCTTGGGATCAACTATGAGGACCTCACCCGGGAGCAGACCACCGACCCAGAGACTCCAGCCTACCGCACTGCCATCACATCCCTGAAGTGGAGGGACGTGGCCCTCGCCCCCGGGGGTCCAAACCTCCTCAGCGACATCAGCACCGGCCAGCCTCGCCCCCTGGTGCCCGCCTCCCATCGCTGCCAGGTATTCGATGTCATCCATGGGCTGTCCCACCCCTCCGGCAGGAAGACGGCCAAGCTGCTGACAGAGAAGTTCGTCTGGCACGGAATGCAGAAGGAAGGACCTGGGCAAGACAGTGCCTTCGGTGCCAAACTAGCAAAGTTAGTCGTCACACCGAGTCCGGGGTAAGTGAGTTTCCACAACCGAGGTGGCGTTCCAGCCATATCCACATCGACATCGTCGGCCCTCTTCCCCCGTCAGGCAGGGCCAGATATCTCCTGATGGTTGTCGACTGCTCAACCAGGTGGCCCGAAGCTATGCCCATGCAAGAAGCCACCGCCAGTCCGTGCGCCGAGGTCCTCCTTTCCAGCTGGATCAGCCACTTTGGCATCCCAGGCCACATAACCACCAACAGGGGCCCATGCCTTCCTGTCCGAATTGTGGTCCACCCTGGCACACCTGCTGGGGCCATCTCACCACACCACCACTGCCTACAACCCTGCAGCCAACGGCTTGGTCGAGCATTTCCACAGGTCGCTGAAGGTGTCCCTCATGGCCCGCTGCACTGCTGAGGATTGGAAATACCAGCTGCCGTGGGTCCTCCTCGGGCTGAGAACCACCCCCAGAGCCAACGACAACCTGTCTGCAGCTGAGAAAATCTACAGAGAGCCTCTTGTAGTCCGGGGCGAACTAGTCACAGTGGACCGCCACAACCCATCAGTCCAAAGGCTTCGTGATATAGTCGGCAAGTTCGCCCCCTGTAAGTGGACATACACAGACAGGTCAGTCGCCTTCACGCCGTGCCGCCTGGCTTGTCCTCCACCACTCACGTCTTCGTCAGGGACGACACCGTCTACCAACCACTGACCAGGCCCTACAGGGGGCCCTTCCGCGTGCTGGAAAGGAATAACAAGGCCTTCCGGCTTGCCCTTCACGGAAAGGATGACTGGGTGTTGGTCGACCGCATCAAACCCGCCCTCCTGGAGGAGGACTCAGATGTCACCGCACTGCACCCTCCGCCTGAGCAGTCGTCTCCGCAGCCGGGCCGCCGCAGAAAGAGGATGTGCGGCTGCCCCCGAAACATCCGCCCACGCCCACAGCCAGCCACTCCCACACACAGCGCAACCCCCCCTTACTTCACGCAGCCGTGGCACTCTTCAATGCCCCAGCAGATACGTCGATTAATCAGACGTTACCCACGTCTTGTGGAGGGGGAGTATTTGTAAAGTCCCCGCTGAGCAGGTTTTCTGTGGTGGCGACCCGTTTTCTTTGCCTCTCCTAGGTTCGCCACTCCTAGGATAACGGGTCACGCAGATTCAGCCATACCCAATCATTTAAATTGTTTTATGTAAATATTTACCTGCTACCAACTTGTATGTTATGTGTTTCTTTTTCTCAGGTATCAGAATGTATTCAACTCTGCTATTGTCCATTTGTGTAACTCAAAGTGTGTTTGTTTATTGTATTTATTGTCAAATGTTATTGACCTCAGGTCACCCTAGTT
The DNA here is from genome assembly GCF_040412425.1 of Macrobrachium rosenbergii. Taxonomy (NCBI): domain Eukaryota; kingdom Metazoa; phylum Arthropoda; class Malacostraca; order Decapoda; family Palaemonidae; genus Macrobrachium; species Macrobrachium rosenbergii. The sequence goes on from NC_089781.1 coordinate 39,461,342, forward strand.
CTCATTGTATTCCTCAGCATGACATCAGTCCGCCACTATATAAACTGCCTGTGTCCTCAATAAAGTAGCAGTAACCTTATCCTGCTCGTTTCGTTCGCACCTCTTAAAACAGCACCAAAAACCAAGCTTCCTCCATTAAAAAAACTGGGGAGAGAGGCATGCAGTTGTTGTTTTGAAAATCCAGCCGTCTCAGCAGATCATGAATTTAGCTTAGCAACCAATCCAACAGAAATGGTTTCACCAGGGCCACCTTTAGTGAGGGTGTCCCTAAGCATCACTTTTCTCTGAGCCGTGTATCGGCGATGTTTTTTGTCATTTTTCAGACTGACACAGGCTGTGAAGGGTTGAATATCCACAACAGGCCAAGCCCAAACATGCCGTCCCAGGTCAGAGAGAGTCGAGTGGTCATCCAAAGAGCACAATCGTTAGTGCTCCTGCTCTTTGTCCTTTGTTCCTTTCTAATTTCGTGGAAGCGGCGTTACACATTTTTTCTCAGACCCCAGGCATCAGTTGCAAGTGCGTGCAAGCATCCTATGTGAGGTTAGTCTGAGAATGACAACTATTCGCTGTCCTTCTGTTACCTCTCCCACTGTATTTCCATTTTCACTTTCCCCCTTCTCAGCCACTGACTGAAGATCCTGATGAAACCATATTTCCTTTATGAAGTTGATTATATGAAGTACAATTAATGTTGCCTTGGAACCTGATCATACCATTTTTTGGAAGAGGAATAGCTTTTAATTTGCTAGAAAACTACTTATAAAAGTGTTATGATCGTGTCTCAAATGTTGCGTCATACTTTAAAAAGTAGGGGAAATATTACAGTGTACGAAGGGGACGAATTGGGAGCTGTTATTGGCTCATGTAGATTCCCTCACTGTAACAACTCATTTTGTTGGACTGGGAGGGTGATCAAGGAGAATATTTGATTTATTAGTTCAAGAATAAATCAGGATATTCAGTAACCTAGTTCCAACTGGTGACCTAATCTAATTAAGTTACTTATCTGTCTGTTGGGGGTAACTGTTAGCCTTAATTGATAGGATTACACGGGTTTTTGGTATAGCAAGGCTGCATAAATCACAGTAACTATTAATTAAACCATCCACTGAATGACCCATGTAACAGTGGTTGACCTTTGCCACGATCTCTAATTAACTCAAAGAGATAAAGAACTTAGAATCAAATTAACTACAAATTAATTTCAAAGAGAAAAAGTCAGATCATATTAATTTCATGCTAAATTCTTCCAAACAAGGATACAGGCCAAGGTAAGTAGCAGTAAGAATACCATTTTTATAAAAAGAGATTAGCATAGGTAGGGAAGTATGCATTAACTGAGAGCAGGTATAATTTACAATTTACAAAGTGTAAGGGAAATATTACTGCATTCGCACAATGCCAGTCCGGCCCGCCGTGTAAGTTACCAACTTGAGTTAATATTTGCTAGTCATCGGCCAATGATTAATGCATGATAGTAATTCTGAACTAGTTAGCTTTGCATGACAGTGCTGGGAGGATGTGTGCCAAGCGTTTCTCTCGTAGAATAGGATGGACAATTTACACAAGCCCATAGGATTTCTTACAAAACAGCAGCTGTTCGTCACTACAGAGAAGGCCACCAACTAGGTGTTGCGAAGTTAATAAATCGCCCTAGTGCGGAATTTTATCACATTTCCTTGCCATTAATATCGCCAAGCAATGATAATGTGGTTAATTTCATAGTCTGCATTCTCAATTAAGGTAAATTCAGGCCAGTCAGGACATCACGGATCCATTCCTTTGTGTCCCGAATGGCCCCGCAGTAAGCATGGTGGATGATTGGAGCGTTTAATTCAGCGCGAGACAAAAAAAAAAAAAAGAGAAAAAATAACTGAAGGTCATGATAAGTTAGTTTTCCATCTCCATAACGTAAAATCAATTTCATTTTTGGTACATTTAGTTAAAACTTGTATTCCCATTTTAGCTTCTTTTGTTTTGTAAAAGGAATTCGAGTGTTCTGTGATTTTTATTGTGAAATAACCAACGGAGTCGAGTTGTGTATTGCTCCACCAGTCTGCTCCCTGACGTTTGTTTTTAATCAACCGCTGCTGCTGTGTAATAATGGGACCCGTGCGACATTTTGGAGAATGGGGTACCTGTGCTCCAGTAGTGCCACCTTAAAACCCCTGTTGTTGTTGTTGTGTGATATGGTGCCTGTGTAGCGCCACAAGTCACCATCGTGTCTGCCTCAATATGCCACTTAGGAAACTATGCCAAGTGTAGTATTCGGACGCTAATATTAAAAAAAAAAATACTTCAATAGTACAGGGAAATAGGTATAGGATGCAGTACAACAGACAAAAGCAAGTGATAATTTAGTCAGGGAATTACTTATTTAGGAAATTTAACAAGAAAAAGTTCCTATACAAATGCTCTGACGTAGGAAATTTATATGAAACTAAAAAGAACATTATTTAACCATTCTTAGCAATACAAGCTATATGGTTCAGTGGTAACTAGGCTAGGTTAAGATTGCTAAGACAATCCATCGGTGAAATAGCGAAAGAAGACGTATTTCAGAAAAGAAACATGCCCGTGTGCATTTACAAGAATTTTACTTATTTTCTCCGGCAGTACGAACTTTGCTGGCTGAATATCTCTCTCTCTCTCGTCCATTCAAGTAGGCATTCAACATAACTCCAAAGTGTACGTGCACTGTCTTTATTGAAAGAACGGGCCGACATAGATTATTAATTAAAATAAAGCAGATAAACAGAAACACCTCTGTCCCACAGATAGATGAGGATGAGTTAAGATTAATCAGTTTAAAGCTGTTGGTCATGAGTAGCTGTTAATCAGCTCAGTGGTCTGGTAAAACTAAGGTATACTTAATTTATCCAGACCTAAGCGTAAAACGTAGCCTTCTTCCCTCTGCATGAAAAGAAAGTAGCACAGCGGGTACTAGGAACTAGTCACTCACGAGGCCCAAAAGCAACTAAGAAGTTTATTTTCCTTTTCCACAGTGCCACCAATCTGAGCCACAGTCACAAACTGAATAGCTTACCTATCTCTTTCTACTTACTTTCCCTTTTTCTCCTACTTATTAATTAAACTCTGCTTGGGGCAGAGTGCATTTTTCTCTTAAATACAATTAGTAGACCCAGGTCAAGTGTTGATTCCTAGGAACGCACTAGCACCATTGTGCTATAAAAAAAAGGAGCAAAAAAAAGAAAAGAAAAGAAAATTCCTTTTGTGACATAAGCTACACCTGTACAGAGTGCCATCAGTGTGAGCTTTGCATGGCACACTCAACCACAGTGCCACCTTATTGAAAAGGTGCCACAACACTGAAGTGTCACCCAAATCTGAGGGACACTTCCTCACTGCCGAAGTATGTCCAGTCAACCCAGATAGACGCCCTTACCTAACCGTACCATGGCAACTGACAATCACAGAGCCTTCTTGGAGCTGGGGAAGGAGGCAGGTCTCACAGGATCCGACCTCACCAAGTGGGTCAAGGAATAGCTGGATGACTTGGCCAAACAAGAGAAGGAAGAAAGACTGGAACAGCGGAATTATGAAGCCGAACAGAGGAGGTATGAAGAGGAACAGAGGTAGCTGGAAGATGAAAGAGAAGAATGGAGAAAACAGCATGAATTAGCCTTCAAGGAGAGTGAGCTAGCTCTCAAAGAAAAGGAGCTCGAGCTGGAGAAGGCTCGAAGGGAAAATGCTGAAGCCATGGCTACCCAACATGCCTCCAACCCCACACCTGCTGCACCAAATGCTCTGATCTCAGGCATTAATTCCCTTGCCCCAAGTGGACTGAGGAAGAGCCAGAAGCCTGGTTGGAGGAAATAGAGGCACTCTTTGACAACTACAACACCACTGAGACAGAGAGGGCCTTATAGTGCACCAGATAATTGCATATTTCATAAGAATCGTTCAGATAGTGAAACAAGCATGAAATTTTGCACAAGTGCTCTTTAAAGTTCCCTCTATCAGAAAGGGCGCTGGCCACGCAAAAATTTAATATGGCGGCCAAATTCCAAGATGGCGGCCAGTATCGACAGATTTTGGCTAATTTTTCACTAGAATGGCATGTATTTGCTTCTAGCAATATGGTAAACTCTTCCATACTATTTCTTGTGAATATTATGTTTCTGTAGCTTCCCAGTACAGTTTACCTTTAAATATGGGGCTATATGGCTGCCAAGAAAAGGTAGAAACAATAATTATAATGTGAAATAATGCCCGTTCAACAATTATCGTTTTAAGCATGGATCTTGGTTTCTGTGGTTTTAGATCCTAATGAGGCCATCTCTTTCGAATAACTCATCAATTTTGAAGGAAAATTAATAAATGTAAAAGAGTGTATGTCTGCACACAACCAGGGCACACTGGTGACATCACTGCTGTGTAACTCAGCATGGGGTTCAGTGCCAGCTAATCCAGCTTTACTAATCCTGTAGTCTTAGACTAGTAGTTGTAGTATAGTTTAGTTTAGTGTCCCAAATGCTTTCTAACAGCCCCAGACCAGCTATAGTTAGATAGCCGCACCTGAATAGACAGGATGTGCCAGCAGGGGAGAGCCGAGCCAAAGGGTATGGGGCTGTACATGATGGTTCATGTACTTACCCGGATGGTGTACAGATCACACGGGACTTAAATGGCACTGGATGAATGATCGGGCTAGGTGTAGGGAGACCGAACCTAGTTGAATCCCCATACAGGAATGTGTGCTTTGTTTAAGGTGGTAAAGGATAACCCCTCGGCCTTAATCAAAGTGAAATTATGGCAGAATGTGATGCCAATCCAATATTGAGCAGTAGAAAAACAAACTGGAGTTTGTGTTGTCTTTGTCAGAAGGACAAAGAGGTGAGCACTTGACATCACCTCCAAGTCATCATCATCCTAGACCATGATGGGTACACAATGCTGGCAAGGAACATTCCCATGTTCAGTGAAATTAATGAAATGCCACTGATAATGGATCCAGCAAGGCTGGATGAAGGTGATGGCATAGAGGCCACTCTCAGGAAAAATGCAGCAAAATACCATGTGAACTGTCGACATGTTGTTTAACAACACTAAACTGGACCGTGCAAGAAAGCGACAATCCAATGACCAGACCAGCAACACTGAGACTAGTCGTGCAAAACTGCGCCGAACCAGTCATGACAATGAAGTTTGCATTTTCTGTGAGAAAGTGGCACCTGCATCTGATCTCAGACAGGCTAGTACTAAGGGCCTTGACTTGAAATTGCGTGAATGTGCAGAGATACTTAGTGATGGCAAGCTCCTTGCTAAGTTGACTGGTGGGGATGTCATTGCACAGGAGTTTAAGTATCACCATGCCTGTCTTTGTGCCCCTCTACAACAGAAAAAGGTCCTACCTGAGGGCCTTGAGAAAGACCAAGGTAGCACTGAGTCAGAATCAGATGTGTATCCACTAGTTCTGTCAGAACTGATGACATACATTGTTGAAAACAACCTTTGTTCAGATGATCAGTCACATTTCGGCTGGCAGATATTTGCCACCTCTACCAACAACGTCTGGAACAATTAGGTGTAGAGTCACCAAGTGTAAATTCCACGAGACTCAAAGACAAACTTCTGGCAGAAATTCCAGAACTTGAGGCTCATAAATCTGGCAGAGATGTATTACTTGCATTTCAAAAGGATGTGGGGAAAAGCACTTGCTCAATCATCTGATCTTTCAGAGGCAGTTATCATTGCTAAAGCAGCAAATATTCTCAGAAAGTCTATACTTGATCATCAGTCACGGTTTGATGGCACATTTTCTGAGGCTTGTGTACGAAATTCTGTGCCTCCTCTCCTGCTCCAGTTTGTAGGGATGGTTGAGCATGGGGCTGACATCAAGTCACAGTTACGATTTGGAGCATCAAAGTCAGACCAGGCCATTGCACAGCTCATGCAGTTCAACTGCTACTCCCGATACAAAGAGGGAGCAACAACTCATAGACACTCCAAAGACAGAGAAACACCATTCCCAGTCTACATGGGACTCTCAGTCTATGCCAAAACCAGGAAGAGAAACCTGGTTGAAATGCTACATCAGTATGGCCTCAGTATCTCTTATGACAGAGTACTGGAGGTCTCTGCAGTTAGGAGATGCCACAGTTAGCAAATATGTGGAGGAGGGTGTGGTCTGTCCCCAGTACTGCGAAAAGGGTTGTTCACCACTGCAGTGATGGACAACATCGACCACAACCCATCTGCAACTACTGCCACTACCTCCTTCCATGGAACTAGCATCTCCATATTTCAGCACCCCACCAAGGAGAACACTGGACAGGAAAGACAGCAACTAAAGTTTGCACCTGAGAAAGTGAGGTCGGTGCCTGAATTGCCGGACACATTCACAAACATCTCACCAGCTTCCTTTCAAACAAAGAACCCTGTGCCACCAAACACTGCAATACCAAAGCCACCCACAGATATCTTGGGGCCACAGCTTGCACTGGAGTATCAGTGGCTAGACAAGGTCATAGTCACCCAGGAAATAGATGATGCAGTGAATCTGACGTGGTCAGCTCATCACGCTTCAATGAAGAGAAGCCCAGAATTTGAAGTAACCATAACTTCATTGCTTCCTCTCCTGCGTGATCAGGCTCATTCTGTTGCTATGATCAAACACGTGATGCAGAAAGTGCAGGATGTCACTGATTTTCTGAACCCTGGCCAGATACCCATAATCACAGCTGATCAGCCAATCTATGCCGTAGCAAAGCAGGTGCAGTGGCAGTGGCCTGATCAGTATGGCGAAGACAAGTATCTGGTAATGTTTGGTGGTCTGCACATTGAGATGGCAGCAATGACATCTCTTGGTACTCTTCTTCATGGCAGTGGTTGGACAGGAGCTCTGGTGGAGGCAGGAGTTGCTTCATCTGGAACTGCAGAATCCTTCCTGTCAGCTGCAAGTGTAACCAGGACACGGCAGATGCACCAGGTTACAGCCTCTAGTTTGTACAAACTCCTGAGGACAGCATACACTGACTACTGTGCTGAGAAAGCAAAACAACAATGAGCAGGCATTAGAGTTTGAGAGTGGTGTGACCTTCGAAGACAGCAGAGTCCACAGTTCCACTTCTGGCACATGGTGTTGTCTATGGAACTTGTGATATTCCTACTGATCAGGTCCTTCCGTGAGGCCAATTTTGTCCTCTACTGCCAGGCATTGCATGAGCTGATACCCTACTTCTTTTCCAACAATAATACAAACTATGCTCGTTGGCTGCCTATTCACCTCAGGGACATGCTTACCCTAGAGAGTTCACACCCAGAGTTGCACAAGGAGTTCAAGGCTGGCAACTTTGTTGTGCACAAGACCAGTCGCCAGTTCTCAGCAATGGCTCTTGACCAAGCTCATGAGCAGACCAATGCCTTTATAAAGGCTGATGGCGGAGCCATTGGGCTGACTGAAGATCCGTCAGCACTCAGAAGATGGATGGTGGCTGGCCCAGAGATCATCCGCTTGGTGTCTGCATACGAAACAGAGGTTCAAAGTAAGGAGTCTAATGAGCAGACAACACACCATGAACAAACACCTCATGCGCAGAAGACATTCTTGGAGAGAGTCAGCAAGCTGTCATTGGCTTTGCAACACTTGGGAAGTCCTTTTCAGGAAGAGAGCCAGGATCTGTATTCCATTGACAACAAAGACATTGCCCACCCCAGCTCAGCAGAACTTCTACAGACACACCTTGACAGAGGCCGCACTAAATTTCAGAAGTTTTCAGACTCTTTGGCAAACAATGCAGTCTCCTTCTATGAGTCGATAAAGAAGAACAGAACTGACTTCTTCAGGCAAGAAGCTGCTCCTGTAGAACAGTCAAAGCAGAAACTTCTGAAGGAGGATTGCCAGCTTTTCTCAAAGCTATTTATATCCTGTCAGAGCTGTGAATGTGATCTGCAGGAATTCTTCCAACATGAGAATCAAACATTCCCAGCTTCCCTTAGTGAGGTGGTAGGCTGTACACATGTCAGAAGTCTCAGCTGACCTCGGTCCTGGAGAGTCATGTTACACTAGAAGACAAAGAACCAAAGACTGATGTCCTCATTGTAGATGGATCAGCTTTGGTCCATGCCTGCCACCAAAGAAAGGAAAGACCTTTGAGGGCTATGCACTTTGCGACTTCTTGCCTGTGATACAATCCTATAGCAGCAAGTACACATCATCACATCTTGTATTTGATGTATACAATACATCCAGCCTCAAAGCTGAGACCAGGCTCCAACGTGGTCAAGGAGGAAGGGGCAAGGTGACAGACAAGAACACAATTCCATCCAACTGGCGCAATTTCCTAAGACACGATGCCAACAAGACAGAGTTGTTCCAGTTCCTGGCAGACAAAGTTGCCCAGATGTCTGCCACAAATGTTGTCATTGCCACGAAAGGGTCTGCTGTCCTCAGCACTCATGAGGCTAGTCTTCAGGGACTGGAAAAGTGCTCTCATGAGGAAGCTGACACCCGCATCTTTCTCCATGCCAAATATGCCACAGAACATGGAGCCAAGACCATCACGGTTAAAGCAAATGACACAGATGTTCTGGTCGTTGCAGTCAGTGCTTTTCTCCACTCTCCACAATCTAGGGCTAGAGAAGCTATGGGTGGCATTTGGCCAAGGCCAGAGCCTGCGCTGGATTGCTGTGCATGACCTGTGCAACTCTCTGGGCCAGGAGAAGGTGAATGGCATGCTCTTCTTCCATGCGTTCACAGTCTGTGATACAGTGTCAGCCTTCGGAGCAAGGGCAAGAAGACCGCCTGGCAGACATGGAACATCTTTCCAGAGGCCTCCACTGTGTTCTCCAAACTGAGTCACTACCCTCTCAGAGTGGAAGAGAGTGACCTGAAGGTCCTGGAGAGGTTTGTCATACTTATGTATGAAAGATCCAGCACTGCTGGCACTGTGGATGAGGCTAGACTTGATATGTTTGCCAGAAAACAAAGGGCATATGAGGCCATTCCACCAACCAGGGAGCTCTCCTCCAACACACCAAGCGTGCTGCGTACCAGGCTGGTTGTGTGTGGGGGCAGGCCACCCAGTGTCAGCCACAGCCAGAGAACCCTGCTGAGTGGGGATGGCAAAAGTCTGGTGAAGCATGGCAAGTCCTCTGGACAACCAACTCGCCCTTAGCCAAGAGTTGCCAACAGCTTACCAAATGTGGATGCAAAGCAGGCTGTCGGGGAAAGGTGCAAGTGCTACAAGCTGGGTCTTCCCTGCACAGCTCTGTGCACTTGCAAATGTGAAGTCTAGATAAATATTGCCCTCTCTTCAGTAGATAATCTAGCTTGAGCATCCAACGTGTCATGCTATGCCTACCTTCTTATCCTCGAATTTTTCAAAGGTGTAGGTTGAGAGACCTATACATAGATTGGTTGCGTTTAGTCCGTATTTCTCTTCTTTTCTTTTATGGTTACAGTCTTAGACACAATGTTGTATGTGACCATACCATTACTATTTCAGTTGAAAATAGCATATTAGTTAAACTGTCTGATCACATGAATATACCATTAAATAAAAACAGTTGGTCTCTATGTCTGCTAGCGCTGTGGATAGAAAAAAAACTTTTATGGCAACCATTTTTGTACGCCATCTTGGTTACAATTCATTTAGTAAGGGTTTTTCAATAAAATGTGTGGTATGGAACATTTTTATAACCTAAAGTCGAGGTTTAAAAAAACTGGCATATTCCATCCAATAGATGCTCCCAAACCAGTGAATCTCAACATAGATGGCGGCCATTTTGAAAAATAGCCGCCATCTTGGATTTTCAGGTGGCCAGCGCCCTTTTCTAAGAGAGCGTAGTCTTAGGAATGTTTGTGCCAAATTTCATGCTTGTTTCACTATCTGAACGATTTTTACAGCAATCTGCTGCACTATTAGTGCCGGCCAAGCACATGGAAGGAAAAGCTAAGGCAGCCCTTCACTCACTAGAGAAGAGTCAGAAAGGCAACATGGTCGAAGTGTATAGGTCATAACGAAGGCCTATGAAATAACCCTGGAGAAATGGAGGCAGTGGTTCCAAGGTCTTGCCAAGGAAGTCGGCTGGTCCTGGACTGAATGGATCTGTCTTAAGACCCAAGCTGGTACCCACTGGTTCAACTCCTTGTCATGCACTATGTTCGAGGACCTTTAGTATCGGACCATGCTAGAGGATCTTTACCAATGCGTGCCTGGACCCCTTGCTGTGTATCTCAATGATAAGCAGCCCTATCCAGGCACATCCACTTTGACTGGCATGCCACCCCAAAAATAAAAACCACCTTCCGCCCACCGAAGTGGTCAGTGGAAGGGCATGCACAAAACAGTTCTTAGTCTAGTCCTCTCTCTCCAGGAAGGGACGGCCAGCAACGAGGTCCTCCCTCTCCCTAAAGGGACAATTCAGGAGGAGCAGTACCACTGTAGGACATGCAAGAGGACAGGCCACTCCACTAATTGGGAGGGCTGCCCAAATAAGCAATGCCCGGCGGATGTTCCCGACTAAGACTCTCTGGGAGTCTCTGACCTCCAGCTGGGGCAGGAATCTCTGTCTCAGTCTAACTCAAGCCATCTGCGAGGTATTGCACCTCCAGACCCCTCGTCAGGCATGCCTGACCCTCAATCACTGCCAGTGCCACTTGCGAGCGCTGAGCAGTGCCATGCTCCACCCGTCTCGGACGTTGAGCCACCACTCGACGAGGACCCTGTGCCAGATCCAGGATCCCTTACAGCATTAATCATAGCAACTGGTGAGCCTCCAGTACCCGACATTTCTTCTTCACCAAACCCATCCCCAGAGGATGAACCCCTGGTGGACCAATCTGCTACACCTTCCCTGGAAGACCAGGAACTGGCCTCGCCAGACACAGAGGTCAAGACCGCCCGTGCTGCTGTTGTTGCAGCAGTCGGATTCGGGAGCCCTCCTGTAGCCGCAGAGGTTACCCCTGACCTTGCACCCTCTAGTCCTTCTGGCCTTTCCCCAGAGTCGGTGCCGTCATTACCTCCTAGGTCTGACATAGATAGGCCTTGGAGGAACCTGAAGAAGAAGAAGAAGGGGTGGAAGAGAGCCAAGTAGTTGCCAGAACCATAAGCTCATCCTGGCACTCTTGCCCTATTGGCACAGTGCCATTCCATCTTAGAGTGATCTTGGCTCCTGCCCAGAGGAGGTAGCCAGCATGATCTCTATCATACTACAGCCTAGACCAGATTGAGTACATCGTAGCAGTAACCTTGTCACTTACACCTTACATCAAGCCGCAGTAACCACGTAAGTACAATGTTGTAGAAACTTCGACAAGAGAGATTGTACTTTTCTGCAAGTTGTAGTATAGTTTTATATATTCTCTTTAAATTTATGTAAAGTGGAAGTGCATATTATGTAGAAGAAGGATATTATGTTTTGTTGTGTTCGTATTTAGTAATTGAGGGCATTGTTTTAGCTGTTTCAATTGTAAGTATACTGGTATTGGTTGTTTGTTCGGTAGTTAGTCGAAGGTTTGGTGTCAGTCAAAGACGGCAGAGAAGTGAGTCTCTTCATAACCTTGAAACAGAGTGGTTTGAGCTAGTGGGGACTCGAGAATGCAGCCATAATTATCAGTATCTATAAATCCACTTAAGTATTCCTATTCATCTTAAAGTACATTTGGGGAAACTTCCTTTAGGAGATATGCATATCTAAATGTAAGGAGAATTTCTTGAGGTGTGCTTTGGATGAGGATCATGAAATAGAGATTGTGCTCACACTAGTTTAACCACTGTATTTCAAGCTAGGAACATTGAATGCGTCAACAGTAAGTTCATATTGTTAGTTTAGTTAATATACACAATGCAATGTATTGATATAATCATAATTTGAATTAGCATAAGAACAAAGTAACCTGGGTGTCGTAGCATAAGGCGTAGGCTACGATTTGGGTCAGTACGTTTCAGATCATTTAGGCTATACAATACCATTGATGATTTGAAATGCTATACTTATTCTGCATGAGTTGGAATAATTGTAATTGAAAAACCAGCCATCCTAGCTATTATAGAGCCACTGAGCTCATGACATGCATGGCCTGATACCTCAGTGAGTGAGGCAAGCCTTTATCATATGAGGCAAACCTCATGTACAGAACAGTAATTACAAATTGTAGTGTAAGACATTGTATACTTGTAACATTGTAATTTGGCTAGTTCACTGTCCTTTATGTTGGTGCTACGGCCGTGTTCTAATAGGTTAGGTCATAGAAGATACCATTGAATTTACCATTTGGCTAGGTCTGAACATCATGATCATAAGAGGTAGCATGTAATAACCGTAAGCACCTTTAGGTAGTATTAGGAGTCTGTAGAAGTAAGTGATTAAAAGCTCATGTCCCTTTCTATAGTCAGGCAGATCCTTAACTAGTTAGATTCCAAGGGAAAAATCTGTTCAGGGGAAAAGAGTAAAGTAATCGAGGCGAACAGCTTGCTTAGACCTTCATGCCCAAAATGGAGCAAAGGCCATTTTAAAGGGGGAGCTCTTATAAATATTATGCTGTTTGACCTCTCTCCTTTATTTGGTAGGAATAGAATCAAAACCAAAAGGAAAAGAAAAAGAAACAAGACAAGACAGCACCAAATATCAGGCTTCCTCCATTAAAAACTGGGGAGAGAGGCGTGCTGTTGTTGTTTGAAAATCCAACTGTCTTAGCAGATTATGAATTTAGCTTAGGAACCTATCAACAGAAATAGTTTCACCGGGGCCACCTTTAGTGAGGGTGTCCCTAAACATCACTTTTCTCTGAACTGTGTATCAGTGATGGTATTTGTCATTTTCAGACTGCCACAGACTATCTGGCCAGATGTCCACAACAGGCCAAGCCCAAGCATGCTGTCCCAGGTCAGAGAGCGTCGAGCAGTCATCCAAAGAGCACAGTCGTTAGTGCTTCTGCTCCTTGTCCTTTGCCCTTTTCTAATTTCGTGGAAACTACGATACGCCTTTTTTTCTCAGACCCCAGGCGTCAGTTGCAAGTGCGTGCAAGCATCCTACATGAAGTAAATCTGAGAACGACAACTATTCACTGTCTTTGTGTTACCTCTCCCACTGTATTTCCGTTTTCACTTTCCCCCTTCTTAGCCACGACTGAAGATCCAGGTGTAACCATATTTCCTTTATGAAGTTGATTATATGAAGTACAATTAATGTTGCCTAGTGAGATTGCATAAAGTATCCCCCATTGGTGTTAATATAATATTCTCGATTTACATACACCCCTTGCAGTAATTAAGGGTTAGGGAGAGGACACTTATAAGTAATACTCAGGCAAGCCTTGGAACCTGATCATACCATTGTTTGGAAGAGGAATAGCTTTTAATTTGCTAGAAAACTAAATGTATAGAAGCATTATGATCACACCTCAAATGTTGGGTCATACTCTAAAAAAGTAGGGAAATATTACTGTGTCCGAAGGGGATGAATTGGGAAGCTGTTATTGGCTCATGTAGATTCCCTCATTGTAACAACTTATTTTGTTGGACTGGGTGGGTGATCAAGGGGAATATTTAATTTATTAGTTCAAGAATAAATCAAGATACTCAGTAACCTAGTTCCAACTGGCGACCTAATCTAATTAAGTTATTTATCTGTCTGTTGGGGGTAACTGTTAGCCTTAATTGATGGGATTACGTGGGTGTTCAGTATAGCAATGCTGCATTAATCACAGTAATTAATTATTAAACGCATCCTCCAAATGACCTAGGTAACAATATATATCTCATATTTACTATCAAAGTTGGTTAGTGGGGTATGCAGGATTGGTATATGGATTCACGTGTGCAATATAATCACACAGACACACACCCACATATATATATATATATATATATATATATATATATATATATATATATATATATATATATATATATATATATATATATATATATATATATATATATATATAATGTTTGTATGGTGTATGCTTGCATGCATGTCAGTGTTTATGTCCACATACTCAGTGAAATGTATGGCAAAAGTAATCACATTTCGCATAGAGCCAAAGGTTGCTGTGATACAACATTCTCATGTAAAACATCTCAGTCATTTTATGACAGGGTGCTGTAGTAAAAGTGATGTGAGACTAAAACAGCCCTTGTATTATCGCACTTTTGGGAAATCAGGAGCAGTGTGCAATAACCTTATGGATCTTGTGCTACTGACCAAATTGACAGCTTATGCCCCAGATATCGTTATCCTGTTCATCGGAGGAAATGATATTGATGTAGATGATGAAGATCCAGAATTGGTCAATAAGGTAAAAAATAAGATTTTAGTACTAGTAGAGAGATTGGAGGGTAACTATAACTGTAAGGTTTTAGTAGTTAGTACTGAAATTCATTCCGCTCCTAGAAACATCCCTAGAGATAGATATCAAGTGCAAAAAAATCTACCAAACCAATTATTGAAGAGAAACCGAGAAATAAACTTTGTTTTCAATCAGTTGGTAGAAAGAGACTTTGCCAGTGATAGAGTGCATTTTCAATATGATAGTTACAAGATACTGGCAAGTCACTTATGTGAAGCAGCAGATGCTTATGCTTTCAGCCAGGATTGGTAAATACCAGGTTGTGCTTACTCCAACCCGGAAGTTAGGTTCAGCTGGGTTAGGCAAAATGATGACTGACACATTTTCACTTCGTAAATTGTTTATTTTTTCCTTCTTTATAAATTGTAGGTAATGGAAAGGAAATTATAAAGTTCCCTCTCAACTCGTTCTCTGTGGAGAGCATCCTGTTTTCTGAGGTGACTTTCTGCAACCTAATGTTGAGTGGAATATATACTTATCATCACAATTATAAACTATGTATATATTGTCTTTCCAAGCAATCATTTATTATGTACAAGTAACAAGATATTTATTTCATATGTCAGACATTGTTTATCACTATGTTCTCTATATAAACCTGCCCTGTTTTTAAGGAACTAGTTTGACCTCAGGTCACCTGTAAATCTTTGTACCAGCGGTCTCTGCGCACTACTCAGACATCTACATCCTGCTTTATAAGCAGCTATTTTTTATCAATAAATCAGCAGTACTTGTCTCCCTGTTCGTTATTTCGCACCTCTCTCACAGTGGTGACCCCCGGAGTGGTTCTCGGAAGCCATTAACGGACCCAAACGGTGACTAAGTCTTGGCCCGATGAACCTAATCCATGTCCCTAATGGACTAACTACGGCGCTCTAACAAAGCATTCGGGCATTAACCGACCCTCGTCGGCAGGTCCCCAACATCATTAGCGGACCCACACGGCACGCCCCCCCAGTGTGTATTGGCGTGAGTGTTCCCAGAGAACTCCAAGTGAGAGCGAGAAGAGAGCATGGACAGAGACATTCCCAACCATGTACAAATTACCGTGAACCTCTCGGAGGCAGACACCGCCCTCTCGCAACCCCCTCCCATGTGCACCTCCACACCGGTACCGCCACCCCACACGATGTCTACCGACCATTCACCAGGGAGAACGCAGCGTCTTGGTTCTACAGGGTTGAGGGCCAATTCAGAATAGCAGGCCTGACTGATGAGGTGTTGAAGGCGGACATTGCCATTAACGCCCTCACAGAGGAAATTTATAAGAAGATCGCCCCATGGTTGATGACGACGACGGTCCCGCCACCTTCCAAGAACAAAAATCTAACCTCGTCGAGACCTGCTCCCTGCCAATCTCTGAGGGAGCTGCGCGCTCCCTCGACTTCGCTCTCAACCCCCGGCAGGAGGAAAACCTCTTAGAAGTATGGCATGCCCTCCAGGACCTCCTCCACCTCCCTGATACTGACAGCAGCGGCAGGCACAAGGAAATCAGTCTGCCAAGGGAGATCTTCCTGCGGCAGCTATTGCCGGAGGTCCGAGGGCAAATCATGGACACATACATCCTGCCGGTTGAGGACCTAATCAGATTGGCGCAGCAGCAGCTGATGGACTCCACTAAGGCGGCCAAGCGGGCAACCATGCCCGCACACTCCGCCAACTGCCTCCTGCCCGGAGGCCCCACCACGGAGCCTGTCAACTCCATTGAACATAAAAGGTCATCCCACCAGCAGAAGGAGGGGCCTGGGCTATGCTACTTCCACCGAAGGCTCGGAAGAGCCGCCCAGAAGTGTAAAAACCCCTGCCAAACATGCAGGACCTACTAAAATCTTATTTTCAGGTCCCAGTAGCTCAGGAGGACATCCCCAAGACCGCCATCATCACGCCCTTCAGGTCCTACGTCTTCGCCTTCTCCACCTTTGGCCTGAGGAATGAGAGCGACCTTCCAGAGGTTGATGGACAGCATCCTGGGGGACCTGGACTTCTGCGTCTGCTATGTCGATGATATCCTGATCTTTTCCAGGTTCCAGGAGGAACACCTGCGGCACATCCGGAAGGTCCTGCAGCGTCTACAGGAGAATGGCCTCATCGTCAGGGTTGACAAGTGCACCTTCAGCATTGAGAAGGTGGAGTTCCTGGGCCACAAGATATCCCTGGAGGGCGTCCGCCCGATATTGTTGAAGGTCGAAGCGGTCAAGAAGTTCCCCAACCCTACCTCCATCAGGGCCGTACAAGAATTCCTCAGGATGGTCAACTATTACAGAAGATTCATCCTGGGGATCGCTCACACAATGGACCCCTGACGGAGGCCCTGAAGGGACGACCAAAGACCTCGGTGTGGGGACCCGACCAGCAGAAGGCTTTCCTCCTGATGAAGGCCTCCCTCGCCAAAGCAATATCTTTGGCCCACCAGGATCCCAGTGCTCCCCTCCAACTGACGACGGACGCCAGCAACGTCGCCTGCGAGGCAGCGCTGGAACAGATCATCAGAGGGACCCTTCAGCCCATTGCCTTCTTCAGTAGGAGACTAAACCCCGCTGAGCCCGGCTACAGCACCTTCGACTGAGAACTCCTTGCAGCATACCAGGCGGTGCGGCACTTCAAGTTCCTCCTGGAGGGAACGCCCTTCACAATATGGACCGACCACCAGCCGCTGGTCCACGCCTTCCCAAAGCCGGGTGACACATGGTCCTCTAGGCAGCAGCGGCACCTCACAGCCATTGCGGAGTTCACATGCACCATCAGGTATCTCACCAGCAGGAAGAACCCGGTAGCCAACACCCTCTCGAGGATCGAGATCAATTCTGTACAGCTCGGGATTGATTACGAGGACCTCGCCCATGAACAAGCTGCTGACCCTGAGACCCCAGCCTACCGTACAGCCGTCACGTCACTGAAGTGTAAGCACGTGCCCTTTGGCTCAGAAGGATCAACATTACTGAGCGACATCAGTACTGGACGCACCCGCCACCTGGTACCCGACTCCAGACGTCGGTTGGATTTCGACATCATCCACGACCTATCCCAACCCCTCCGGAAGAACAACAGCCAGACTGCTGATGGAGAAGTTCGACTGGCACGGCATATGAAAGGACGCGATGGCCTGGGCAAGACAATGTATGCAGTGTCAGACAAGTAAAGTAGGGCGGCACACTGAATCGGGAGTGGGCGAATTCCCCCAGGCAAAGAGACGTTTTGGGCACATCCACGTCGACGTAGTAGGACCACTTCCCCCATCAGGAGGAGCCAGATACCTACTGACAGTCATTGACTGCTCCACCAGATGGCCCGAAGCCACGCCCGTGGAAGAAGCCACCTCCAGTGCATGAGCGGAAGCCCTCCTCTCCAGCTGGATCAGCCGGTTCAGTGTCCCGGACGATATAACAACAGACAGGGGACCCGCTTTCTTGTCTGAGCTGTGGACTGCCCTGGCATGTCTAATGGGGACCACTCACCACAGCACCACCACCTACAACCCTGCAGCGAATGGGATGGTGGAAAGATTCCACAGATCTCTGAAGGCGTCCCTCATGGCTCCTTGTTCTGCTGAAAAATGGAAGTACCAGCTACCCTGGGTCCTCCTTGGTTTGAGAACTGCCCCCAGGGCCAATGGTGACCCCTCCTCAGCAGAGAAAGTCTAAGGGGAGACTCTGGTAGTTCCAGGGGAACTCATCACAGAGAACAGGGACGGCATAGGAATACAGAGGCTCCGAGTCAGGGATGGAAAATTCGTCCCCTGCCAGAGGACATTCACTGATAGGACGTCCCCCTTCATGCCATCCCCCCCCCCCCCTCTCCCGAGATGTCCTCCTCCACCCACGTCTTCGTCATGGACGACGCCGTATGCCCACCCTTGACTAGACCCTACAGGGGACCTTTCCTAGTTCTAGAAAGGAACAAGAAGGCATTCCGAATATCCATCCATGGGCGGGAAGACTGGGTGTCAATAAATCGTCTTAAACCTGCATTTCTGGAGGGAGGCAACGAAGGAGAACCCCAAGATCTCCTGCAGGATACAGCAGCCCCTCAAACAACCCTGACCTCAGGAAGGAGGCGAGGGCATCCCCGGAAAACCCAGAAACCTAACGAAAATACACCACAACAAACCACTACAGAGAACATTGGGGAAGGCGACCACCCTCTTCAGTTGACATCAAGAAAGAGAGGCCTCCTTCGTCGTCCCAGAAGATACCTGGTTTAATCAGACGTTACCTCCATCTTGGCGGAGGGTGGGGGGAGTATTGTAAAGTCCCCGCTCAATGTGTTCTCTGTAGAGAACATCATGAGTCTTCTAGCTGTAAGAGGTGAACCTAGTGCGCCGATATTGCCTGTTAAAGCTACTGTGAAGTTACCCAAACTAGACCTCAAACATTTCGATGGAGATGTAACAGAATGGAATTCATTTTGGGAACTTTATGAAGTATCAGTACACAAACGTACTGATTTTGAGAATATACGGGAGTTTTCTTATCTGAAGGGCCTATTGGAAGGTGAGGCTCTGGAACTGATATCTGGTTTTAAATTAGAAGGTGATAAATATTTGCAAGCAGCGAACTTGTTGAAAGAGGCCTGTGGCAGAAAAGACGAAATCAAGTTGTGTTTAGTTAGAAAACTCTTCCAAACCGAGACTCTCAAGGCAGATGCAGAATCACTGCAAGGGTTTAGAGCGCAATTTGAATGCTGCATAAGATCACTGGAGAATGAAAGACTGGAATTGAGTGAATTATATACCATCTTGCTCCACACCAAATTACCAAGTAGTGTGAGTGAAATAATAAAACGAAGGTGTGGAGAAGATTGGTTGAAATTTGACACTTTTAAAATATCTTGAA
The DNA here is from genome assembly GCF_040412425.1 of Macrobrachium rosenbergii. Taxonomy (NCBI): domain Eukaryota; kingdom Metazoa; phylum Arthropoda; class Malacostraca; order Decapoda; family Palaemonidae; genus Macrobrachium; species Macrobrachium rosenbergii. The sequence continues at coordinate 39,480,491 of NC_089781.1, forward strand.
GAAGAATTACACAATTTCAGGGCCTTTCCACACACTGAAACAGCAAAAGCTAATACATTGACAATGGTATCTGGTTTTGCAGTAAAACAATGGCAATCTGTGAGACCAAAAACAACATCGGTAAGGCCTAAAGAAAGTATGAACAGGAGCCAAGGTAAACCAGGTTAAAGGATGTGCTCTTTGCGGGAGCAACCACGTATGGACACATTGTAAATCCTATGCAACCAGAGGAGGAAAGATATAACGACTCAGAACTCTGGGTTTGTTTTTCATATGTGCATCCAGTAAACACTTCAGTTCCGACTGTGACAGGCAAGGTTGTAATAACGGTAGCACTGTTAGACATCATGGTGCTATATGCAATAGCAACCAGCCAAATAAATCTAAGGTAGATGGGGTACAAGTTGGAACACACTCTTTGACAAACACCGGACAGGGAAGTAAGATGACTGGGAAGTTGATCTTACCTACAGCCACAATAACCCTAAAGGGTAAAAGAAGTTGCATTGTGCGAAAGAGAGAGTTGTTAGATAACTGTGCTGAAAGATCATTTATAAAGAAATCTGCTCATGAGGGACTCCACATAAAAGCAAGGGAGCTGAAAACATGTCATTGAGAGGATACTTAACTTCTACACCAGTTAAGGAATATGAAATGGTGAACATTGCTGTACCTCATCAGGTTAGATTAATAAATATGGATTGTATAGTGGTCGATGAACTACCAGAATATACAAAGATATTCGGCGTTAAGAACAACTTAAGGTCGTTTTGTAAAATGAAAATCAGCCTGGCTGATAAAGATTTTGATCTACCCGTGGAGAAACAATCGCCTATTGAATTGTTAATAGAGGCTGACAATGTATACAACATTTTACACCCAGGGTTTAGGAAATTTTAAAATTTAGTATTGCCACCAACCATATTTGGTTACGTGGTAACCAGTACATGTGTAAGAGCCCGACGCCGTCTCTTCCAAACACGTGTGTGTTCACGTGTTCGTCAATCATCATCCATCTGAGTGGCCAAGCCAAAACAACAGCATCTCGGTTTCTTTCTCTAATGGAACGCGATTTCAACCATACAATATTTCCGTCTGTTTCTCCCTAACCATTGTTGTCTTGTTTTATGTACAATCACCTCTACTTGCATTGCCATGCAAGCATTTTAATCATGTACTCATAATGTTCCACTGAATCTTCTGCATCAAACTGTATGTGTGTTTCTGTTTGTGAAGACGCCAAACGTCTCTTCATTTCACATATATTATGCTACTACTTTGTAATCAGTAATCTGTCTTGAATCTCATGCAATTGGCCATATGTAGAATTTCCTGGCCTTTCCATTGATATATGTTTCATCACTGTATGTTAATCATGTCTCTTGATATCGCCATCTGTTTGTCTGCCGACAAACACAGATGTCTGAATCTTTTATCTCTGTTTTACCTGTCTGTGTGTAGATGCTACATTACCACTCGCTCAGCGCCAATAACATCTTCAAAGACTCAGTACATTTATCTCAGTATGGAACTACCAATAAACCAGTAAACACCCAGCCAGTATGTCACTCAGTCCCCAGTCCTTACACTGGTGACCCCGGAGTGACCCGTAGGATCCGGCCGACCCAAGATGACGACCCACGTGCGATAGACCATTCACCTCCTCGCTGTTTCCCACCGTTCCTGAGTTCTCAGTAGAAGTCCAACCCTCCGAGATGACCCACCCCACCATCAGAGCCCTGGATGCCTCCTCCAGGAAACCTGAAGCCGCCCTGCAAAATACTGGACGAGCTGACCAACGAAGGACCAGCCACATCATCCTTCAGCCTGCTGCCGCCCCTTTTGGAGCTGGCTACCAGGATCAGCCACGTCATCCTTCAGCCCTCAAGCCGGCCACGAAGGATCATCCGGCGTCACCCTTCAACCTGCTCCCATCCTCCTCAAGCTCCTACTGGCTGGCGCCATCTTCAGCCTCCTACCCACCCCTAGCCCAAGCCCTTCAAGCCAACTACAATTGTCGGCAAGACAATTTCCGCATCGAAGCCTCGCTTTGGGGAACATTGTAAACCCGTCGCCTTGACGCCGTCTCTTCAAACAATCAGACGTTACCCACGTCTTGGGGGAATATTTTAAAGCCTGATGCCGTCTCTTCCAAACACATGGGTGTTCGTGTGTTCGTCAATCGTCATCCATCGGTGGCCAAGACAAAACAACAGCATCTCATTTTTTTTCTACAATGGAACGCGATTTCAACCATACAATATTTCCGTCTATTTCTACCTAACCATTGTTGTCTTGTTTTATGTACAATCACCACTACTTGCATTGCTATGCAAGCATTCTAATCATGTACTCATAATGTTCCACCGAATCTTCTGTATCAAACTGTATGTGTGTTTCTGTTTGTGAAGACGCCAAACGTCTCTTCATTTCACATATATTATGCTACTTCATTGTATTCAGTAATCTGTCTTGAATCTCATGCAATTGGCCATATGTAGAATTTCCTGGCCTTTCCATTGATATATGTTTCATCATTGTATGTTAATCATGTCTCTTGATATTGTCATCTGTTTGTCTGCCGACAAACACAGATGTCTGAATCTTTTATCTCTGTTTTACCTGTCTGTGTCTCCCTTTCTGCTGAATGCAACGTCAATAACATCTTTGAAGATTCTGTACATTTATCTCAGTAAGGAACTACCAATAAACCAGTAAACACCCAGCCAGTATGTCACTCAATCCCCAGTCCTTACACATGTAGTTCTCCTCCCACCAAGGAGGACCCATGTCTCCATTTTAAAACTGGCAGTGGAAACCGATGACATAATTATGGCTGAAGGGGCTACTCAGTTAAAGGATCCAAGGGAAGATCTTAAAAGTTTATGGAGTTTGGATCATTTAGGTATTGACTGCAGTGAAATAACAGAAGAGGAACGGAAGATATTGGAACTGTGAGAGTACTATAACATATCCTGAAACTGACAAACTGACAATGTTGTGGCATTGCCTTGGAAAAGCAATAAAATGAGATTAACTTCCAACTTTGGGTTGGCTTTGAACAGATTAAAACAACAGTGTGTCAAGTTTCAGAAGGACACTCAGTATCCAGAACACTACCAGAAAATCCTGAGGGATCAGGAGGATAGGAGATTCATAGAGAGAGTGGAATATTTTAAAACAGAAGACTGTCATTATTGGCACGTCATGGTGTCAAAAAGGACAGTGCAACAACCCCTATTAGGATAGTATTTGACTGTTCAGTTAGACAGGGGAAAGGTGGGTTAAGCTTGAATGATTGTTTGTGGATGGGACCAAATATAACAGCTGACCTGCTCAAAGTTCTACTGCAGTTTTAGGGCAAAGATATACCTGCAGAATTTGTGGAAGCAACAACTGGATTGGGATGAACAACTCCCAGACCCATTACAGAACCAATGGGTTGAGTTATCCGAAGACTTAGAAAATGTCTTGATATTTTCTTTCCTAGGAATACTAGCCTAGGAAAGGGGACTGCTTATACATATTCTGTGATGCCAGTGAGTTAGCATATGGTTGTGTGTACCCTATAGAGTTAAGAACAAAAACGCTTATTTAATGATGGCAAAGGCAAGAGTAGTACCCATAAAAGAATTAACTGTTCCGGAACTTGAATTGATGTCATTGTTGCTAGCAGCAAGAATGGCCAAATTTATTAAAAAATCCTTTGGGAAGGATGAGTTTGTAAAACTGTTTGTTTGGCCGGACAGTAAAGTCACCCTAAGTTGGCTAGTACCGAAAAGTGTTCTCCCTGTGTTTATGAAAAAATAGAGCACAGGAAATAAACTCTTCAATTCCAGAGGTGGTCTTGTCCTATGTGCCTACAGATGATAATCCCAGTGACTGGTTGACACATGGGAAAAGGACAGAAATGATCTCGGATAGTTCTTTCTGGTGGGAGGGACCCCCTTGGTTAAAAATTACTCTTGGCCAATAGGTAGGGGTAGAGAAGAGAACATTTTGGTCAATACTGTAGGGGACAACCTGAATGGTAACACTCACTTGCTGAATTGGGAGAGATTCAGCAAGGTTAAAAAGGTCTATAGGAACACAGCGTGGATCCTACGATTTTTGAATAATTGTAGGAGCTCAACTAGTACAAAGAGGCATGGTGAATTGACCTTGGAAGAACTTCAAGAGGCAAAGAATAAAACCATTGCCATCATACAGAGGGAATATTTCCAAGAGGAATACAAGAGTTTGATGAAGGGGGTAAGGAAACCAAAACTAGCTCTAGTACACAAGTTGAATCTTTACCTGGACAATGGGGCAATAAGGTGTAAGGGTAGACTAGAACATGCACAGTTACCCGAATCTGTTAAGTTTCTCATACCTCTGCCGAAGAGTTGCTACGTTACTCGGGTAATTATTAAAGATCATCATGATGCTAATGCTCATATGGGTGAAAATGCCACTGTGGCGAGTGTCAGACAGGAGTTCTGGATCCCACAGACAAGGCAACTGACTAAGAGTATAATACACCATTGTGTTATTTGTAGGAGAACACAGGGGAGGCCATATAGACCCAATATAGTTACTCCATTACCCG
>NC_089781.1:39495078-39502578 GCF_040412425.1 Macrobrachium rosenbergii
TAGGCAAGGGAGATTTCTGGCTTTCTCCTTAAGAAAATATTATGAGACAAAAGCGTGACTGAAATGGGGCTCTTCCAGGGCACTTTACCTTAGCAGATTTTCCGGGCGCGTAGAAGGCGGTCCGTGGATGACTTGCGATTTCTGAGGACGAGTTTCTTCCACGTGGTGAGATGCAAGGGCTTCCGTAAAGGGGCAAGGCGATGGGGACTCCTCGAAACTCCAAGCAATGGCGTGTGGGCTCGAGGAATACTGTTGAAGGGCACGAGGAGAAGTATACTTTGGGAAGGGCCACGTGGTTAGGATGCAAGGGCATCGGTGGGGCCAGGTGTTGAGGACGTCTTCACAAGTTCACTCCATATCTTCCAGCCCGCGTGTGTGTGTCGAGACCTCGTGGGCTTTTGCCTTTTATCCCCTCCTATGGGGCAGGGGTGCGCCCAACACAGATGCTTTGACTCATTGCACCTGCTGCCCGCAGGGGAGGTTTTGGCCTGTAGGAGAAACACCCAAGCCAGATTACTTTTGCCTCGAAGGAAAGATCTTTATCAAAAATGGGAGCGCCTTTAATCTTTTAAACCCCTGTTTTTAAGTCGATAGACAGATGGTCTATCGATCGGCCGGCTGGCAGTAAATGAAACACAACAAGAACAACAAAGGAGGGGGAGGCAATTTGCTAGCGAATTCTTGCTAATCATAATACCTCCCCATACAAGATGATGTACATACCTCCTTGGGTGTGTACATCGATATTCAAGAATGAGCGGCAAATGCTTTACGTTACTCTACATTCTGCCTTGCAATGAACTTTACTCCTAAGGGTTTTATGAAGCTTGAGACATTACTTTTAATAACACATTGGGACAATTTTCGTTAACAGAACGCAAAGTGATTTAAACACTTGCAAAAGAATAATTACTTTAGATTTGGTTACCCACTGGTAACTTTATAATGTGACTCGAACAATTGTGAATTATAGGACCAAGTATATGAGGCTATGGCCAACAAATGAAAAGAAATGGTTATTGTTCAAGAATTAAAATACACGGTTACTTAATTTTAGATAAAATGCATGCGGTTAGTACAATCTGCCTTGAAGAGGCTGTGTAAATGAAAAACAGCGTTTATTTTTGTAAATGACATCCCCTTTTACGCGATACTGTAATGGCTATACATATTCGCATTGATAATTTATCTTCGTTTTAACGTACTTTGCTTGGCCCCCACACACGGATTTTGACAGTCGTATGCGGGGAGAGTATTCGCGAGGTTTTAATTCGCTAACCTTAAACTACGCTAATTTTTCGTCCACGTCCACTGCCTACTCAATGTTATGACGGGGCGAGCAGACAAAAGATGTGGGGTAGGACAAACAGAGATCTTGGAAGGAAATGGAAGGGGGAAAAGGGATAATAATAACAAAAGGAAAATTAGCAAGACGTTACGAATGAAAACTTGACCGCATATGAAAGGCGGGACACGTCCCTCAGAGCTTACAAAAGGGGCATTTAAATCACAAGGGCAAGAGTTTATGACTCGCGATTCATTAAAATTAAAGATAAATAAATGACTAAAAGAAAGTAAATGATATTGGCAGAAGAACTAAGGGAAAAAGAGTGAGGATTTTTATTGTGTTAGGCGGGAATTTATCGTCCTTTGCCTATAAATTACGGCCCGGACTATCACTTCAGTCCCAGGGGCGAGGAAAGTGCACCCGAAGGGCGCGACTCCTTCAGGAGGGGCTGACACGCACGCCCGGTGCCAAGGTATGGGCGCAAGGGCGTGCCACTTCTCACTCTGTTATTCTTAATGATTTATACATTGTGTGGGGATGGTATCCCGTATTTAATTGCCTCTTGTGGGGATAATTTAAGGGAAGATTAATAGAAGGTGATAAGAGATAGAAGTTCCTGAGGAACGGAAGAAGATAGAGGAGGGTCTGACATCCCCTTCTGGATTAGGGTGCCAAGACCTTCGAAAAATGAAATGGTGGCACAGGTGCCATGGGAGCTCTAGAGCTCTTTGTAAATTACCTGGAATGTCCCACGCCCGTGGTAATTTCGCCTCGAGTCTTTCTAAATGGGACAGTCGTCCTCGGCGGGGAAGCGGAGGGCCCGCGACCGGAGGGCGGCACGGAGTACCACCTGGGCCTGCTGATGCGACAGCTGACGCAGGAGTGTTCCGTGCGGGTTCTACCATGATCCGTCGCGGCTCTTGTAGTTCATCGGCCAAGTGAGATATGGCAGAATCCTGACTTGCAATTGCGTCGGCGACGGGCTGAGGCAGAGAGGAGGCGGTCGGGGGTGGCGTGAGCGGCTCGCAGGTAACGATGACCAGCTCAGGCACGGGTTGCGAGGCCGCACCTGCAGGTGAGCTTCCGCGGTGGTCGGGAGGAACCGTCTCTCTGACCGGACGCTGGTAGCGGTGCCAGGCCGGGGAAGAGAGGGGTCCTGAGTTGGATCCCGTGAATGGAGATCGGCGTGGCGCTCTGGCGCTGGCACTAGGGCAGAGTCAGGCGCTATCAGAGGTTTCTTGGGCTCGTCGGTCAGGACGGACGAAGCTTGGCCCTGCTCGGGGCATGCAAGTGGCACCGGCAGGAATTTGGCATCTCCTGAAGGGAGATTTGATTGGGGCCCTGGCACTGGCACTGAGGCAGGGCCGGGCACTGGAATTGGATCGGGAACCGATCGAGGGGGCCACTGTACATCGTACTCAGGTGGCACTGGTGGGGACTGCACGTCCTTCTGGTACCCAGGGGGCGCCAGTCTTGGCTGAGGGAGAAGCGGGGGAGGATTACTCGCGCCCGCGGAATGATTCGGGAATGGGGACCCGTAGATTGTCGTGATTTCGGTGGGGACTGAAAGTCCTGTCCCAGGATGACGTCATAGCCTCCGGGGAGATGGCTTGCTACTGCAAGATTGCAAATTTTGGATTGGTGAGGTCTTGTGACTCTCAATTGGACCGTAGGGAGTATCATTTTAAATTGATTTATTCCTCGATCGTGACGAGTTTTCGTCTATTGACGATAGCTCCGTAGGGGAACTCTGTCCCTTCGGATGAGGAGATTTGCGCGCCCGAGTCCTCGAAAGCAGTGACTCGGCGCGCGGGCTCGCTACCTCGTGGAGGGGCCACATATACAGGCCCTTCGGCGGGAGGGCCTAATGACTTGGGATCTGTGACGGCCAAGGCGACGGTGGGAGTAGTTGATTTATTATTGCGTGGGCATTTTGCCCATGCGGGAGAATGGCCATAGACCTTGCACGCCGTGCAAAAAGGTCTGGCTAAAGTCTTTCCGCTGCCCCTGTGGAGGGCGCAGGCGAGTTATTTGTCGGTTTTCCGGGAGAGAGAGCCGGTTTCTTGTTCCGGCACTGTTCGGAGGAATGCCCCGTTTTCTTGCAATAATGGCAAGTTAGGGGCTTGCCGAGTTCCCATTTTTGTGGGAATTTGAACCTCCGAGGAGGGACGGGGATTTATCTTCCGCCCCATGGATCCTTCTTGAGGGTGGTGAGTTTCCCACATGTCTGCTATTCGGCAACACTCGGTGAGTGTTGCTGGGGCTTTTTCCACTATATGAGTGGCGAGGGCAGGAGGGCGAGCGCAGGAAATGCTCGAATTTAAACCGCTCAGTACCTCGGCGGTGTTAGTGGCTCCTTCGAATCGAGCCATTTTGTCAACGCCCGCTCTGAATGATACGCCCAATCGGACCAAGTCTGGCCTGCTTCTCTGGGCTGCTCTCTCCAACGTCTCCTCCACCGCTCGGGGGTAATCTCGCACGCCTTCGTAACTGCTTGGCGTATGCTTCCCAGTTTCCCGATCGTCTGCGGGAAGGGCGTGGTAGGCAACGAGGGCCTTTCCGCCCAGGAATTTAGTGAGAACAAGGGAGAGTTCCGCGGGGAGAGATCGCAGCACTCCAGGACTCGTTCGGCCCTTTCAAGCCATACTTCAGGCTCGGACTCCGTCCATTTTGGCATGAGCAGTGAGCTTGGCTGAGGGCACTCATTCCCGCGGCAGGGGCGGGGGTGGCGTGCTGTCGTTCTAGCACCTGGAGCTCATGGGCGCGTCTCTCTCTCTCCTCACGTTCTCTCTCCCTCTCTGCACGTTCTTTTTTCCTTCTCTGCACGTTCTTTTTCCTCCCGTTGTTCTTGGGCAATTTGTTCTCTCTCTCTCTCTGCACGTTCTTTATCCTTCTCTGGGGCGTTCTTTTCCTTCTCCTGCTCTTGGGCAATTCTTGCCCTCTCTCTCTCCTCACGTTCTCTTTCTCTCTCCTCACGTTCTCTTGCTCTCTCCGCCTTGGCATCGTCCACTCGCTCTTGAACCCATGCTCTCAGATCTTGCCCCGATAGTCCCATGTCCTTCCCAGCGGACATGTAGAATTTGAAATCCTCGTTTTGTTGGGCTCTGGTATTAGCCATTTTGAAATAATGGTTATATGATATATCTGAAAAGACTCAGGTTGTCTGAAAAGACTCAATTGCAGGAATCTGAAACACTCAATGGTTCAGACTGCAGGAGAATGGATCTGTCTGAATAAGACAGGTGATTAGTAAGTCTGAGGAGACTTTTTGTTAAAATTTGATATGTCTTGGAAAGACGTGGGTTGTTCTTGGCGAACGAATTTTTAATATGTCGTCTCGGAAGACGTAGTTGGATTTTGTCACGCTCGGACTTGGCGGCTGTAGCGTGAAGTTAAGGAGTTGTTCTAACGAACTAGAATGATCAGTCCCGTAAGGGCTTAGATGTGTGTGAACTACACTATATAATGTCTCAAAAGGACTTAATTTTGGGTTCCCGCAGGAATGAGAAATTCTCGCCACGTGCGACGTAGAATTTTTGTATGAGTCTCTGAGGACTGGAATTTGGAGAAATTCTCGCCACGTGCGACGTAGAATTTTAGGAGTCTCTGAGGACTGGAGTTTGGAGAAATTCTCGCCACGTTGACGTAGAATTTTAGGAGTCTCTGAGGACTGGAATTTGGAGAAATTCTCGCCACGTCGTCTGACGTGGAATTTTAGGAGTCACTTAGGACTTGGAATTTGTGGAATTTGGAGGAATTCTCGCCACGTGCGACGTAGAATTTTAGGAGTCACTTAGGACTTGGAATTTGTGGAATTTGGAGGAATTCTCGCCACGTGCGACGTAGAATTTTAGGAGTCACTTAGGACTTGGAATTACGATTCGTCCCTTAGGACTTAGAAATTACTAACGGGAAACCCAAAGGAAAATGTATGCTGGGAAATGAATGGGGGAAGAGAAAAAAAAATGCTACACACGCGGGCATGGGCGGGGTGGGGTTGCAGGTCGTTTGGCCAACACCGGAGGTATTTTTAGATTCTGGGTGAAATGAACCCGTCTGGGATTCCGGGAATTTCCCAGTCGTCTGAGAGGATAACAGTACAACGGCCTAGTAATTTCCCTATAAGCGGAGTTTAAATTTCGCTTTCCTAACACCTAACTCGAATCCTAACTACACTGAGAGAATTTTCAGCAATGCAAGCTGACTTCGTCGTGTCCCACGTGGGAATTTATTTGCGCCTAAATAACAGTTCGCTAATTCGAAATGCGAAGTAAAAGTTATCACAGAGGAATTTCTTTCGCACTATTCCTCGAAGCAAGAATATGGCAAGGATTTTAACACAGAGGAATTTCGCACTATTCCTCGAAGCAAAGGATGGTTAGCACTGGTTATTTCCTAACTACCTATCCTGAAAGGCATGCATTAACGAATCTAATACGGCGGTTCTTTTCTCTCAGTGATTACATGCGTCCCTATTTCTAATTCCTAGGAACAGTCACGATTGTAAAAAGGTTTTACTAAGATTAACACATTACTTACGTGGAATTTTCTGGATCTGTGTGCTGGTTTTACACAAAAGGTTCGTAATTGTCTCGTACCCAGCTTAGCTTTGCTAATAGCTGATCTGGCAAGTTGCAAATGCAATAAAGCAACACTAGGGAACTGCAACTGCAAAACGAGATCTATGGCCAGGTCGCCATTTTTACGTTTTTCCGTGGTTTTAGTTTGAAATATGCTCTGTGAGACAGGTAGCAACAATTTAAGGTAATTTAGCCTTGTGATTCTGACTTCGTGGGTACGGGAAAACGTAAAAAGAGGAAAACAAAGGAGAATTTCATATGAGCTTAGGGCTCTTGTTACTGAGGGAAATATTACGTAAAACACGTGGGCAAATTTAAAGGAGTGTATTTACATAAATGATATCAGTACGGGAAAGAGGAACTCAAGTAGATTACTATCCTGAAGGAGATTCCTACAGGATTGAATGAAACTGGGGGATTCAGACACAGTCCGAGAAGCTTCCACGAAATAGGATCCCTCTGAAATGAGAGATATGCACATTATACGCCAGTAATGAAAATGGACAAAAGAATAATGAATTCGAAGCTGCACTGAGGGTGCCAAAGGAGTAATAAAGAATTAATACTGCCGATGCAAGAGGCGCACGGACATTAGACAAGGGAGATTTCTGGCTTTCTCTTTAAGAAAATATTACGAGACAAAAGCGTGACTGAAATGGGGCTCTTCCAGGGCACTTTACCTTAGCAGATTTTCCGAGGGCGCGTAGAAGGCGGTCCGTGGATGACTTGCGATTTCCGAGGACGAGTTTCTTCCACGTGGTGAGATGCAAGGGCTTCCGTAAAGGGGCAAGGCGATGGGGACTCCTCGAAACTCCAAGCAATGGCGTGTGGGCTCGAGGAATACGGTTGAAGGGCACGAGGAGAAGTATACTTTGGGAAGGGCCACGTGGTTAGGATGCAAGGGCATCGGTGGGGCAGGTGTTGAGGACGTCTTCACAAGTTCACTCCATATCTTCCAGCCCGCGTGTGTGTCGAGACCTCGTGGGCTTTTGCCTTTATCCCCTCCTATGGGACAGGTGCGCCCAACACAGATGCTTTGACTCATTGCACCTGCTGCCCGCAGGGAGGTTTTGGCCTGTAGGAGATACACCCAAGCCAGATTACTTTTGCCTCGAAGGAAAGATCTTTATCAAAAATGGGAGCGCCTTTAATCTTTTAAACCCCTGTTTTTAAGTCGATAGACAGATGGTCTATCGATCGGCCGGCTGGCAGTAAATGAAACACGACAGAACAACAAAGGAGGGGGGGGAGGCAATTTGCTAGCGAATTCTTGCTAATCATAATAATATGTATGTATGTATGTATGTATGTATGTATGTATGTATGTATGTATGTATGTATGTATGTATGTATGTATGTATGTATGTATGTATATATATATATATATATATATATATATATATATATATATATATATATATATATATATATATATATATATATATATATATATACATATATATTACAATTATTAAAATTATATAAAAATGAATTAGGCACTAAGTAAAATCACAGACACACTAAAAGCTATGCAATAAATTACGCATACACTAAACATAAAAGAAGAGAATTTAAAATTACATAATAAAAATGGAATAACAAAACCAATAGCTAAAATCACAGACATACTTA
>NC_089781.1:39507578-39567578 GCF_040412425.1 Macrobrachium rosenbergii
CTTTGGACTAATGAGAATTTACAAACTGAAGTAAAAAATAGTTATAAATATGTGTTAGATTTGCGAGATAAGTTAGCTGTGTCTTCTGAACTTGCTATAAAGAATGCAGAAATTAACAGTAATCAGTATAAGAAATATTTTGACAGGTTTGCAAAGCCTAGACGCTTTCAGGTTGGTGATGATGTCCTTCTTTTATTGCCTGATCAGAATAATAAGTTCTTAATGAAATGGTTGGGACCATATAAAGTTGTTGAGTGCCATCAAAATAAAGTTGATTACTGGATAATGATAGGAAATAAAAAGAAGTTGTATCATATAAATTTGTTGAAGAAATATTTTCACAGAGATAGTGAGAGTGTTGAACATGTAAATATTTGTGTTATAGAAGAGGAGGAAATAGACAATCATTGCAAAATTGAAACCTATAGTATAGAGAGTAATAGCATTTCAAATATAAATGACAAATTATCAAGTGTTCAACGGCGTACATTACATGAACTTGTTAATGAATATGTAGATGTTCTCTCAGATCAACCTGGATTTGCTAAATATTTTTTCTCATGATATAATTTTAACTTCTGATATTCCTGTTCAGCAGAAGCAATATCCAATTCCACATAGTTTAGATGAAGTTTTCAAGGTAGAAGTTGATTACTTATTGAAAATGGGAATTGTTGAGCCTTCTAAATCAGCTTATTGCAGTCCTGTAATTTTTGTCAAGAAGGAAGATAAATCATGGAGACTTTGCATTGATTTTAGGAAGTTGAATGATATTACCTTATTTGATTGTGAACCTATGCCAACAAGAGAAGAAGCATTGCATTGTTTTACTGGTAAGACGGTATTTTCTGAACTAGACTTATGCAAGGGTTATTGGCAAATACCTTTAGAACCACATTGCAAATCATATACAGCGTTCGCTACACATAGAGGTTTAATGCAGTTCACTAGGATGCCGTTTGGTTTAAAAACTGCTTGTTCATCATTTGTTCGTTTAATGCGGATAGTACTTAAAGATTTGCCAAATGTAAGTTGCTATTTTGACAATATTATTGTTCATAGTAGTGATTTTGAAAGTCATTTGATAGATCTGAGGAGAGTTTTTGACAGATTGAGATATCATGGTCTTACAGCAGGCCCAAAGAAATGTTTTCTAGCTTATCCTGAGATTATTAAATATCTTGGCTTACTTGTAGGTAATAATACATTGAAACCTCTTGAAGCTAGACTAGAAGCCATTCAAGCACTCCCAATGCCTACTACAAAGAAGCAGTTATGATCTTTTCTCGGAACTATAAGTTTTTACCAGAAGTTCATAAAAGATTTTGGTAGTATTAGAATCCCTTTGAATGAGATGTTAAAGAAGAACAGCAGTAATAAGTTAAAATGGGAGGATAAACAGATTGAAAGTTTTAACAAATTGAAAGCCTGTCTTAGTAAACCACCTATTTTAATACTTCCAGATATGAATAAAAGATTTTTCTTACGAACAGATGCTTCGGACTACGGAATAGGTGCAGTTTTGTTGCAGAAGGTTGATGATATTCCATTACCTGTTGCTTATGCAAGTAGATCGTTGTTGCCTAGAGAACAAAGATATTCTGCAGTAGAACGCGAATGTTTAGCTGTTGTCTGGTCTGTTTCTAAGTTTTATGAATATTTATATGGCGTAGAATTTACTATTCAGACAGATCGTCATCCATTATATTATTTAAAGCAAATGAAGAATCAAAATAATCGGTTAATACGCTGGGCACTAGCACGCCAAGATTTCAGTTATACTATTGAATATATTAAAGGATCTGAGAACGTTGGAGCAGACATGTTGAGCAGGTTAATTCCAGCTAGAGATATGTAAGAAAACTCTGGGTGCTTTGTTGAAATTATCCAAGGTAATTTCTTCTGGAGGGGCAAGTTTGTCAGGATAAGCCCCCATTCTTTTCTTTGTATATATTTGGTTTTGGACTTTAATTGTTAAATTGGCAGTTGTTTCGGGAACATCGCTTTCTTTCAAATAGCCTTGTTGTCCAATATTTAATTGTTGGTTAAGTAAACAAAGAGTTCACTTTTGAGCTCTCTCTGCATATTTTTGTCATTCCATCCTCGCCACGCATCCAACCCTCAAACTTGAGTATTTCGTGGCGGCAGAGAGTGATTGGTGTTTGGTGATGGTTCTTTTGTGATAAAGTGTGAGATCACTCTTGTTATATCATTTGTGACAAAATGTGTTATCATTGTGTGTTAAATGTTTAGTGTGTTAATGCTTAATGTGTTAAATGTTTGATGTAAAGTTTCTAAAATGTATTGTTTATCTGTGGAACACAAAGCTCCTATTACTTTTAAAGTATTAATTTAAGATATTTGTTCACAGCTTGTTGTTGTTGGTTATTTCTTATTACAAGGGACAGTTCAGATAGTGGACTCAGCAACCAAGATCCATGCACAGAGCCAGCCAGTGTTCCATTTATGCAGTAACAGAAACCGCAGCCCTTCTTCAGGCTTATCTGACAACCTTTATATTAACTAGCTACTAAGTTACGTATGCTTTAATAATTCATCAGGTGCCAAATTTCCATACATGTTGTCAATAATATCAACTTATTAAATATTTATATATTTTATATAAACATATTGTATATTTCACCTAATATCTTTAATGCAGTGTAATTATGAAACTTCTACATGAACCAGTGGCAAAAATATAATTAAAATAATTATCTAATATTGCATAAACATCTTTGAGCCACACCTCAATGAGAGGAATTCCTTGACATATATAATGAAGACAGTGCAGCGTGGAGTGACGCTTCCGTGATAAACTTAAGTACTATGTCTTCTTTTAATAACTTCATTGTTGAGAACAGAACACTATGTCTTACTTATTTGGTACGACTTTAAAAGTGAAATTGTACATACATGTAATGAAGATGATTTAATATTAGTTATAGTTCATATTTTTGGTAAGTTTTAATAAATGCTACAAATTTTCCTGTGACTGCTTTTTTTTTTTTTTTTTTTGAAGCTTGCAACGCAGTCTTGATGTGGAGGGCGCGGATGCTGACCGAGTAGGGCTTAACCTAACTACTGAACAAGATAATCACGACCATATGAACTATATTGACCGGATATTGTTGAGGATATGGAATCGATAGTCACAAAATTTATACTTGTTAGCCAACTATCCATAGCAAATCAACCTTTGTATTACCCTATAGCTACTGAATGTTCATTTTAAGATTGACTTTTCGCTTCTGCTTAATTGTACAGTATATCAAAAGTATGTTTGAAAACATGCGAAAGCTCATGTTATAATTACATTTGCATATGTATATACAGCTATGGATCTTGTAATCACCATAAATTCTTTACTATTTTACTACTGCATATCACTATAGCCTTTTGAACAAACATACTCGACAAAAGCCGAGAAAGAAATAAATACCAATGAGGTTCATGCAACGGGGAGGTGAAAGCCAACAGCTGGTGGACCGACGTCCAAGGAGATGAGTACCAATGTGGAGTATGACCACACCCACATTCTTTTTCCTTATCCAGAATTTTGAAAAAAAAAGACAATGTAGAAATGAGAAAATATGAAAAAGTCAGATAAACACGACAAAAAACCAACATTACAAGAACTGATAGACAACACCAGAATAAAATACAAATGCATCACATGTCGGGATCTAATAATAACAAAGGCTGTGTGTATAACAAACAAGCCGACGCTGAACGCCTAGAGGCCCTAGACGGAAGGATTATGGCAAGGCAAGCAAATCTAACCTCCTTGGGGAAAGGCCTCCCCACATATCGCCCGAGGGAAAGAACGCGAGGTCAAGGTCGCTCCATAACAATCCCCAACCAAATACTTCAGAAGAAATCAATAAATTTATTAGACCCATAAGGATAAGAAACAGAATGTAAAACTAATGTAATAATGTAGCTACACAATGTAATAACATTATGTAAATATAACGTATATTATTAACCATCCCCTAAATAACTAAGCATTGTAAATAATAAGCCCAAATCCCTTCCCAGCAACATTCCCATCATACGCATATACACACACAAATATACTGTACATAATACATTTTCTTACCTTTGTAATGTTTATAAACTAAAAGGTCCTTCTGTAAATTCACTCATACAAACTTTTTTATGTCCTGTATTCACTCACAAAATTTTTAATATTTTACCTTTCACTTGGTTATACTGAACTGAACTAAACAAAAAATGCATGACTTCCTGTTCTCCACCTTTTGTTTACTGCCGTGTCTGTGGTAAAACAGCAATTTGTCTTTTCTAACTGGACTACGCTGGTAACATCATTTGTTACTGAAGCAATGATATTTACCTCAAGTAAAAACTACCGTTGTAACAGTTCGGACACAAACAATGCGTCAATAATAGCTTCGGCTTGGGAAACAATAAATTGCTGTTTAATTCAAAACTCACTCACATTATAAAAAAGGTGGTGATACGAATTTCCGGATTTTTATTTCAGTTAAATACAATATGAGGAAGTGGCGATAACTACTCCAGTAGGAAGGAGAACAAGGCCTGTGCTTGTTCCCACAGCCTGTACATGAATTTTTTTTTTAAGTGAAACAAATGGTAGTTGTGAGAGCTCACAGTAATTTTCATTTTTATTTTATCCAGTTTCACTATACTTTCTTGCTGTTTTCATTACACACATACAAATATACTATATATATATATATATATATATATATATATATATATATATATATATATATATATATATATATATATATATATATATATATATATATATATATATATATATATATATATATATATATATATATATGTATGTATGTATATATATATATATATATATATATATATATATATATATATATATATATATATATATATATATATATATATATATATATATATATATATATATATATATATATATATATATATATAATTATACACACACGCAGACATCGTCCCACGTAAAATAAAAGTGAAATTTTAAAAATGTATCACTGAGTGTCTTTTAAACAAACAGAACTATATAATTGGGTCTCAAGTGCAAACACACACATGCACATTATATGTATTTTTACTCTGTATATATTGTTATGAAGTGATCAAGCACCTGGTTATTACACAAATAGGCCAACAAATCTTTTGTGCAAATGACAATATCAAAAGTTACCTCACATCGACCAGATACTTGAAACCTCATAACAAAGAGTGACTGAATCTCTAAAGGTATAATGATCCCATAAACTTACTTATCACTTGAGAAAATCAATGTAACTTCATCACGTTATGGATGAGGTAACAATTATTAAGTTATATCCAGATTAATGGAATATGGGTTATCTCCAACCAGCACTGCAACTATCTCTCTGATTCTATTTTACCTAGATGAGTCTCAGGTGAACAAACAGATACATCACTTACCTTGTACACACTCATTAATGTCTCTAATTACTGGTGATCAAAATGAAACACTATGTTTTAAAAACTTTAAACAAACAGGTTTATTTCTAAGTTCAAAAGTTATATGTAAAGTTCACAATCTCAAAAGATTTACCATTAACTGACAACAGCATAAGATTTAAGTATTTCTTAATCAAGCTTAATTCACAAAAACTTTAATTTATCAGGAAAACAATTTGGTTAGGTAAGAATCAAACTATTAACTATCATTTAAGTGCCAAGTATTTACCTGATTATCCAGTACAAACAGTCACCAAAATATTACTGACTGGTATCCACATAACATTCTCTAAAATCTCAATAACAGGAAGGCACTAACAAAATGCTAAGAAATCACCAGCAAAACACAGTAATAATAACATTACAATAGTGTGATAGCACAGACACATACGAATGCAATAGGCAAAAGTGAAAATATACCAATCACCAAAAATATTCCTAAAGATTATATTAATCTTTCACAATAACTTTTCCCTATAAAAAGAAAAGTTAAACTCACGTCTTTCTAAGACTTATTCAAAAACAACAATTCTCTTTTACCAAGAATATTACTTTACAAAACTCAGTAGTCACCACATTACCTTTTGTAATTATTACACTATTACATCTCCTCATCACTTGCACAAAATAATATTCCTGATCACCTTTGTACAAAATTAACACGCTCCTGGGGTGAGTTTAACAGAGCTTTTACCATTAGAAATCTTTCTGTTATTCCCTTTATATATAATGGGATTATCGAGAGAGAGAGAGAGAGAGAGAGAGAGAGAGAGAAAGAGAGGGATGTTTCTCTGAGGACTCTTTCTGGCAGACCACTGGTGTCTTTAGAAAACAATGCGCTTCTAACTCTCGTAGGCCCTTTCAGAATACTCGAGAATACACATAGGGTGTTCACACAGAATACACATGTATATAAATACACATATATACACGTATACAAATACACATGGGTGAGCTTCGAGGGCCATATCCTTATCTTACAAGATGGACATTTCCTGTTCAGGGCTTACCAAATCTTTTGTCAGCCTAACGCAGCTGGGTAAACAATGAAAGACACTTTTAGACCCAAAGAGACACCACTTATCTGCTGTTCCTCCTTCTCTTTCTCAGATTATGAACAGAATAAGCGTAGACAGAGTTAACAACGATATGCTAAGCACACAGAATAAAAGATATAACAGGAAACTTGCTGATTGGGTGACAGCTCGTCATGACAAGATAAGAGAATTCTTTTTCCTTAATGCGAGTTACTAGACACCTGGGTAAATATGGAAGCTAGCCTTTATTCTCTCTCTCGGCAAACAGGATGTGGTGACCTGATAAGAATTTCACAAGACACTTCAAACATTGAACAAAGGGGAAAAATATTTCATAATAATATAAGTTTACATAATAGATAACTTATCTGTAAGAAAAAGACATTTTAAAATCACGTCTTCACAACAAATGACGAATCTGGTAAGCAAAAAATCAAAATTTTCACAGAGACTTATAAAACGGTTATACATATTATAACACCTTATAATAGTCCTCCCCTCAAAAGATTAATTATCCCGGGTTCGAATCGGTGGATTCAGAGAGGGATAAATAATCTGCAATTACACTGCTCTCTCCAAAAATGTTCTCTCTCCTTACACAACAAGATTATACAAACAATCAGGGAAAATATTATGGCTGAAAAACTTGTACAAAATAAGCAATAAACTCCAAACACATTCACAAATCTTTGCAACTCCTTCACCACTCTAGAAACAAACTGGGCTTGCCAAATACTATCAAGTAATTGATCAATAAAAGGTAAGGGATAATTATCAGCTACACTGATGGAATTCAACTTCCTGTAATCAGTACACATCCTAAATGAGCCATCTGGTTTCTTTACTAACACACAAGGAGAACTGTGATGACTTGAACTGGGCTCTGCCAATCCTTGCTGCAAAAAATATTCCACTTCCTTTTTCAAAACATCTCGATGAAATGGTGATACACGATAAGCTCTTTGCTTGAATGGTTTAGCATCTTCTCTGATCTTAATCTCATGCCTTGTCAAGTCGGTACACTTAGGTATGTCTGTAAAAATTTAGGGGAAGTTTTGGATCATGTCAATTAATTCTTTGCTCTGTTCAACAATTAGATGTTTTAGCTTGCTTTCTAAATTTTCTAATATCGAGGAATTATTCATCTTATTTTCAGCTCCTAACTCATAACCATCATCTTCCTCTGTATATGAAGTTGTTTGGGTTATAGACATAACCTCAGTTGTAGTTTCTGAAAAGTAGGGTTTCAAAAGATTTACATGTATCTCTCTCCGTAGTTCCCTTCTCCCTGGTGTTTCAATCACATAAGTTCGATCACTTAATTTTTCTGTTATCCTATAAGGACCTTGAAATTTATTTGTAAGGGGAAACCTTTTCACTGGTAAGAACACTAGAACTTGCTGTCCAACATTAAAGCTTCTTAACTTAGTCTTAGCATCATATTTTCTTTTCATTTTCTCTTGGCTTGTCTTTAAATTTTCTAAAGAGAATTTTCTAATTTCTTCTAACCTTTTCCTCAAGTTCTTCACATATTCTCCTTGGACTTCCTCTTGATTTTCTTCTCAGTTCTCTGCAAGGATTTTCAACGAACCTCTCATGTCTTGACCGAAAATCATTTCATTTGGCGAACATCCCATACTTTCTTGATAAGCATTTCTTACTTCAAATAACATTAAGGGTAAACCAACATCCCATTCTCTTCCCGACTCATTACAGTATTTGGTTAACATACTTTTCAAAGTTTGGTGGAACCTTTCTAAAGCTCCTCGAGTCTCTGGGTGATAAGCGGTAGATAACTGTTGTTTCACTCCTAGCAAATTCAGCACATCTTGGAATAACTTTGAGGTAAAGTTCGTTCCTCTATCGCTCTGTACAATTTCTGGAATTCCAAATTTGGAAAAAAATTCCACCAACTTCTCAGCTATTACCTTTGCACTTATACTTCTTATAGGAATAGCCTCTGGATATCTTGTTACGGGACACATTAATGTCAACAGATATTCATGTCCTTTCTTCATTTTCGGAAGCGGACCAACCACATCTATTATCACTTTGCTAAAGGGTTCTCCTCTAACCTCTATCTGTTGTAGGGGAGCTTTTTGAATAGTTTCATTTGGTTTTCCAGCTATTTGGCATGTATGACACTCCCTGTAAAATTTGCTGACATCCTTGTGTAGTCCAGGCCAAAAGAAATACTTCATAACCTTCTCAACAGTCTTCCTGATTCCCATATGTCCAGCTTCGTGCGCTACTGCTACCACTTGCTTCCTCAATGGATATGGAATTAAAATTTTATGATATTCACCCCATTCAGCATTTCCTGGTATATCTACAGGTCGATGCTTCCTCATTAGCAATCCATCCCTTAGATAATAACAGGTGGAAGTTTGTTGCATTTCTTCTGGTTCAACAACTCTGAAGAACAGTTCAGCCAACGTTGTATCCCTCTTCTGTAATTCCACTAATTTTTCTCTAGTCACTTGACTAACTTCAAAGGTTGAACTCTCAATATCTGTTACTTCAGTAGATTCACTACTGTCTTCAGGGACATTTTGACTACTCGGAGTGTCTTCACCAACAATAGGATTTTCTTCTTCTGCAAGAATCTCTTCCAGTACTGCCATTAGGGGAAATTTCACCTTCCTGGAACAGCTCTTCTAGGCTCAAAGATCCTTCTGGTGCAGGTAAATCTTCAGTTTCTTCACTTCTATGCTCAGCTCTGTTCATGCTCCTGGTAGTTACACAACTTGGAAATAGGTGAGGGTTTTTCTTCTCTAATTCTGTTGTAGGACTAATCCCTAATGGTTTGTCTGTCACTACAGGACAAGGAATGAAGGGAACACCACCAACTGTATTACCTAGTAAAACATGCACAACTTCAACAGCTAGTGAGTCCTTTACTGCAAACTCGATATTTCCTGTCACTAATTCACATGACAAATGCAAGCGGCATATAGGAGTTACTTCCTCTCCGCCTACACCTTTTAAGATAACTGAATCTCTGGTGAGATTCTTCTCCAACTGCGGGTGAGGACCTCGAATTACCACACTGTGATTACTACCTGTATCACATAATATCTTCACTGGTACCTGTACACTCAAAGAGGGGGTTGTCAGCATACCTTCATAGGTATATGGCTTAAAAGCCTCCTCACACTGGAATTTGCATTTCCACTGGTTGCTAAGCACTCTGCTTGTCTGACTTCATTTTGTCCCACATTGTTCCTCATAGTTGGCTTTACCTGGTTAGCCCTTGTCACCTGTCCAACTGGCTTAGTCTGCTGATACCCTTTATAGCAGTCTCGACTATAATGTCCTACTCTCCCACACTTGTGGCAAACAACATTAATTTTCTGCACTTGTCTTGAGAATAGACTAGAAGGGGCGGGTTTAGCATTCCACTGCTGTGAGGTATATCCTGGTTTGGCACTGGTATAATTATTAGAAGGGTTTTTCATAGCACTGTTCCTAAAATTTGACTGAGACCTATAACCTGTAAATTGTTGGTTCTGGTACCTGCCATTATAATTCTTTTTGCTGGAGATTATGTTATAGTCCTCACTCAAAGTAGCAGCTTTATCAAGTTTCTCCACCTCTCTCTCTCTCAAATAAGCTCTTATATATTCAGGAATTCCTCTTAGATATTGCTCTAAGACCACTAATTCTTCAAGTTCGTCCATAGACTTAACTTTAGCCGCCTCCAGCCATCGTTTAAAGCATCTCCTGACTTTATAGGCGTAATCCAAGAAAGTTATCTTGTCATCCTTTTCCAAAGATCTCAAATTTTCATTGTAATATTCATGGGTCATCTGGTAAACCTGTAGCACATTGTGTTTGAGTACCTGGTACTCTTTACACTGATCAGCTGATAAGGCTAAGTAGGCACTTCTTCCTTTACCAATGAGAACACTTTGTAACAAAACTGACCATTTATCCTCTGGCCATCCCATACCTGAAGCTACTTTTTCAAAGTGATCAAAAAATTCATTTGGAGTTTTTTCTGTAAATTTTGGAATTAACTTCTGTACTCTCACTACATCAAACACGGGGTCTGTGTTACCTTGGACATAGTTATATGGGTTTACAGGCAGTAAGGATCGAGCTCTGATTAACTCCAACTCCCTTTCATGTTTTGCCTTTTCTCTTTCTTCTTCTTCTCATCTCTTTGCTCTATCCCTTTCATCTTCTTCTTGCCTCCTCACTCTATCTCTTTCTTTGATATCTCTGGGTCGGGGTTCTTCAAACACTGAACTGGATGGTTTCACGTTTTAAGGGATTATCAAGAAAATGTGTTCATATTGCGCTTCTAATGCGAATATTATAGAGGAACCATTGAATGGGTATTCACTTGATTTGTCTGTACCTGCTATTATAATTTTTTGCTGATTATCAGTCCTCACTCATTTTAGCTTTATCAAGTTTCTTCACCTCTTTCTCTCTCTCTCTCTCTCTCTCAAATAAGCTCTTATATGTTCAGGAATTCCTTTAGATATTGCTCTAAGACCACTAATTCTTTAAGGTCGTCCATCTTTAGCCGCCTCCAGCCATCGTTTAAAACATCTCCTGACTTTATAGGCGTAATCCAAGAGAGTCATCTTTTCATCCTTCTTCAAAGATCTAAAATTTTCATTGTAATATTCATGGGTCATCTGGTAAACCTGCAGCACATTGTGTTTGAGTACCTGGTACTCTTTACACTGATCAGCTAATAAGGCTAAGTAGGCACTTCTTCCTTTACCAATGAGAACACTTTGTAACAAAACTGACCATTTATCCTCTGGCCATAACATACCTGAAGCCACTTTTTCAAAGCGAGCAAAAATTCATTTGGAGCTTCTTCTGTAAATTTTGGAATTAATTTCTTTACTACATCAAAACAGGGTCTGTGTTACCTTGGATATAGTTATATGGGTTTACAGGCAGTAAGGATCGAGCTCTGATTAACCCAACTCCCTTTCATGTTTTGCCTTTTCTCTTTCTTCTTCTTTACCTCTTTGCTAAGTCTTCTTCTCGCCTCACTCTATCTCTTTCTTCTTTTTCTTTCTCTCTTTCTTCTCTTGCTCTATCTCTTGCTTCTTTTTTCTTTATCAGCCTGTATCTGCAGTCTAAGTAAGTTTTCTTCTGACTCTAACACCTTCATTCTACTCCAAATTCTTCTGAGTCTTAACTCCTAAATTCTGACTGTACTGTTCTCATTCTCTTGCCTTACCTTATTTGAGAATTCTATCTCAGCTGCATTCAACAGTTCATAAGCTTCCGCTAATTCTCCTTCTACTTTACCAGAGCTTATTAATGCTTTGACTGCGACACCCTTAACTTCTGCCTCACTCATATCAAAAGTAACATTAGCCCCACATGTTATTGCTAAGCGAATCCACTGTCCCTTAGTCAGGTAAGATTTAGATAACTTTCTGATGGTTGGAACTGCCATAAATTCCTGAACTTCAAACCGAGCCATTTTTCTAGTTTACTCAACAAGAAGGGTTTACAATTCACTTTTATATGGTTATTCTCCTACCAAAAATATATTCCTAACACCACCAGTATAAATCATAAACCAGAGTGATATTCTGTTTAGTTCTCCTTAGACAATGGGCACCAATTAATTTAATTTCCCTGGTCTGGCTAACAAATCTTTTGATTTGATTTCCCGGGTCTGGGCACCAAATCTTTTGTTACGAAGTGATCAAGCACCTGATTATTACACAAATAGGCCAACAAATCTTTTGTGCAAATGACAATATCAAAAGTTACCTCACATCGACCAGATACTTGAAACCTCATAACAAAGAGTGACTGAATCTCTAAAGGTATAATGATCCGATAAACTTATCACTTGAGAAAATCAATGTAACTTTATCAAGTTATGGATGAGGTAACAATTATTAAGTTATATCCAGATTAATGGAATATGGGTTATCTTCAACCAGCACTGTAACTGTCTCTCTGGTTCTATTTTACCTAGATAAGTCTCAGGTGAACAAACAGATACATCACTTACCTTGTACACACTCATTAATGTCTCTAATTACTGGTGATCAAAATGAAACACTATGTTTTAAAAACTTTAAACAAACTGGTTTATTTCTAAGTTCAAAAGTTATATGTAAAGTTCACAATCTCAAAAGATTTACCATTAATTGACAACAGTGTAAGATTTAAGTATTTCTTAATCAAGTTTAATTCACAAAAACTTTAATTTATCAAGAAAACAATTTGGTTAGGTAAGAATCAAACTATTAACTATCATTTAAGTGCCAAGTATTTACCTGATTATCCATTACAAACAGTCACCAAAATATTACTGACTGGTATCCACATAACATTCTCCAAAAATCTCAATAACAGGAAGGCACTAACAAAATGCTAAGAAATCACCAGCAAAACACAGTAATAATAAAATTACAATAATGTGATAGCACAGACATATAAGAATGCAATAGGCAAAAATGAAAATATACCAATCTCCAAAAATGTGCCTAAAGATTATATTAATCTTTATATAACTTTTCCTTATAAAAAGAAAAGTTAAACTCACGTCTTTCTAAGACTTATTCAAAAACAACAATTCTCTTTTACCAAGAATATCACTTTAACAATAAAAACTCATAAGTCACCACATTACCTTTTGTAATTATTACACCAATTACATCTCCTCAACACTTGCACAAAATAATATTCCTGATTATCTTCTACAAAATTAACAGAGCTTTTACCATCAGAAATCTTTCTGTTATTCCCTTTATATATAATGGGATTATCGAGAGAGAGAGAGAGAGAGAGAGAGAGAGAGAGAGAGAGAGAGAGAGAGAGAGAGAGAGAGAGAGAGAGAGAGAGAGAGAGGGATGTTTCTCTGAGGACTCTCTCTGGCAGACGACTGGTGTCTTTAGAAAACACTGCGCTTCTAACTCTCATAGGCCCTTTCAGAATACTCGAGAATACACATAGGGTGTTCACACAGAATACACATGTATATAAATACACATATATACACGTATACAAATACACACGGGTGAGCTTTGAGGGCCATATCCTTATCTTACAAGATGGACATTTCCTGTTCAGGGCTTACCAAATCTTTTGTCAGCCTAACGCAGCTGGGTAAACAATGAAAGACACTTTTAGACCCAAAGCAACACCACTTATCTGCTGTTCCTTCTTCTCTCCTTCTCAGATTACGAACAGAATAAGCATAGACAGAGTTAATAACGATACGCTAAGCATACAGAACAAAGATATAACAGGAAACTCGCTGATTGGGTAACAGCTCGTCACGACAAGATAAGAGAATTCTTTTTCCTTAATGCGAGTTACTAGACACCTGGGTAAATATGGAAGCTAGCCTTTATTCTCTCTCTCGGCAAACAGGATGTGGTGACCTGATAAGAATTTCACAAGACACTTCAAACATTGAACAAAGGGAAAAATATTTCATAATAATATAAGCCTACATAATATATAACTTATCTGTAAGAAAAAGACATTTTAAAATCACGTCTTCACAACAAATGACGAATCTTGTAAGCAAAAAATCAAAATTTTCACAGAGACTTATAAAAAACAAATGGTTATACATATTATAACACCTTATAATATATATATATATATATACATATATATATATATATATATATATATATATATATATATATATATAGTATAAAAGTACATATAACTTGTGTGTGTGTCTGCACTTGAGACCCAAGTGCAAACACACACAAACACACATACACAGACACATTATATATATATATATATATATATATATATATATATATATATATATATATATATATATATATATATATATATATATATATATATATATATATATATATATATATATATATATATATATATATATATATATATATATATATATATATATATATATATATATATATATATATATATATATATATATATATATATATATATATACAGGGTGTTTTGAAATTAGAGGCCCCCTCTACAGCATAAACTAAAATTGATATGGACAAAAACAAAAGTAATTCAGAACAGGTATTTATTTAAGTTTTCTCTGAGTATTTAATATTTTGTGTGGCCTCCATATGCCTGCACCACAGCCTGCATTCTTGAGGGTATGATTTCAGCAAATCGCAAAAAAAGTTGAGACTCAAACTTCATTTCCTGAGCACTTTGGTCACCTCTCTTCGCAGGGTCAGCTTGGTATACCATCTTTTTTCACTGTGCGTGCTTCAACACGATCCTTTAAGATACTACCAATGTTTTCACATACATTAAGGTCAGGGGAGCTACCTAGAAATTCACTGAACGAGAAGAAATCGATACCACTGTTTCAAAGCAGCTCCTGTGTCTGAAGAGCCTTGAAACATGGTGCCTTATCATGCAAAAATGTGACTTCTTCAACAGATAACACATTTTCAGAATCTTTGAGGAAAGGAAATACTCCACCAGTAAGCACAGTTTCTCGGGAGTATTTGCCATTCCATGACTGTCCTTTTTCTTTGATGATCCACATTACCCATTTGGCTGTTAAACAGAGAAAAATTCCCAAACATTCAGGAAATTTCACAACTTGGCGATAGCGCACGTCATCGCTGATATCATCCAACTTTGCGTCCCAAATGATGTCATTTTTATGATTTAGCTTCCAGACTGTGTAAATGAAGAATTCATCTGATGCTGCAACATGGGGAAAGTCAGTTTCATCCCAATCTTTAAGAAATGAACCACAAAACCATGTACGGTCTTCACGCTGTTGCTGAGTGATGTTGGGCTTGCTGATAACATGAAATGGCTTGATACCAGATTTTTTCAACTTACGATATACAGCACTATAACTTCTCTTCTTTCCTCTTTTTGTTTCTAGTTCAAGCACCAATTTATGTAAAGGCTTTCTTGGTCTACCCACTGCCTTAGCTATGATGTCTTTTGACTTCTGAGAGAGGACTTCAGGCCTTCCAAGATTCTCACTCTTTTCATGATGACAGTCATATGGATTTTTGTTATAGTTTCTTTAACAAAGGATTCATCTCTTATAATGTATTTAGCTATCCAGAAATGTGAAATGAAGGATGCACCAGCATCCCTGGCCTCTCTGAAGGTTATAGCCCAGATTTGGTCAATCCATCTGATTTCCTCCAAGTCGTTAGCCATGGCTGTATCTAACTCCGTCGCTCAGTATGAAAATACAAGAAATGTAAAATGAAAAATAGCTTAATAGAAACTTAAAATAATGTTCTTGGAGATAGGCTATAGCAGAAAACTTCATAACTTTCCATTTGTTCCGTGGGGGGGCTCTAATTTTGAAAGACCCGTATATATGTATATATATATATATATATATATATATATATATATATATATATATATATATATATATATATATGTATGTATGTATGTATGTATACATATATAGATAAACATTATATGTATTTTTATTTAATGTATATATATATATATATATATATATATATATATATATATATATATATATATATATATATTGAATAAAAAAATACAAATAATGTGTATGTGTGTGTGTATGTTTGCACTTGAGACCCAATTATATAGCTGTGTTTAAAAGAGACACTCAGCGATACATTTTTTTTAATTTCACTTATTCCACGTGGGACGATGACGAAGCTAGCCATCAGTGCTGCCATTGCCGGCTATAAAGTGAACACCCGTAATGGGCCTGATGGTCCCTTCTGTTAATTGCCTTGTCATTCATAAAATATTAATTTATGTCGACTGAAATATTTATCATCATTGTAAGTATGAATGTTCTATCTACTTACGTAAAATTTATTACATTTGATTAAACAGTAAATATATTTTTTAACCTTTGAAGACAGAGGAAGAGAATAAGAAACGCTAAAAATTATTTTTGATCCTATTTCATCGCATCTAAAACGGTGGTAGTTGTTATCTTATTGCTGAGAAATTTTAATATACGCTAGTAAAAAGCTTTCAGCTTTCTAGTGGTACCACTTTAATGATAATAAAAATTACACGGGTACAATTAGAAAGCATTTTGTGGAAACTTCCAATGAGTCTAACTCTTCAACTGTTCACCGAGGAGTAAATGACCAAGACCTGAGCGTAAACAATTGGGTCGACCCGTCTGGAACGGAGAGGGTTAAAGATGTACATATGCATTTAAGTGCATAAGAAATTCATTACATCGCGATTAATTCTCCAGGTGAGGAACAGCTGTCTAGTATCACCTCAAATATTTGGATAACACAAAGCTAGGCAAAGGATATTTACCTGGATTATACTTATTTTTTTTTAATCTGAATCAAATAATTTTTCAGAATGGAGTGAAAAGTGTATAGAACTGGGTTTATATTAATATTATTTTCCTTTGTTAGTTCTATTGGCGTAGCTTCAAGGAGAATCGTGAACAGGAGATTTTTACCTCTTTTAATTACATTACTATGGCACCTATCAACTGTCTGTGATTTTTCACGCAGGTGCACACAAAGGGCATTGTTCTTTTGGTCAGTTCTATTTGAATATCTACGTTGATTTATACTGACGCTTAATTCCTTTCTTATCTGGCCCAAATAAAATGAATCCCAGTCCATACAATGCCCTCAAGAATGAAATTCTTATTCAATGTTCTGATTTATATATGGATAGTCTAGACGTGGAATCTTTGTTCACGAATGTACCTGCGGAGGAAACCGTAGAGATAATCTTAAATAAACTTTTTATTGATGATAGTGTTGTTTTTAATAATTTCAGCAGATCGCTTTTTTTAACTTTTAAAAATGAAAATGCAATATTTGCATTATTTCAACAATTAAAACTGTTGAACACGAGAATTTTTTTGTAAAAATGTTCTCATTTTTTCCCCACACAAAATGCCTATAAACCATCTCGAATAATTTAATCCCCCCCTAAGAAATCAAAAAGTTTCATTTTCAGTAAGCTTCTGCATACGGCTTATCCATATACAATACACATAATTACAAATAAGAAGAACTGCAGTGTTCCTATCTTTTTTATATTTAGCTTTAATGTCTAACATTAATCATTTGATTCATTCTTCACATTCTACAGAACATAAAACCTCAAATTTACTCCTGAACCATTGACAAATATTTTTTACTCATTTACAAAAATAAAATATATGAAGTATATTCTGTTTGGCCACAGAACTCACAATTACTATTTTTCCTAATCCCCAACAACTATAGTCTCATTAGTAAGTAACCTTTCATGTAAGTACTTAAACATAACCTCTTTTTCTCTTAAGCCAATAACTGTTTTGTTAACATTCTCCCATATCCCACTCCACTGTAGCAACGGGTAGTTCTCTTCTACCGAGGATTGTGACTAAACAAATATTGTCTCGTATACATCTTTGCTTTTCATGTTGGGAAATTTCTTATGTTTATGTACAGTATATTTTTTACGTTTTCTGTCACACCAGAATAATACAAGGAAGATACATATGATAGCTCACCATAACTTTTTTTTCTATTAAATAGCTCAATCTCAAACAACAGTAATAGATATTTAATATTCATCCTTCACGTGATTCCTTAAGACTTGAAGCTATTAACATTGCGGCTGCTTTGTGAAAAACATCTGTAATACCTAATCCCCTTCACTTTTGGGCAACAACAAAGTTGTTCTACGGATGGGCTGGTAACTACCACGCCAAAAATACCTGAAAATTAAGAAATTTATTTTCTGTAAGTAGATCTTACTTAACGGAAGCGTGTGAGATAAGTACCAAACTTTTGATAACAAAATGGAACTCACGATGATTGCTTTCTGGAACATAGTAAGGCATCTGTTCGAAAGCGTATTAAATGATTTCTCTAAATTGTGCACAACCGTATTCCAATTCATTTCTGTTGTTTTCTTTACGTTTTCAGAGCAATAAATACCCAGGATCTCAAGATTGTTTTCTGTGTGTAGCCAATTAATAGGCCAATCTTTTTTGCCATGCCATTTCTAAAATCCACTTATACTACTTTTACTTCTATTTAAAAATGCACCACTCGCTTTCTCAAAAACATTAATTTCTTAGAAAAATTCAAAAATAGATTGTTTTTCGGATACAAAAATGGATGAGTCATCAGAAAAGCCTTGCAAGCATATGTCATATCCATTTGGAATCCTTGGTGGTATTATGTTTTTATTGTTCTTAATACTTAAATATAGGGGTTCCTGGTATATTGCATAGAATTACACCGAAATGGAGCATCCTTGCCCCGCAGATCTCATGACTGGAAAAGCATCACTCAACATACCATTTAGACATAAGCAGCTGGAACAATTATCATATAATATTTTTATCCATTTAATAAACACATCTGGAATGCCTAACTTATTCATAATTTTAAACAAAAAATCATGGTGCCCTGTATCAAATGCTTTATTCCAATCCAATTTCAGAACCGCCATTTCAAGATCCTTTTCATATGCATGATTAATAATATCCCTGATATTATTATTACACCTCATTATTAACCTACCTTTAACACTATAAAATTGTTCCTCAAATATCTATTTATGCATTACCGCCTTTAATCTATTGGCTAATAATTTAACTATAATTTTGTAGTCTACTTTCAATAATGAGATTGACCGCCATCCATTCAAAGCTTGATCATCACATCCTTTGCTCAGCACTCTTATTATACCCATACTTTCTAAAGAACAAAACTGATGGCTGTCGCTATTACTTCCAACATTCCTCTCTGTCCTTAATGGGCGAGCTGAAATTTTCTCTCCTTCAAAATTGTCTTTGATTCTGACCATTAATTTGACTCCCCTCACAAAATTCATTTTGCATCTTTTCGATTTAATTCCTTAAAGAAATGATTACCTCAAAATCTGTACTTCCAGCATTGGTGCTTTGGTATAATGCTTTTAATCTGTGCTGCATTAAGTTTATTAAACCGTATCTCTCTGTTAAGATTTTCTTTGACATTTTAACAAAAAACACTTTACACTTTTCTTTACAAAAATTCCACCACTCCATAATGTCACTGAATTTATTTTTCTCTCCATAGCACTTTAAAATTGTCTTTAACCTTATTTCTTGATAAAATGCTGGCATTTAATTTCCATGTTCCTTTACCCATTTTGGTTGTCAAGCAATTAAGACTAGTAATCACCATACAATGGTCTGAAAATGCAACGGGTGCAGTGGTACAGGAAACAATGTGATTAACCAAACTTTTTACATACATTCTATCTATGCGGGAAGCATTTTTTCCTTAACATAAGTATATTCTTTCATCAAATTGTTATTTGCGGCATCTTTCACGCCAGTCGCCTTAATCGACTCTTTCAGATTTTTGGAAACTAAGGTTTTATCCCATATACTTACATCTTATATGTGAGTTACACAATTAAAGTCTCCTGCTAATATTATATTTTCGACATTATGTCTCAAAAAATACAAAAGCCTGTCAAAAAAGTTTCCCTTTCTTTTGTCTTATTCGACCCACAAGGGGCACAGACATTTAGTAAGTGAAGTACTTCTTCACCGACTCTTATCCGTAAGCTAAGTACCCTTCCCTCATGATCCATCTCTTGGCGTATAACAGCACTGGGTGGCAAGCGTTTCCTGATTAATTTAATATGGCAACACCTCCCTTTAAGCAAGTAGTGTGGCTTATGAACACTTCATAATATTTACGTAGGTGAGCTAAAGTGTTTCTGTCTTTAGAGTTATGTTCTTGCAACGTTATTACGTCTAATTTACGAAATCTGGCAAATGAAAACAGTTTCATTTGCTTTCATTCATCATTCAGTCCATTAATATCTAATGCTGAAACAATCAAAGCCATAATATTAAGAAAAAAACAAAAAACAAGGGACAGGCAAAGCAATACATCGGCTATTATACGACCAATTTCCGTCTCTTTACGTTAGCCAGTTTCTTATCTTTGTTCTTTATATCATTTTAAGTACCCCCTTTCTTTACTTTTCTTACCACCCACTGCTGTTCCTTTTGTTCCTTACATCTATCTTCAGCGACTGCTGAATATACCATATAGCTGCTAGCTGATTCGTCGTTTGTTTCCGTTATTTCATCATTTACGTCCATTGTCTGTTCACCATTACGATTTTCCGTTTCGTTCAGCTTACCTAACGCAGCTGACATTTTTTTGTCGTCTTCATTTACACTTAACTGAGAAAATTCTTGTATATCTATACCACTACTGTACGCATCTCTGTGACAGGAGTTGTGTTGGTAGCCCTGACGAGAAAGGTAAATGGAGCGAGCTGCAGAAAAACTATTTGACCACACGAGGACGGCATGGGAATCCTTTCGTGATAAGCCGGATAGTGACCCATCTCCTTTATGCCAGAAAGGCTGTGTGATGTCATTGAAAAAGGTGGTGGGTGGACTAGGCATAAGTCAATGATAACCTTATTGTAGGATGATGGCTGAGTGGTGGTGGATGCATAGAGGTGCAATTAAATTTGTAAACTACTTTGGTTCAGTTACTTTCCTCAATCCTTTGTCTGTTGTTTGAATTCGTTTCACCAGTGCTTTGTCATAAAGGCATTTAATTACCTATTAGAACTTTTAGTGTACTATATATAAGAAAAAATAATATAAACTTTCCTTAAAGAGAAAAGATCTTATAGAATACAGACGATGACCAAAACTGGTTTCCTTTGAGAAATTGCGCCATACTTACCTGTGCAAAATCATGTGCAGGCTAACCTTGTTGGCAAGACTTCTGGAGTGACCACTAACGAGGTCGGAACAAGGTTGTTTTTGCTTCCTAGTTATTTGTATTGCTATCAGTACAGCATAAGGTTAATATTTTTCATATGATTTTAATGCCATTCCCATGGTCAATACCTTATCGTTCTGGAAGAAATCCTAAGAATACTGTAAAAAAATGCAATTTTAAATGATGTGTCATAATAATGCAGAGGCGTTACGTAACGATATAAGAAACATAACGCTAAAATGTTGTATAAAAATTAATTTATGTTTGTGCGTGTATATATACATATATATACATATATATAATATATACATATATATAATATATACATATATATAATATATATATATATATAGTATATATATATATATATATATATATATATATATATATATATATATATATATATATATTTATATGTGTGTGTGTGTGTGAGAGAGAGAGAGAGAAAGAGAAGAGAGAGAGGAAGACATTAATGCTGGAAATTCTATCTGATAATCATTCATCTTATAATTACTCTTAACGTAATTTTTCCCCTAGAATAAAGTGCTCCATTAATCTGCTCCGTGGTTGAACCACTCTGAGAAAAAAAAAATGTTGTCATTCGACGTTCTCTAAAATGTTAGTATTTGTTGACTATTCATAGACTAATTGCGAACACTAATATCTGAATGACAGCAACGAGTAACAATAGTAATGATAGTGATAAATCATGGCGATGAGATATATATATATATATATATATATATATATATATATATATATATATATATATATATATATATATATATATGTATATATATATATATATATATATATATATATATATATATATATAATATATATATATATATATATATATATATATATATATATATATATATATATATATATATATATCAATGGATACACTAGCAGGAAGCGCCATCTGCATATCAGTAAGGACACCAAGGCCAAAACCCTGAACAGCATTTTACACAACTGTATTGGGGCATGTTTCGAGCAGTACTCTCACTCGTTATCAACCTACAAAATTAAAATGACAACATTACAATTCTTATAATAAAATTCAAAATAATACAGTAAAATTACTATGAAAATAAGAATACGTTTAAAAGATGGCTAATCAAAATAAATAAAAGAATAAAATAAAGCAAATTACAAAAATTAAAAAATTAAAAATTTAAGTCACAAAAACGGAAGGTACAAAGGCATAACAAACATACTAATTAATACAACAATACCAGTTGTTTTTAAAAAACACAAAAGTGAGGTTACAGCACATTTCTAGCCAAAGAAGGCTTTATCTTGATGGTGTATAGAACTTCTAAAATGTCGAGGTCTGTAGCAAACTGAGCAGTGGTTAAAACAGAAAAATCATCAATATGTAAAGGTGACCAGTCTCTCGCTGTGTTCTCTAATTGCACTGTAACTAGGCCTTGAAAGATAATTGCCAGTACGATATGACTTGCCTAGGTGTTCAAACCATCTCATCCCAGCTGATCTGGTAGTTTTTCCAACGTAATGGCATCACAACCACCACACTGCCATTTATAGATCAGATTGAACTGAAGGCTTGTTGGTATAGTCTTTAATTTTTAAAGGAATTACCTAATTTATTTTGCAAAGTGAAATATATTTTGATATCTAGCTGAGGGTAACTAATGGACAAAATAGAAATTAGTTCTTTTTTTAAATCGTAACTATGAGTTCCAGTAAAAGTTAAAGGTAAATAAATAACAGCATTAGTGGTAGTTTCGGGTTGTTTGTTTACATATAATTTCGAAAGCTGTTTACCAATATATGTGTTTACGTAATTCAACGGATAGCCATTGTTTTTAAAAAGTGACCTTAAAAATTCCAATTCCTCATGCAAATTCAAAAGGCTAGAACGAATTTTATATGCTCTGGTTACTAGCGTCAATATCAAATTCATCTTATATTTTACAGGTGTAGCTGATTGAAATTTAGACATAAGACCCGTGAAAGTACGCTTTCTAAAGACTGAGGTGGAAAGTTATTATCAAGATTTTTTACCTGAATATCCAGAAAAGCAAGCGTATGATTATCTTCGATTTCATTAGTCAATTCTATATTATTATGTTTACTATTAAAATACTCCAAAAAACGAGGAATATGGTCACGACTCTTAAAAACTAAGAAGGTATCATCAACATATCTCCTGTACAGTAAGGGCTTAAAATCTAAAGGACAATCGTCTAACCATCTTTTCTCCATTAAACACATAAATGCATTTGCCAAAGATGGCTATCCGTTGAATTACATAAACACATATTTGTAAACAGCTTTGAAATTATATGTAAACAAACAACCCGAAACTACCGCTAATGTAAAGAAACCTGTTATTTATTTACCTTTAACTTTTACTGGAACTCATAGTTACGATTTAAAAAAAGAACTAATTTCTATTTTGTCCATTAGTTACCCTCAGCTAGATATCAAAATATATTTCACTTTGCAAAATAAATTAGGTAATTCCTTTAAAATTAAAGACTATACCAACAAGCCTTCGGTTCAATCTGATCTATAAATGGCAGTGTGGTGGTTGTGATGCCACTTACGTTGGAAAAACTACCAGATCAGCTGGGATGAGATGGTTTGAACACCTAGGCAAGTCATATCGTACTGGCAATTATCTTTCAAGGCCTAGTTACAGTGCAATTAGAGAACACAGCGAGGAGACTGGTCACCTTTTACATATTGATGATTTTTCTGTTTTAACCACTGCTCAGTTTGCTACAGACCTCGACATTTTAGAAGTTCTATACACCATCAAGATAAAGCCTTCTTTGGCTAGAAATGTGGCTGTAACCTCACTTTTGTGTTTTTAGTCTGCGTTTTACTGGTATTGTATATTAATTAGTATGTTTGTTATGCCTTTGTACCTTCCGTTTTTGTGACTTAAATTTTTAATTTTTTTAATTTTTTGTAATTTGCTTTATTTTATTCTTTTATTTATTTTGATTAGCCATCTTTTAAACGTATTCTTATTTTCATAGTAATTTTACTGTATTATTTTGAATTTTATTATAAGAATTGTAATGTTGTCATTTTAATTTTGTAGGTTGATAACGAGTGAGAGTACTGCTCGAAACATGTCCCAATAATGTCACGATGCGTATCAAGTACCTGGTTATTACATAACTAATCTCAAAATTCAAAAATATACTTCACTTCAGCCAGATACCTGAACTCTCATAACATTAATTATTACGACTGAGTACTCTAAAGGTAACAGTGATCCCTTAAGAAAAAACTTATTTATCAATCACTTGAAAAATCAAACTAAGTCTATCAGAATATGTGAGGTATCAAAAATTAAACTAGAAATATTCTAGAGTAGAAGGGCATCACTCCATCAAAAAACTCTAACTGTTTCCCTGGTCTTAATTCACTTTAGCAAAACTAAAAGAACAAAACGTGTTTATCACTTTGCCTTATGCACACACAATCAATCCTATTCACTGGTGATCAATAAATGAAACACTGTTTTTCTAAAAATGTTAAATACAAAAATTTATTTTTAAATTCAAAGTTTATAACTAGAATTCACAATTAATTAGAATTCACAATCTGAAAAATTTATTATTACTTGAAAATAACACAGCACTTAATTAATTCTTGAATTAAATTATGAAAGAAAACTAATTCACAAAAACTTTATCATGAATTGAAATTAATCAAGCAAAATTTAAACTATCAAGAATTACTCACGATTTAAAAAGAAAATCTTAATAAATGAAATCAAGTATGCAATGTTAAATTACGTATGCAATGTTAAATTACCAAGAAATATTTAAAATGCTATGTAAATAAATGTTACATCATCAACATAAAAATGTGAAAATATAAAGAGATTGTAAATAGAAAAACACACAAAAATACACATAAGATTTATCAATAATGATTTCACTTGGCAAAAATTTCCTAACTTATCATACCATGGTATTAATAAGTAAAATTCACGTTACCTTACACAACTTGTGAAAACCTCTGTAAATCACTTGCTGCAGCTGCGTTACACAAAACACACTTTTTACCAGGCGCCATTACGAACTAAATAACTTTGCTAAATTCAGATCTCAAAAGTTAATGTTAATATGTGACCACAAAATACTACGTTAAAAATGATCTCTTCCTAAAAACGAGAGAGAGAGAGAGAGGGAACCATATCGACTGGTCTCAGAAATCAGAATGAAACAAACTTTAGCATTCCAGTAATACGTGAAACAATTATATGATGTCATTAGGGTACGAGATATAAAGGGAAGTTCTAGAAGCAGGAGGTGACGTCACTAAAGCATTTTGGGTGCGAGATACAATGGAGAAGCTTTTAGAAGGAAAATGACGTCATCCCAGCAAAACGTTTTGAACGCATCTTACAAAACATGACGTAATTGATCAGGACACGTATTCTTTCTCTCAAAGTGGCGTACGTAACTCAAACAATGCAACAATGTGAAATCACTCGTCTCGAGCCCGTATGGGACGAATCGGCATTTGTTTTCAAAACCTGTCATCACTAACCTAAAACAAAGCGCTCGCTCTTATCTGAACTGATGACAATTGAAATGAAACAAGCCCTTCCTGGACACACACACACACGTGTTCAGATACTATGCTTTTACCAAGAAAGATATTTGTTCTAAATTACGTTACTATTAAAATTGTATTAACAATTCTAAATTACGCTATCAAGTTAATTAATCATTAGTTCTTTTGAGATCTCATGCCAAACTAAATACGACACTTCAACAATCATTAACATTACATAACACATGAAAAAAAGTAAATATGTCAAAATTATAGGAGGATATACGTATTACAAGGCAACATCATGAATATATATATATATATATATATATATATATATATATATATATATATATATATATATATATATTTATATATATTTATATATATATATATATATATATATATATATATACATACACACACACACACACACACACATATATATATATATATATATATATATATATATATATATATATATATATATATATATATATATATATACTGTATATATGTAGATATATACTATAAATATAGATATAGATATACATATACACACATATATATATATATATATATATATATATATATAAATATATATTTAGATATATATATATTTATATATATATATATATATATATATAATATATATATATATATATATATATATATATCTATATATATATATATCTATATATATATATATATATATATATATATATATATATATATATATATATATATATCTATATATATATATATATATATATATATATATATATATATCTATATATATATATATATATATATATATATATATATATATATATATATATATATATCTATATATATATCTATATATATATATATATATATATATATAGAGAGAGAGAGAGAGAGAGAGAGAGAGAGAGAGAGAGAGAGAGAGAGAGAGAGAGAGCTAGAATTCGAGCTAGGGCCTTTGGTTTAGAGAAAAATAAACAGTCGACTTTGACCCTACTACCCCCTCAATCCTCATCGAAGGCCTGATGACGCCTATAGAAAAAATGCTTAGGCCAAACCCTCAGAGACTTGCTCTGTCTCCAAAGGCGAAAACTGCTGCATGCACACTTCCTCCTTTGCCCAAGCAGAAAATGCCATTCAAGCAAATGCAACCGCTCTATCCACATACACATGTACACATTTTACTTACATGCACATGTGCGCCAAAAATAATGCACGTACGTGTGTAATTACAAAAAATAAGAGAAAAAAAGTAAAAAAATACTAAGAAATGTATACCCACTTGCGTAAAAATGTTTGCACCTCGTAATTCACAAATATCAAATAAAATACTACCCAATTATAAAAGTTCCCAGAAACATTACAACAACAAAATATTGTCCTTACTACACCCTAAACGCCAATGTGAACAGCCGATTGTTATACAAAAAAAAAAAAAAAAGACAAAAGACATGAGAGTCACACAACGCTTCATACAAGCGTGGCAGAGAAGGCAAGACGCTCCGCCCAAATTCGTGACGCAATTACAACGTCACCGCGGTGATGACATAACACAACCCTCGCAACCGAACATCAGTTACGACACAATGAAAAAAAGTCACACAATTGTCCCTGTCATCCGTTATAACACAACGAAAAGGACAATTTCACATTAAAGTAACAACCAAAATGAAAATCATAACACATTACGTACGTCTCTGCTTAGCACCGCGAATCCTCTCACCAAGGAAAGAGAGAGAGAGAGAGGGAAAAGAAATACTCGCCCGTCTTCACGTGATTTAACACACACACACGTCAAAATACCGAAATTACTTCACATTATACCCGTCGATATATCCCTAAACACTGCCCTAAATTCGATAATGCCCTATTTATCCCTTTCTGACAACTCGTATGCATTATTAAACACGCACAAACCACTCTTCAAGAAATACAAGCATGCGCGAGACGCTCGCCTCACAGCAACATCTAACACTGCTGACCCCTACAAAATCCAATTCTGAGATGCCAACACTAAAATATGTTTCTTCGGAAACGAATACATACCTAATTATCCCATTAACTAACTATCTAACCCATTCTAACTCTGTTACTACTTTAAACCGCTGCCACCAGCTGTTATAGGCCCGATTCCCGAGGCCTATATTCTATTTAATTCTCTGTTTTAAGAACAGAGGTTGGTATCTTGCTTTTCCCGAGATATGTATGGTAGCGTAAGCCGACTTGCTGTGTCAGCTGATCTCTCATCCTCACATAATGTGGTGATTTGAGAAACCACACAATTTCTGTGTATATGTGAATCCATGCAGAGTTTCTGTGATTGAGGACTTGATTTGTTTTGTTTGTTTGTGTAACCTAAAAGTGAAGTTTAAGTTTGCAGAAGTATTGGAACTTTAGTTTGTATGAAAAAATGTATATTTTGGCATAAAGTTTGTTATGAGATTGCCCTTCTGTGCTTGAGTTTATATTTGAGATTGTAACTTTGTCATCATCAGTATGAAACCAAAATTGTAATGTTCCATTTGTCATGAGTGAAAGTATTAAATTTGTAAAGCTAATTTGAGTTTATGAAGGGACAATATCATTTTGTAACGCTTATCTCATTATTTAACTGTGACTTATTTGCCACGAGTCATTTCTAATGTCGTTGTTTCCCGGCAGGCAGAAGGCGTCTGGAACAGCTACAGATAAGTCTTCCATGTTTGTAAGACTATGTTTTTTTCGAAAAAGATAGTCATGTCCTATCTCCAAGACCTTGGTAGCTGTGGGAATCATATTTGTAAATCTTATATTCATTGAGATTTTGGTACCTTAGCAATAAGCTTTAGTAATACCTACCTATGACTGACTTGTTTGAGATTTTCATTAACTAGAGTACCCTGATAGCCTATTTCGTGTTTACATTGCTTACCTACCAAGTGGACTCTTGATTTTCATACTAGCTATATATGTTTCAGTTACATTTAAGTAATAAACGTGATGTTCAGTAAGGTGAAGCGTTAAAGCCTGTGATGTAATTTTGGTGTACTAGATATATATATATTTTTCTTAATTATATTTTGTTATAAATTTGTAACAAGCTTTTCATTTGAACCTAGACCTAATAGTAGTAGCTATATCTTGCATCAAGTCAACAAGCTACGGTAGGCGTTGGGTTGTTAGCCTAAGCTTAGAACTTATGGTGATTGTACCAGTGGGAGTAAGCCACTACAGTACCTGTCAATGTACAGATTTAGTATAGTACTAAGTACCTCAGAAACTTTACAGTTCATAAGTAACATCTAGGCCAGTGATTACTTAGCTAACCTAGAGTAACCTATCTATTCTAATGTGTTCATTC
This sequence comes from Macrobrachium rosenbergii, assembly GCF_040412425.1. Classification (NCBI taxonomy): domain Eukaryota; kingdom Metazoa; phylum Arthropoda; class Malacostraca; order Decapoda; family Palaemonidae; genus Macrobrachium; species Macrobrachium rosenbergii. The sequence continues at coordinate 39,536,702 of NC_089781.1, forward strand.
ACCACTGAATGAATAGTTCTGCTAGCCCAACATCACTTGTTGGATGAATGATCAGTCTTATGTTCTGTAGCTTGCAGTTAAAGGGTGGTTGTAGACTGATTCAATACAGGGTGATAGCAAGCACCACTGGAAGCAGTTGTTTAGCCTAGTAGGCTATATTGTATTCACCACACCCTTGAACTTTGGTCCTTCGAACCGGATATAATGTTAATTAGCCTAACCTACTTGCGACAGTGTTTACAAATATGATTTCTTAGGTCTGGAGAATAAGTTCAGATTAGCTATGAGCAGATGTTTGCTTGAGAAAATTTACCTACTTGGTTTGGATTTTGTGTACCTTTTCTAGGATTTAAGAAATTTGTACCAAGTTACTGTTATGTAGCCTAGCCTACTACATTACCCATTTTTGTAACGTCAATTACTTTTGACTATCATTTATTTTGTGTTGTGCATAGCCTAGCCTATGTACGTAAACCTGATTTGTTCCTTAGTGGGAATGTTTTGTATGTGATCTGATTTTGTGATATATTTTGTTAACCTTGTCAGTAGTAATGGCTGCTGCGGTTGATGAATCCAAGTCATATCTTAGATATAAGGTTGTTTGTGACGACCTGAGGGATATCATTTCCTTATTAGAAGATGAACTTAAAGTAACTCCTTCACCTACCCTCCGTTCTTTACAGTTTTCTGAATCTCAGTTAGCAAGGGAATATGAGTCCTTTGAAAACTTATGGTCAGTTTGCCAAGATGCCATTGATAGTTCTGAATATGATAAGGAGTGTAGAGACCACAGAGCATTGAAACGTAATGCATGGAAACTACAAACGGATCTTAAGTCTGCTATAGACTCTAGATTAGCTCAGTCACCCCTGTGGGACAAACTTTCTCTAATCCCACTCCTAGTCAAGTGGTAGTACCTGCAAAGCACCTTCCCCATCCTAAGTTACCAGAAATAAAGATTCCTGAATTTAATGGGGAATTAAGTCATTGGAACAGTTTTTGGGATTCCTTTAGTAGCCTCATTGATAGTCGTCAAGACATTGATCCAGTGTTGAAATTTAATATGCTTAGATCCTATCTCAGAGGTAAAGCCTATAGAACCATAGAAGGCTTATCCATAACAAATGATAATTATAGTGTTGCCCTTAAATTGTTGAAGTCTAGATTTGCAGATGATAAGCAATTGCTGCAACAACTACATTTACAGCTTATGAATATGAAACCCCCAGAACATACCCTTAAAGATTTAACAGATTTTCGTTTAACATTTGAACGTTTGTTATTGCAAATAGAAAGTGTAACCAAAGTACCTTGTGATGACTACTTGCTCAAAGATATAATTTCCAAGAAACTTAGTGTTCAAACTTTAGAGTATCTATTCAATAAGTACAGTACTTATGACCTGACACTGCAACAGCTTTCAAATGGAATTGGTCATCTTATAAAAGTCATGGAATGTTCCCAGTCCCTTTCAGATCAGTCTGTAAACTCAACGGGTAATCAGACTTCAAATTTAAGTTCACATTCAAAGACAAGACATAATCAAAACTTTAATAAGACCAATAGCATTTCCAAGCAAGTAACAGTGTCTTCCCAAAAGTCAAATGTTAACACGGCAAATTCATCTAAAGTTCAGACCTCATGGAATAGGCCTTGTATGTTTTGTTCAGAAACCCATAGTTCTAAGCTTTGTTCAAAGTATCCTACATGGGAATCTAGGAAAAATAGAATAAGAGATTTAGATTGTTGTTTTGTGTGTATGAAGAAAGGTCATAGAGCTTCAGATTGTAGAGTAACACCAGAGTGTAGACATTGTAGTGGAAAACATCATACATTTCTTTGTATGAAACTAATCAATGGTAGTGCCTCTATTAACCAAGTAGCAACTAACCCTTCCCAGGTAACATCTAATAAAGGATCTAACCTAAGTAGCAGTGAGTCTCCTACCAGTCAGGTGTTAGTCGGTAATGGTAAAGGGTCTAGAACCGTAACTGTAGCTGAAAATTCTAACAGTATTGTCAGTTCAGTACAGACTGATACTCAGACCGAGAAAGTTCCTTTGACCTCAACAGCACTTCCTACCGCTATAGTTAAGATTTCAGGATCAGGTGTCCGGGAAGTAGTTCGTGTCTTTTTAGACACTGGAGCCCAGCGCACCTTTATTCATTCTGCTTTAGCATCCCGTCTCAAGTTGAAACCGATGTACTCCATTTCGCTCAAACTTATCGCATTTGGTAATCATGTTCAGACTGTAACCTGTGACGTCGTTCGTGTTGTTGTGCGTGTTGGTACACAGCGTATTCCTATTTTTGCTGTAGTTTATGATGAAGTGAATACTGAGTTACATATACCTGGTATTGCTAATGTTGCAAAGAAACTCAAAGAAAAGGGAATCAAACTTGCTGATCCATATATTAACTCAGATGTCATCAGTGATATCGGACTTGTAATAGGTGCTGATTATTACTCTAGATTTGTGACAAACAGTACTTTTGTTCAGGAGTTGTACTTTTAAGTAGTCCAGCAGGTTCCATTATTTTTGGACCTATGCCAAAATGGGCAGATGGCTCTCAGACTGTTAATAACATTAGCGTTCAGCATTCGTTTTTGCACGTATTGGAGTTCAGTTACCAGAGTCAGAATTGAATCAAATTGAAAACCTTTGGAAACTTGATGTTGTAGGTATAAAGACAGAAACCCTTACACCAGAGGAAACTCAGTCAGTACGTCACTTTGAATCTACTTGCCAAAGGGTAGGCAATCAATATTTTGTCGAGTTACCATTCAAGAGTGATGAAAGACCAGCGACTAATTATCGTAAAGCTTATGGTCAGTTGAAGTCACTTTCCAAATCCTTTGCTGCTCGTCCAGGAATTTATGAACAGTATTCCAAGATATTCAGTGAGTATTTAGATTTGGGATTCATAGAGGAAGTAGACAACCCAGAAGTCATAGATGGATTGACTTATTATCTTCCGTATCATTCAGTGTACAAGAATTCCCCTACCACTCCAATTAGAGTGGTGTTTAATGCTTCTAGTAAAGCAGACTCAAAGTCAAAGAGTTTGAATGATTGCTTGTTAACTGGACCTAGCCTAACCAGTAAACTTGTTGAATCTCTTGTTGAATTTCGTACTAACCCGGTAGCAGTTGTTGCAGACATATCGAAAGCATTTTTACGCATAGGTATTTCTCCAAATTGTAGGGACTATTGTAGGTTTTTATGGTATGACGATCAAATGCTTCAGAAAGTTGTCACCTATAGATTTAAAGTAGTCCTGTTTGGTGTAACATCATCTCCATTTTTACTTCAGAAAATACTAACCTATCACCTAGAGAATCATTCTAATCCATTAGCAAAAACTTTGATTTCACGTTTTTATGTAGACAACTTTGCTCATACTTATGTACATGTAGACCAGCTGAAGAGTGACTATCCTCAAATTAATGCTATTATGTCTGAAGCATCTATGCCATTACAATGTTGGGTGAGTAACAATTCAAAATTTAATGAAGATATTGGTATTAATCAGGAGAAACTAAACTTACATGATGTTAATGTTCTTGGTATCTCATGGAATTCTGTCAGTGATGAAATATCATTATACCAAAGTAAGAAAGTATGTAAGGAGGAGTGTATGCATCATCAAATCACCAAAAGATTAGCATTATCTGTAATTTCTAGTGTTTTTGATCCATTAGGATTTTTGTCACCAGTTTTGATCAAGGGAAAGTTATTTATACAGAAGCTTTGGAAATGTAAATATTCTTGGGATGAACAGTTACCTGAGTCATTAGTTCAAGAATTTCAGAGCATTTGCCAGAGTCTCAGTCAGATCTCTGCCATTAAATTCCCAAGATGTGTAATTAATCCAAACATTTCAGATTTACATATCTTTTGTGATTCATCAGCAGTAGCATATGGTTTAGTAGCTTATGCTGTGGATTCAGGAAACAAATCTAGTAATCTCCTTATGAGTAAAGTTCGAGTAGCACCAAGCCCTCCACTTACCATTCCCAAATTAGAATTACTTGCACTCACACTTGCAACACGATTAGCTGAGACCCTCTTATCCAACAATGAATTTGGATTTAGAAGTTGTACATTGTGGACTGATAGTGAAGTCACAATTAGTTGGGTATATCATGATAAATCTTCAGAAGTATTTGTGAGAAATAGAGTTGCTGAAATTCGCACCTTACGAAGAGATTATAATTTGTGCATATTACATGTTCCTCCAGTCAGAATTCTGCAGATTTAGTAACTCGAGGTGTTACCGTTTCAAAGTTAGCTAACAGTTTGATGTGGAAACATGGACCTTCATTTTTGCTTAATCCTTTGGAGTACCCGCCTCAGAAGGAATTTGTTTGCAATTCTGCAGTAGTATCAGAAATTTTAGTAGAACCAAACATAATCCAACCTATTTGTCCTGTATTTGATATGGGAAGATATTCCACTCTTACTAAAGTAATGAGAGTGATATCAAAAGTCATGAAATTTTGTAATAAGTATTTCCCTGATAAATTCAAGTTGAATACTTTACATTCCTGCATAAGATTAGCTCAGTTACAGAGTTTTCCTACTTTATTTGAATATTTGAAACAGCCAGAGAAGAGTCCTAAACCAGCTACAGAAATTTTGAATTTGGCCAAGCAACTTGATATGTTTATGAATGAAGACCAGTTGATTTGTTGTGGAGGTAGATTACAGAACTCAGATCTGTCTCCTGAAACACAATGTCCAATTTATTTACCTGCCAAACATCCCTTGACCAAATTAATCATAACTCATTATCATAATCATCATTGTCATTGTGGGTTAAGTCAAACATTGCTGGGTCTTAGACAGCAATTTTGGATATCAAAAGCCAGAGTCATTATAAAGAATATCATTAGTAAATGTGTGCTATGTAGAAAGGTAGTTGGTAAGACTATCCTCAACCAGGTCCACCTCCCTACCAGAGGAGAGAGTCCGATATGTCAGACCATTCAGTTCTGTTGGAGTAGACTTTACTGGATCTATAACTATTGTTGATCCTGCAACTGCTAGTGACAGTGAACGAGTATATGTTTGCCTGTTTACCTGTACTACCTCAAGAGCAGTACATCTAGAACTGTGTAGTTCTCTTACTACCTCAGAATTCTTATTAGCCCTTCGCCGATTTGGTGCAAGGTTCGGTGTCCCGTCTGTTGTCATTTCTGATAACGGTACCAATTTTAGAGGAGCAGAGAGATTTCTTAATGATATCAAAGATGAACCAGAAGTAAGAACATATATGCAAGATAACAACATAGTGTGGAAATTTAACACCCTCGTTCACCATGGAGTGGTGGTTTCTTTGAGAGACTGATTGGAAGTGTCAAGAGTAGCCTTCATAAATCTCTCTTTAAGAAACGCATCTCATTTAATGAGTTACGCACTCTTTTATGCGAAATTGAGTGTATTATCAATTCTCGTCCACTTACCTATTTGTCAGAAGACATCCGAGAGGAGTATCTCAGTCCTTCTCATCTGATATATGGAAGAACAGTAACCCTGTTCCCACCTCTGAATTCCTTTGGAGCGGATGTTCCATATAGAGAAAATTTGGATTTGAGAGTACAGTATGCTCGACTGTCAGACCTATTGAAGAAGTATGAGAAAGTGTGGATGAATTCTTACCTCACATCACTGAAGGAAAGACATTTAACTTGTGCCAAAGACAAATCTTGTTTGGTGAAAGTTGGTGATTTAGTACTTGTGCTAATAGAAAATAAGACTAGAGCCAATTATCCTTTAGGTTAGTTACCCAGTTAATAAAGGGCAATGATGATGTTGTCCGGAGTGCGATAGTTCATACAGCAGATGTAGAATATATGAGACCTATTTCCAAATTAATTCCATTAGAATTGCATCATGAGGTGATTCCTGATGTGGAACCCATAGCATCACCGATTCCTCCTGCAGTACCCAATGCACCGCCTAGGCCGAAACGCCATGCCGCATGCAAAGCAGAACAGTTGCGCAGAGATTTAATAGATAATGATCTCTTGTGAGGCCTTACTTACAGTAGTTAGATTTGTCCTACACACCTTTTTGGGGGGAGAGTGTGGTGATTTGAGAAACACACACAATTTCTGTGTATATGTGAATCCATGCAGAGTTTCTGTGATTGAGGACTTGATTTGTTTTGTTTGTTTGTGTAACCTAAAAGTGAAGTTTAAGTTTGCAGAAGTATTGGAACTTTAGTTTGTATGAAAAAATGTATATTTTGGCATAAAGTTTGTTATGAGATTGCCCTTCTGTGCTTGAGTTTATATTTGAGATTGTAACTTTGTCATCATCAGTATGAAACCAAAATTGTAATGTTCCATTTGTCATGAGTGAAAGTATTAAATTTGTAAAGCTAATTTGAGTTTATGAAGGGACAATATCATTTTGTAACGCTTATCTCATTATTTAACTGTGACTTATTTGCCACGAGTCATTTCTAATGTCGTTGTTTCCCGGCAGGCAGAAGGCGTCTGGAACAGCTACAGATAAGTCTTCCATGTTTGTAAGACTATGTTTTTTTCGAAAAAGATAGTCATGTCCTATCTCCAAGACCTTGGTAGCTGTGGGAATCATATTTGTAAATCTTATATTCATTGAGATTTTGGTACCTTAGCAATAAGCTTTAGTAATACCTACCTATGACTGACTTGTTTGAGATTTTCATTAACTAGAGTACCCTGATAGCCTATTTCGTGTTTACATTGCTTACCTACCAAGTGGACTCTTGATTTTCATACTAGCTATATATGTTTCAGTTACATTTAAGTAATAAACGTGATGTTCAGTAAGGTGAAGCGTTAAAGCCTGTGATGTAATTTTGGTGTACTAGATATATATATTTTTCTTAATTATATTTTGTTATAAATTTGTAACAAGCTTTTCATTTGAACCTAGACCTAATAGTAGTAGCTATATCTTGCATCAAGTCAACAAGCTACGGTAGGCGTTGGGTTGTTAGCCTAAGCTTAGAACTTATGGTGATTGTACCAGTGGGAGTAAGCCACTACAGTACCTGTCAATGTACAGATTTAGTATAGTACTAAGTACCTCAGAAACTTTACAGTTCATAAGTAACATCTAGGCCAGTGATTACTTAGCTAACCTAGAGTAACCTATCTATTCTAATGTGTTCATTCACCACTGAATGAATAGTTCTGCTAGCCCAACATCACTTGTTGGATGAATGATCAGTCTTATGTTCTGTAGCTTGCAGTTAAAGGGTGGTTGTAGACTGATTCAATACAGGGTGATAGCAAGCACCACTGGAAGCAGTTGTTTAGCCTAGTAGGCTATATTGTATTCACCACAGGAGAGAAAGAAAGGAATACCTGGAAGAGACAAGCGTTATATTAAAAACCAGAAAATGTAAAAAAAATACAGAAACACAAGATTTCACTGCAACAGGGATAAAGTCTTTCTCCAGAGTCTGTAAGAAAAATCTATAGTGTTTTATGAATTGTACTTACTTCACGAAAGTCCTCTGGAACACAGACTCCATCTGTGTGCTTCCCTTTGTCACAGTTCACATGGTAATTATACCCAGAACGCGTCGTATTGCCCCCTCATTCTATGAAACACTCCCATTATATGGGTTTTGCAACGCACATATGAACACACACTCGTGACATCGCTTGAGTTCAAGGTACGATAAGACACGCCTTCTGTAAAACAAGGCATCACGAGGTACTTGGTCACACACGTACCTACACGTTAAACGAGGAAAAAAAACTTCGAATCCGGATCTATAACCGGATTACCTTCTAGAATGTTCTAAGCTGAAATCGCATTTCCACTCCACGTGTTTTGCCAGCAAGAGTTTTCTGCGAACATTGACTTCTTGTGGTATGCGAACGGCACTCAAGCATTTTATTACATGCTATGTTCAGTCATATGATCTCACGAAAGGCTGATACATTTCTTTTCAAAGATATATATATATATATATATATATATATATATATATATATATATATATATATATATATATATATATATATATATATATATATATATATATATATTAAAGTTGGAAGAATGTAGCACTTGGGAAATAACTATATAACTAGCCCATAAATGGCTCAATGAAGAGCATAATTTTCTAAAGTGAAAGCTATTAAATTTTCCACTAAAGTTGTCCTCGTGAATTTCGGTACATGCCATGGCAAACTTAGCAGGCAAGACGAATCTGCAAATTCACTGCATTTACTGGTGTTTATGAAACTTCCTTTTTGCCGAGTTCTTTAATATTCAGTGACTTTGCTTCACAGGAAGTGTTGCCAAGAACTTCTAGTTTGCCAGAGACAGTGATATTAACCTTACGAAGTGGAGTTGCGGAGTTGCTAAATGTCTCCTTAGCTTCCCATCGTGTGTACCAACATTCTTGAAGCCAGCTGTACATGGAAATGAGTACCAAAATATGTGCATAATTTATATAGAATGATAGGTGTATTTTTTAAGATAAACTTTAAACTGGAGGTGTATTTTTTCAAATAAACTTTAAACTGGAGGTGTATTTTTTCAAATAAACTATAAACTGGTCTGTATTCGTTTTTTTATGGAAACGGTGAGGGAATGCAAGGGGAATGTATTGTTTTGAAAACATACGTTTATCCGGCGTGTGTCGATGTAAAGCAACCTTTAAGCAGGTGAGCATTTATTAAAACAACTGTTAACAAGTGTATATTGTTTTAAAAGTCTTGTTAACAAGTGAGTCTCGATTGCGACTCATTATTTGAATGATGGTCTGACCTTTTCTCACAGTCATTGACATGCTGTTAACTGTCGTTTAATTTTTATGTCGAGTGGTTCAGTACTGAAGCCAGTTAAATGATTCTTATTAATCTCTCCGTGCCGTTAAGTCTTGTAGCTTTAAACAGACAACTGTGGTCTTCGCCTCATTGTTGAAGCATGTTGTTATCAGTGACGTGTAATGAATGTCCGTGGGCTAAAGGGGTAGGAAGGTAGGGAGTGGTTGGATGCAAGGCGGTTGTAAGAATTGATCTTCGACTGGCTGGGGAGGTAGTGTAGTCGAGTTGTGAGCATTTCAGGGTTGTACCCCAGAGTAAATTTGTTGACTGTATATTTGTAGAGATGCTGTGGGTTGAGTAAATTGGTACCAAAGAAATAAGATGAGTAGAGTATCGAGTTGGCGAGGGGGTGAGGATGGTTGAGTAATGCGATCTTAAATGAATTAAGTTTGAATGAGTTAGTTGCTAAGTTTGCGTTGGTTGAGAGTCATTGATTTTTGAGCGATTGAGTTCGTGTGTATTGATTAGGAGGCATCTCAGGGGTGAAAGATTTTGGAAGCTGAGTTGTTGAGTTAATCAAGGTCTAGGCAGGTTGAGAAATGAGCAAAGTATATGACCTCAAAGAGAGTTTAAAGGTTGAGTTGATAACTTGTTCAAACTTTGTGAAGGCTGAGGATAGTCAGTGAGTTACTCAAACTGCTGGGAGTTAAAGGTTGATTTAATGAGTAGAACTCAAGGTCTAAAAATTCATGATGCATATTATATACATACATACGTACACAGGCACACACACAAATATACATGTAGTGTTGAAATATATCATGTGTACAAAACAGGATCTCTCTCTCTCTCTCTCTCTCTCTCTCTCTCTCTCTCTCTCTCTCTCTCTCTTTGAATAAAAGCGGTCGATTATCGTGGGCAAAAGCTCGTCCACCAGACAGTCTCATCAACCAAAACACTGGTTAATTGCTGATTATTATGACCAAGAATATCGGCCACCGCAGATTCTGTACATACTTGCAAGCAAATCGCCAGAGAGTAAGCGATAAGTTCTGATATTGTTGGAAATGGCAATGGCCACCTCCCGCTTCGTATCATTTTCCATACAGACCTGAGACTCTTTCTGTTCCTTGCAGCTTTTACAAGTGGACGCTCTCCTTGAAAGCGTCTTTACAGCGCCCACTCAGTAAAATTTTTTATTAAGAACAATGAATGCAAAAGTGCTAGCGTACTCTGCTATTTTCAAAACTACTTGGTGCTTATAACTTTAACAAAATTGCTGTGGCGGAATTCAACCCCACAAAACACACAACACTCACCCTGATCTTCGGTTGCTGGAGATGGATAAAGGTCCATGGTCGCCAATCACAGCACGCAAAAACCACAAAACAAATCTGAGGACAGACCCTCATGCAACAACGAACAAAAAAGAAGAGACACATGCACCATCAATATTTGGTACCGGTATCCAGAACAAAATTACTTTCAAACTGCCCATCCACTTTCAAGGTTGGACCTCAACTACCCAAGACTCTCCCAAAACCGAAATCTACCTAACATTTTCACAGACAGACTCCAACAACCGAACCACTCACAACGACAATTACACTCGCTCTCTCTCTCTCTCTCTCTCTCTCTCTCTCTCTCTCTCTCTCTCACACACACACAAAACGTTGGGAAATGCTAAATACAAACAAATTCATTCATCCCTCTATAATTCTCCCCCTTTTTAGCATTTCCCAACTAACACCTTTCACACTGCATTCAAATTGCCTTACGCAACACCCACGGATGCTCACTAGCAGGTCCTCTAGATCGCGTTCGCGGGCACGCAATCATTCTCTCAGAATCACTTTCTCTTCCAGCAACATTCAGATTCATATTTTCTCCTCCATTCTCTCTCAGATTCACGCTATCTTCTTCACTACTACCACTCTCAATTTCATCCACAATCTCATCTATACCCTCTAACTCGTTCCCAAATACCTCCCCCAATTCTTCAACTAACCCATCCCATTTGCTCATTGACCTTTCGAATTCTTGCAATGATTCATTCATGCTTTCAATCACTCGCATATTACTGCTACGCTCTCTTACTCTTACACTTTCGCTCACCTCCATCCGTTCACTCACCCCTACACGTTCAGTCAACTCAGTTATATCAAACCCGCATATGCTATACGTCCTATTCATACCATCCCATTCATCCATATTACACGCTTTATCACTCATTTTCACTTTGGCACTCACACCCCTATCACACAACTTACGATCATTCCGTTCACTTATGTTCTTCCCTTTCTTACGTTTTCTACCATACTCTATCAAAACAAATTGCTGATCCTCTATACACAAGCTCTCATGCATACTTGGTTCACCCACATTCGATTTCAACCATTTATACACCCCATTCTCTCTCACATATTCCGGTACATCCTTCCATCTACGCAATTGGTTATGATGCGCTCGTATTTCTCTCACACTACCATCTACACATACTTCCCCTACAACATAACTAAGCCCGCTGGGACCAACTTCCAACACTTCATACGGACCCTCAAATTTTTCACGCACTTTATTTACATTCAACAGCCCTTTCTCGATTACTTCTTTCAACACTTTCTCGCCCACCTTGTAACTTTCAGACCTCTCATGCGCCTTCTTCCATACCTCCCTATCATTCTCAGATATACCCAATCTCGGTCTCACTATCTTTTCAAAATTTAATACATATTTACACGGAGACATACCAATACCCTTATGCACGATGGCGTTGTGAACCCACAATGCTCGCCCAACATTTACATCCCAATCATTATCACATTCACTCATCATACGTAATATCTCTGTCAACGTTCTCACCGTTCGCTCCGCCAATCCATTCGCACTGGGCATATACGGCGTAGAGTTCACAAGCTCTATGCCCCAATCACGCAACATTTGCTCAAACTCCCATCCAACAAATTCAGGCCCATTGTCACTCAACATTCGCGTCGGCTTGCACACACACATTGGCAACATCACTTGACCCACCATTCTCGCTACAGTCTCACTCTTTTTGTTCCGAATCGCTACTGCATATGCAAACTTACTCAAATGATCTACCATTACAACCATTCCCACATGTCCTCTAGCAGTCACAGGCAACGACACACAATCAATCACAACCATCTCAAATAACTCTTTCATCTGCAATCGCAACACAGGTGGATTCGCATGCACACTTTGATACTTACCCTTCTGACAGTCCGCTACGTAATCGCTACATCCGCACAAATTTTATTCAATCCAGGCACATACAATCTCTCTCTCATACATTCCCATAATTTATTTTTTCCCCAGATGCCCAAACCTATCATGCACTAATAAACACATACCCACTGGCACATACACTTCCCCATCCCATATTCCTTCCTGATGCAAAAAATAAACTATACCTTTACATACAACAAGTCTCTTAGCCCTTTGCTTATACACTTCTAACTCACATGGCCAACTTCCTACTCTTACACCCTCTAACACACACTCTCTTAACATACCCATTCTCATGCACTGATTTTGCATCTGCTTAATTTCCTCTTCACTCAACAAATCATTTTCACTCCTTGCAATATCTACCATACCTACAAAACTAGTTTTAGACACATCCCCTCCTTTAACCTTCGTTATTTTTCTGCCGCCCTTTCCTAAAAATCCCCTCCCGACATCCACACTTATATCATGCATTCTCATAAAATCAATTCCTAATAAAAAACAGGTTGGCATATCATTCTCATCCATGACTACAAAATTATGTATTATTTCAAATCCCCCTAACGGAATTTTTAATTGTACCTCCTCCCATACTAACACACTCCCTTGTCCCAAACCATGTATCCTTACACGCATTGATTTTCTTTTTATATCCCAATCGCACCTTTCCAATTCACTCACTACTTTACTACTCACTAACGACACTTGTGCTCCCGTATCTACCAAACTACAATATTCACTCTGATTCACTACTACATTCGTTACTAATTTACCTTTCGCTTCATGCATACACGCTCTCACGGCTACATTCACCTTCTTAGCTTCCTCACAACCATCCTCATCGCATTCATCTTCAATGATATTCTCAACCGTACCCCTTATTCCCTCATTTTCCTCACAATCACCTTTCTTAACCAGCCAGCTACAATTATCTTTTCCACATTGAACATTTAAAATTAGATTCGTACCATTTTCATTCACCCCTCCTTTATACTCCACCGGCCTATTCCATCCAAAGAACAATCGTACTGTAATTTTAAATATTTCAGCCACTACCAACAACACTTTCACTAACTTTTCCTCCTCATCTAATTCCCTTCCTTCCTCGCGCACTCCTCCTTCCGGCATTTCATTCCTCACCTTTTCACGTAACTCATTCATGCTTGCAGATACTCCGTCAATCAACCCATTTGTTTCCAAATTACTCAACCCCCCAAACAGACATTCCCACACTCGATTCTCCCCTACATACTGTTGTTTTACCACAAATCCTACAGGTACTTGGTCCGGGTCCCAGTCGCTCCTAACCCTATCATCTCGTTCAGTCCACATACGCAACATAGCATCTACAACAACATTCTGTCTACCTTGTACATACTCTACCTTAAAACTAAACTCATTCAAATCCTCTATCGTTCTCGCAATTCTAGCATTCGCACTCTCCTTTTTAACCATATATACTAGCGGTCGATGGTCCGTCCGTATTACAAACTCCACCCCATACAAAAATACTTTCAACGCTTTCACACAAAACCTTATAGCAGCCAATTCCTTTTCAATCACCGAATATTTCAACTCTGCCCTTCCAAACGCCTTGCTCACATACGCAATTACTCTCAATTGTTCTTCCCCATTCGTCTTCTGCATTTGTACCTGGCATCCTCCCATACTATATTTACTTGCATCCGTATACAGTTCTAGTTTACTCGCATTCTCACTATAGTCCGGGAAAGCCTCCTCTTTCAATCTCTCAAACGCTTCGATCATTCGCTCATCCCATTTCAATCTTGCACAATTTCTCTTCCCCGTCCATTCAGTAAGTGGTTTCCCGATCCCTGAACAATCTTTTATAAACTTCCTTCCAAAATCAATTAAACCTAAAAATCCTTTCAACTCACGCACGGTCCGGGGACGTGGAAATTCCCTTACCTTGTTCACGAACTTATCACTCTTCCTTACACCTCTTCCACTCACTATATGCCCTAGAAATTCCACCTCCCCAGCCAACCAAGCACACTTTCCAAGTTTTACTTTTATTCCTACTTCTTCCAACCTTTCTAACACTCGTTCAAGCAGTTCCATATTCTCTTCTACAGTCTCACTCGCAATCAAAATATCATCTATAAAAACAGTTACCGTCTTGCAATCAAACCCAGCCAGAACCACATTCATTGCCCTTTGGAAGGCAGCAGGCGCATTAGCCAGTCCGAAACTTAATCTCCGGAACTGGTAGTGGCAGGAACTACTAGAAAAGGCCGTAATATGCCTGCTCCTTCCTCCAGAAGCATCTGGTAATAGCCCTTACCAGATCTAATTTTGTAAACACTTTCATTCCATTCATCTTGTACACACTATCAGACACCACATTCATCGGGAATTGCTCTTTCACAGTTACTTCATTCACCTTCTGATAATCCACGCACATTCGCAAACTTCCATCTGGCTTACGAAGACCGGTACAATGGGGCTATTCAGGCGCTCGTACTCCTTTCAATCACTCCCACCCTCTCAAGCTCCTCACACTGCTCCTCTGTCTCACGATTGATAGACGGAGAAAAATGTCGGGGATGCTGATATATGGGGGTGTCGTCTTCAGAATTATTTTAAATTCTGGAAAGCTTGATCCCAAAATCCTCGTCTCCATGACTCAACGCCCCCTGCCTATCCCACAACATTCTTCTCAATCGTTCTCTTACGTTATCACTTACGTTTTCATCTACCTCATACGTCCAATCACTAACTCCTTTCAAATCACCTGTCATCACCTGCCGTACCTTCACGTACCTCTCATCATCCACATTCACCAATGTACGTAACATTCCCACGCAATCTCCCTCACATATTCCTCGGACTCGCTTCTTCCTGACACTCGGCAATGACGTTATATATACCCTCGGATCTCCCATGTTCAAAACCCCATCATATACACACACATTTGCCCTGACTAATTTATTTACATCTATACCCTCAACTACATACTCACAACTATCATTGTTGGCTATCCCGAGGCTATCTGGCCATGCCACTTTCACACACACAACTTCTCCAATCTCATGTGGCACTTTTACCCTCTCTGTCGCAATTACAGGCACTCTCTTCCACAATTTTTGTTCAACCCTACCATCCTTCCCCAAATACAAATCCCCAAGCACATCTCCTTTCATACGTAATTCAATTACATTCATACTAGGACGGACCACCATCCGCATTTTTTCAAAAACTTACATCCCAACAAAATATCATATTTATCATTTGTACTCTCAATCACACAAAAATCACTTTCATCCATCATTACACCCCAATTTCTAACCGTTCACACACTCTTCCAACCACTGCTACCCCTAAATTTCCAATCCCTCTTACTTCCCTTGACAATTCCTAATTTCACACGTATTCCTCAATTTCTCACATCCATTCTTAAATATGACATTCATACCACACCGGTATCTACTAACGCAATCAATCTTACTCCCTTACAACACACTTGCACACTCATGCACTCGTCAGTCTTTCCAGCAAAGCCCCCCTCATGCAACAACCCCTCACGTACATGCATCACACGCACCGCTTGCATCCTGGAGGATCCACCCATTTGAACCCCTTCACACTCAGTTTCCCGATTCGCTGTCACAGTCACCCTCTTTCGTCTACATACACTTGATACATGCCCTTCCATTCCACATTCGACACACTTCGCTCTCGGTTCAGAACACATTCTCGCATAATGCCCATTCTTACCACAGTTGCCACATATTACATTCACTCGGATACCCCTACAACCATTAGCAATATGACCCACCTGTCCGCACCTGTAGCATTTAACCCCCCTATCTTTCGTACACTCACTTACCAAATGTCCCGATTGCCCACACCCGAAACACACTCCTAAAGCCCACCTACACCCATTCTTTGTATGTCCTTCCTTTCCACATCTAAAACACTTCGCTCGACTTCCACTCACCGACCTTCCCCTTTGTACACTACTATCCCTAACCCGTCCAACCCGTTGTTCCCTTACAAACCCACCATTCATCCTCACTGGCACCTCCACATTACTTGCTCTTACACTCCTATCTATTACACTATCGGCCATTCTCATTGGACCCCTCAACACTGCATCCCTAAAGCTTCCAAACTCTTGCACTCTCTCATCTACCCCAGCCCTTTACACTCACACTTCTGCTCTCTTTATAACCCTGTCAAGCTCATAATCTTCTACAATTTCCAAAATTTCTCCCCAAGTCAACCTTTCACTCGTCCATCTTTTCTTCTCCTTCCTTCAAGTTCACAAATTCTCTAACTCCATCTGGCACTGTCCCTAACAACTTCCGTACTAACTCCTTACATTCATCTGTCCCATCATCCCCAAACTTCTTCCTTGCCAACGTCTCCAGCCTACAAGCATACAGTGACAAGGTTTCCCCAGCTCATTCTTGCCTCATCAAATTCATTCTTCCGCTTATACTTAACACTCGCTTTCATACGCCTCGCTTGCTCAACTAGTCTAGCTTTCACCTTGTCATACTCAACATCTCCCACACTCATAATAACCCTATACATATCAAGCAAAAACCCAGTCAAATATTCTCCTAATTCTCGTGCCCACACTCTCTTATTCTCCCCATTCTTATCCTGACAAAACCTTTCATACTCCCTAAAGAAATCATGCACATCCCTCCTTCCATACTCATCATACCTTTCACACCGGGGTACCTCCCTCACATACATAGCCTTTCTCACTTCTTTCTCACTTTCACTCTCACTTTCGCTACTTTCACTCTGTCCTTTCATACCCTCTTCCGAATACAAAGAGTCCACTTCCACTTACATTCATCTTACTCATTACACTCTTCTTCTTCCTCTTTTATCCACTTTTATCCATTCACCTCCATCCACCTCACTATCACTACTATCTTCACCCTCTCCCTTCTTTCCTGCCTTTCCCACTTCCTTGCCCCTCTTACCAGTTTCCTTTCCTTTTTCCTTCTTCCTTTTTCTTCCCCTGACTTATCCTTACTTTCCCTCTGTTCCTTCTGCTTTTCATTTCCTTTTCCTTACCCTGCCTCTCATTCTCTCGTTTCTTACTTCATATTCCCACATCACTTTCATCACTCACGCTTCCATTCACTTCTTCCTCCTTTTCTTTCTCTCTTGCCCCTTCACGTTCCAGAGGACCTGCCTCAACAGCCCCTTCTCCAAAAACACCCTTGAACATACCTTTCACCATTTCTTCCACACTTTTCATTATTCCTCCAACTTTTTATCCACCCTCTCTTCCATTCTCTCTTCTGACTCTTTCATCTCCCCTTTCATTTCCTCTTTCGCTCCTTTTACCAGTGATCCCATCTCTTCCAACTGAAACCTCAAGTTCTCATTCTCACTCTTTAACCATGCATTCTCCTCTCTTGCCAGCCGCAACTCCTCTCTCCAACCTCACCAGTTCCTCTTCCATCCTTTCCTCCAGTCACACTACCAGCCACCAATCTTAATTGCAGCTGCAACACCAGCTGCCCCACGTTGGGCGCCAAATATAATGTGGCGGAATTCAACCCCACAAAACACACAACACTCACCCTGATCTTCGGTTGCTGGAGATGGATAAAGGTTGCAATGGAGATGGCAACAACGAACAAAAAAAGGTGCACCATCAATATTTGGTACCGGTATCCAGAACACTTTCAAATCCACTTTCAAGGTTCTCTCCCAAAACCTCTACCTCTCTCTCTCTCAACAACTCTCTCTCTCACACACACACACACAAAACGTTGGGAAATGCTAAATACAAACAAATTCATTCATCCCTCTATATTGCTTTTTTGTATTTCCTAATAAAGGCCATCGTCATCTGTTCCCGTTTCTGTTACCTTTTTATAACTGAAACAGAAGAAACATTAATTATAGAAAATGAAATTATAAAATTGATGCAGAGACAAACTTTAAGATTAAATAAATCAACTTTCACAGTTAATTGTCATTAGCTGTCTGCTATTACTCGAATAAATGGATAATTTGATTCCCTATATATATATATATATATATATATATATATATATATATATATATATATATATATATATATATATATATATATTATACAGTATCAGCAGATTTTCTCTTAATATACTTGCGTCATCTTTCCTCAAAAAGCATCAAGTAGATTACGTGCAATTACCAACTACATTACATTGCATCTCATGTAATCTGTATAATAACTTGAAATCAGGAGTTATGACGTAGGGACGTAATATGAGTTTCATTTAATTAGCAAATGAAATTGGAATTGCATCTTACATCATGCAAAACTGTATCGTTTTCAGGACCGTAATGAGAATTAGTCATGAAATGGTATTATTACTGTTAATTTCGGGCAATTTGTTATTAAACCTGGTTCATGTGTTTAGCGCATGTATCTACTTCCCTCCACTTACGATTTACACGGCTATTATCACAATTGCTGTAATCATTAGGGCGTTGCAATTACAATTAGTTACAGTGTATTATTCTAATTTCTTCACGTCCATCGCGTTCACATATCTTCATGCTGACGTCGTCGAGAAGATTACTCTCAATTATATTTTCATAATCATTTACTTTGCGAATATTATCGAGTTATTATGGTGTCGGCTAATCACTAATCTTAGAATTTGTGAGGAGATCGTCTGCTTATTATTTTTACTTTTCTAGTTTATATATCTGAATGCAAACACGCAAGAATATACGGAAACTCAGAAAATATGTTACTGGTTCATGTCATGACAGTGTTTATAAATGTAAATCCTTTTTTTCATACTCGTCATTCGAAGTCTTAAAAAACAAATATTCTAGTGGATAGTTTTAAACTTGAAAGAAGAGATGGAAATACTCTGGAAAATTGTTAACAAGAGTACACCAGCCGGGTGATTTCATACGAATTTCTTTCTGATTTTTAATCTTTTTCTAAAATTGATTGTTAATAAATAAAAAAATAAAGAACAGAGAAAAGTTTTATAAGAGCACCTAGAAAGGTGTTTACCCTTATTGTTAGGTAATGATATCTTAGATTCTGGCTAATCTGTATTGTTTCAGCTACACCCTCGCAAAAAGATTACCGCGTTATTGCCAGTTTATTAAAATGTTCACTTTTTAGATTATTGTGTCTATAGTAACGAAAAATGAAAATTATCGTCTGTGGTGAAAGGGTAAATACTTCGGGGCATTAATATTTTAAGGAGATTCTATTTGAACTACATACTTGATCTTCATTCCAGACTACTTCTCTAGCTGTCCCTGTGGTGGAATATAGATAATACCAAAGGGTGTTTGTAATGTCCCTTCGTAGCTGCTTCCACTTTTTAACCTTTTACTTCACTTTCATTGCCTCTTCCTTTCTGTAAATCTTGCTGTCCAACACCTCTAACTGTTACTTCCTAGTGCAACCAAATGCTGGGTTTTCTTCTATTGTCAGAATCTAGTCCCTCTTATAAATCTTAGTGCCCAGTTTCCCTTATTTTCTGGATCTCTTTATCTTGCTGCCCAACCGCTCTAACTTCCTCTTTCTTGTCACTGTCTTCAGCACTGAATAGTCGAAAGTGGACCCTCTGCTTGGCTTGACACCCTAAATTTCATAAAACAAATAGAATCCAATAATTTCTGTACCATCAAAAAGTTAATTGTTGTGTTCGTGCTCTTATTTTATATGTTACTGTATTTGTATCATTTGGCAACTCAAAATTATTATTAGTGATTTCACAACAGAACTGGGACTCGGAAAAAGGGGGCATCAATAGTATCTGTAGTAGGCTTTATAAATTAGATGAAAATGTTTATTAGTTATTTTAGCTCCCTTACCACCACACCAATCGGCGCAAACATAACCTGATGTTGGTAATCTGACCTTTAATATTCATGCTCCCAACAATTATGGCTGAAAGAGAAAGATTCAGTAAGTCATCTTCGCAATGTGGACACGCCAAATATATTAACTGCACAATCTAATTACCATAATATTGTCGGAACCAAAGTCAATCTATATTGACTCTGGTCGGAACAATGCCTCTTTGTAGTGAATTTTGTTATTCTTAGTATATTTTTGTTATGCAGACGTACTTAGTAATCTATACATATCAAATAACAAAGTTACCTTTTGGGCTGAATAAAAGGGAACTTAAAATTAAAGTACGAGATAATTTTAAATATAAAAATCTTCAAAGGGAGGAGAAAACCTATATACGTGGGATTATAAAAAAGCCTACTTACTAGTGTAAAGACTGCGCACGAACAAATGTTTCAGATTGCGCAAATACTTAACTACTCATATAAAATACATCAGAGGTGCTTAATAACTTTCACCACCAACCAATAGCTTTCTCGCCAACATGCATTATGAAATAGCTAAGTAACAATGAATATCAAAGTAACAATTGTAACATAATTTGATGATTGTTTAATATATTTCTCTTTTTCGATTCTGGGCGGAAATGGTGATTCTTGGCAATTGGTGACCCACGTAAGGTAGGACCAAGCCATGATCAATCAGAACCTGAATTACCCATGACATGTTGGTAACATCATGAACTGAATACTTCTCATCTGCCCTCCGACCTGTGAATGTGAGAAAAGCCAGGAAAGGCGTAAGAAGGAGAGGTGTCCTCCACTCTAAGAGTTAAGTTTTCTCAGTCATTAGGCTCTGCACGATCAGGTTGTCAGTTCCATGTAGTGATCATCCGTGTGAAACATCGTTTTGCTCTGCTAAACAACACAGGCTTGGAGAGCGAAACCCGTATGCATACATCCATGCATACGCACATACATATATACATACACACACAAGCACACATACATACATACAGGCACACACACACATTATATGATCAGGTTGTCAGTTCCATGTAGTGATCATCTGTTTCTCTGCTAAACAACACAGGCTGAAACATCATTTTGCACTCTACTAAACAACACAAGGCTACAGGCACACACACACATTAATGATTAGGTTTGTCAGTATGCATACATCCATGCATATGCATATACACACATACATACATATATACACAAGCACACATACATACATACAGGCACACACACATTATATACTGTATATTATACACTATATATACACACAATATATATATATATATATATATATATATATATATATATATATATATATATATATAGTGTGTGTGTATATATATTTATATATATATATATATATATATATATATATATATATATATATACATATATATATATGTATATATATATATATAGTGTGTTTTTCTGCTTGTGTGTGTACATGTGTGTGTATGTATATATATGTGCATAATGGGGTTTCGCTTTCCAAAGCCGGTGTTGTCTGGTACAGCAAAACGATCACTGATGCCATTGCCACCATTGATGATGCTATGCTGCAGCAAACATGACAAGAAACCGAGTACCATCTTGATGTGCTTTGTGCAACTAATGGTGCCCATATCTTAGGTGTATTAAATGAGGCAAAGAAACATCAATGTATATACTCCTCATTTTGTAATAATTTCCACATATTTGTCTGTTTATTTGCTTTTGTAATATATTTTTTCAATTGTAAAGTGACTTTATGGACACACTATATATATATATATATATATATATATATATATATATATATATATATATATATATATATATATATATATATATATATATATATATATATATATATATTGTAATGGACACTTCTCCACTACATTAAAAACACTTCCAATTCTTAAAAAAGTACTCACAAACCAGATATGAAGTCCACATGGTGGAATCATACCACTAATTAAACCGTGTGCAAGACCAGTTCAGGGGGCAAAATAAACACTGCTAAAAATTATTAAATTTAATACATAAGTTGCAGATAGGAGTAACACTTGAACCTCAAGGATATAAAAATTAAATGAAAACAAATACCCTTAATTATAAACCAAACTTACACAATTAAAGACAGACCTCAACACACTTATACCAAAAAAGGGAGGTGGTCCAGAAAGGAGGAGGAAACTCAAAAGATAGAATACTCTACCATGATGCATGCTAAACTCAACACTCTAATAATTACTCCATGGTTATTAATTCCTACCAAATGTCAGAGGAGAATCTCCTAGTGGCGGGATATCACAGGATCCACTCAGGCAGATTTGGATAGCAGACAAATAATGGGTCCACCTAATATGTCAGCAGTGGACTAGAGGCCATGATCACACATTAATAATCAATAGATAAATATTTTACCATGGACAAGAGAGGTCCCACCGACAGTGATACTGGATCGGTGGTGCTGAATAATAAAGGTCAGCTAAATCCTTGCAACTGCAGGGCGAGGTGGATCCAAAAATAATCAGACTGCCACAACCAACAAGCAAGTAATAATCAAAAAGCAGCAGCAAAAACAGGCAAGTTCAGCACTCCTGTTGAAGATCCAGAAACAGACTGCTTATACTCTCCAACAGGAGCTTCCACAACCCCTCTGCTGCACGGAGAGAGTGGGAGGGGGCCATACACACCCATGGACCATGTAAAGAAAAATGATTGTTTAATAATATGCTTAATAAGTGAACCACTGGTGAGGAGGAATAACAAGCTAATTCTGAATACCTGAATAAAACATTTAAACAGAAATTTAAAATATAAAAATTTAGACTAATTATCTAAATTAAACTGATAGCAGCATAACTGACACCTCCTCACCCATCAAAAAAAAATTGGGAAAAATTTTTAAATACATGAAATTGAAGACCAATCAAAAATTAATTGTCAGTGAGATAAAAAAAAACATGAAATCACGAACACAGAAATAATGTAGGACTGCAACCTACAGGTTTTTAGACCTAATACAGTATCTGCAAAACAGCATTACACTTCATCAGAAATACCAGATTAGTACAAAATTGGCATAATAACCAAAAATTATGAAACTCGGAAAGGGGGGTGGCAAGTACTAAGGGTAGCAGATCACAAAAGTATACTTATGTACAAAACATTACTGCCAACACCTTAATAATTTTACATAATGAAGGTTTATAAACCAACAACCCTCTAAACCACTTAAACACGTGTTCCAAAAACCTGAGAGCTTCACATTACTCTTACAAAATATTAATCGGGATTCTGTATTTACAGTCTAGGCCAATACACTTTCCACACACAACACTGTCTCATTTTCAGTGATTCAGGGCACTCACTATATTAGTGTCCAAAACATTCCACTGTCTTTATATATTAGTAATTTATCACCCTCAACCTAAGAGGGTCCTAATCAGGGCAGCACATACCTACCCAGAACAACACAGAGAAGACCAGCATGGATCTCCCCCACACGACTGACTACACAAAATCTATGAAGCGTAATTATAAGCCTGAAAACACAGAATAACCAGCTTAGTAACAATAACAATCATCTAAACTCGGGACCTCCCTTAACTTTAAAGAAACCTTATCTTAAAAATAAACCTAATCATCAACTACTAATCACAGCAGTTCACCATAACCCACAATCTTGAATGGAACTTATCCTAAAGTTTAATAACTAATGCATCAATACATTGCCTGCAAACAAAAGAACGGAACTACCAATAAGTCTAATACACATCAACTATATGTTCATCTTACTTACACATTCATAAACCTACCCCGCCAGCACACATACCCTAATTAGAACGATACAGAGATTACCACATTAGCAGCATGGACCTCCGAAACAATCCTTATTCAACGCTGCGAGATATTATCTTTACCCGGAATGTGGGCAATTTCCAAATTCCATTCCTGAAGCAGGAGACTCCAACGCATTAACCGTTGGTTTTTGTTTTTGTACCTACTGAGGGAGGTAAGGGGGTTGTGGTCAGTTAGTATCTTAATAGGCGAACCTGTGGAAGAAAGATAAATTGAAAATGGTTAACCGGCAACACCAAGGCAAGGGTCTCTTTCTTTACTGCGGAATACTTACGCTGGGCGGGAGACAACTTTTTGGAAAAGAACGCAACGGGGTGGGAAACTCCCTGTTTGTCCTTCTGTAACAACACTGCTCCAACACCGACATCACTTGCGTCAGTGGCAGGCAAGAATGGAACGTTAAAATCAGGAGCTTTCAAGATAGGGAAATTAATAAGTACCTGTTTTAATTGTTTGAACGCATTTTGTGTTTTATTAGTCCAAACGAATACAACCTTTTTACGTAACAAATTTGTCAGAGGTTGAGCAATATTAGAAAAATTCTTCACAAACCTCCGATAATAACCTACTAAACCAAGGAATTTTCTGACATCCCTCCGACACTTAGGAATTTCACTATTCTTGATTGACTCAACATTCGCTTGCTTAGGAGCAACCTTACCACCACCAACCTCGTGACCCAGATATACTACCTTTGCTTTAGCAAACTCACTCTTCTTTAAATTAATTACCAAACCTGCTTTTTCCAAAACCTCGAACAATGCTCTGATATGTTTCAGATGAGTATCCCAATCATCACTATAAATCTCAATATCGTCCATATAGACGACATACCCCTCTAATCCGTAAACCAAAGTATTCATTAACCTCTGAAAAGTAGCAGCAGCATTCTTCATCCCAAAAGGCATAACTTTACACTGAAATAACCCTTGCTGCGTTACAAAAGCTGACAAGGCCCTCGCCCACTTAGACAGAGGAACTTTCCAGTAACCTTTCAATAAGTCAAATTCACTAACATATTTTGACTTACCCATTCTGTCAATACAATCTTCAATCCGCGGCAGCGGATAGTAATCAGGTTTAGTGACTTCGTTCACCTTACGATATTCAAAGCAAAGCCTAAAATCGCCATCAGGTTTTTTTACCAATATAACAGGCGAAGACCACAGGCTTTTGCTGGGTTCAATCAAACCGTGATTCAACATATAATCAACCTCCTTAGCTACAACCTCATTTTTGAAAGGATTCAACCTGTAAGGAGATTGTTTTAACGGGAGTGGCATTACTGTACCTACATCCACGTCATGTTGAAGAACAGATGTCCGACCCGGCACATCCAAAAATAATTCCTTATAATTACATACCAATTTCTTTAGACTTTCCTGTTTTCCAATACCTAAATGAGAAACCATACTATCAAAATTTTTCAGGGAACCCTTATTACCTGAAAGCATTCAATTCCATCCAAACAATCAACATTTTCATCCTCTGAAAAAGAAAAGCAACAGCCTCCCCAATGGTTGCCACGGGAACAACTTTCTCCCGTTCCCTATATGCCTTCAACATATTTACATGGCAAAGCTGATACGGTTTCCCTCTCTCAGGGGTCTCTACTAAGTAATTAACACCACTAACTTTTTTCAAAATTTTCCAAAGACCTGAGAAGGAAGCTTTAGAGGGGTTACCAGGAATGGGCAATAGAACCAACACTTTATCGCCTACTGCAAAGTCCCGTGTTTTAGACCTTCTGTCAAAAAAGTACTGCATTTTTTTTACTACACAATAAATTTTCACGTGCAAATTTCCACGCCTTGGTCAACTTGTCTCCTAAATTGGAGACGTAATCCAATAAATTAATATCAGGGACGTCTCCCTCCCATGATTCTTTAACAACGTCGAGAGGACCTCGAACACAGTGCCCAAATACCAGACTGAAAGGCGACAAACCCAAAGACTGACTTGGGGCAGAACGTAAAGCGAACAACAAATAGGGTAATTCTTTATCCCACTCCGAACCATGGATCATACAATACTTTTTTTAACATAGATTTCATGGTTTGATGAAATCTCTCCAGAGCTCCCTGACTTTCCGGATGATACGGAGAAGAGGTTACATGTTTAATATTTAACTCTGCCATTTTATCTCTGTAATACCTGCTAACAAAATTAGAACCACAATCTGATTGAATTATTTTAGGCATCCCAAACCTGGTGAAAAAGTCAATTAATATATCAACAATTTTGATACTTTTTATCGTACGTAGTGGTATTGCCTCAGGATATCAAGACATCTTATCCATAATAGTAAATATATATTCATTTTCACTACGAGTCTTAGGTAATGGCACAACAACATCAATGATAACCTCCTTAAACGGTTCAGAAACAACATGAATAGGATATAAAGGCACTTTTGGTATAGAGTGATTTGGTTTACCGACCTTCTGAAAGACGTCACAACTATTCACAAACTTCTTCACGTTTGCCTTTAACTTGGGCCAATAATAATTCATAAGCAACTTACCAGAAGTCTTATGAACACCAAAATGACCAGCCAAGCCATTTTCATGGGCTAATGATATTAGATCATTCCTGTAAACAAAAGGAACCATTATCAGTTTCAAAATTTCACAATCAATATTATTAGCCTCCATAGGTCTACTCACCCTATACAAAATATTTATTATTTTAAACTTGGGAACGGTCAAATCGGACACCTCACCTGATTCTATAGGGAGCTCCTGAAAATCCTTTTTCTGAGCCTTAATAAGCTCTTCAACAGTCCAGTTAGGTTTATCCTTCAAAATATCAAAATCTCCTGCAACGACGCTATCACTACGCTCTAAACTATTCAAATCTACATCAATTGTTGACTCTGCAGCGTCAACAATTCTAGACCCAGAACGAGTGACTACAGTTACTTCATTGTCAGGATTTATTAATATGGGCAGTTTTTATTCTTAAGGGCAACATCATTCCCTAAAACAATATCTACATCCTTAGCAGGAAATTTGTCAACAATGGCCAATTTTAAATTCCCTGAAAAGGAAGGACATATTAAATAAAAGTTCCCAATAGGATATGACCTGGCCGTATCAGGAAAGCCACTCAATAACACGAATTCCTTCTTCGTGCAGACAAAATTATTAGGCAATGCCTCTCGAAGAATTAGAGATTGCGCGGCGCCGGTGTCACGCAAAATACGCACCCGCTTCTTCTCAGATGAATTCGTGGATGAGACACGACCTACAGACAAATACTTGTGAAATGTTTCTAAGGATTTACAACTACTTAGTCATTGTTCAGTGGTCCTTGCTGGAACCAATTCTCTCTCTCTCTTTCCTACACCCATTACCGGTCTACCATTAACCTTTTGCGATTTCTTAAAGGCGTAATACATGTTCTTGACGTGCCCCTTCTTATTACAAAAGAAACACGTTATTGCCTTTAACTTTTCAGGATTATAAAAGTTGTATCTATTACCACTATTGGGAGAAAAACGAGGATTATTATTAGAAAATAATTAACCTTGCCCTGTACTCTATTACCATTACTATAATTATTATTACTGCTCCTCCTTACTCTTACCCAACCAGATTTCATAATTGTAGTTACTCCCCCTAACTCATTCTTATGTGATAAATAATATTCATCACTAGCGATGGCAACCTCCTGCAACATATCAAGTTTTAACTCTTCGAGGTGCACCTTCAATTTGTCCGGAACACACCTCTTAAACTCCTCAACCAACACTAATTCTTACAATTTATCGAAATCAACAACCTCCTTAGATTTAAACCAGTCACCAGCATATTGTTCTTTGCTCCTGGTGAACTCTACAAAGGTTTGTTCCCTATTCTTTTGCAAATTCCTGAAGCGTTGCCTATACGCTTCAGGGACAAGCTCATAGGCTTTCAAAACAATTGCCTTGACACTGTCATTGTCAGATGACAAATTTTCATCCAGTGTTACATACACCTTTTGTGCCCTATCCAACAATTTACTTTGGACAAGGGTGGTCCAATACTCGTGGGGCCACTCCAACCTTGCGGCAATCCTCTCAAAGGACACAAAAAATTCTGCAACATTATTTTCCTTAAAATTTGGAACAAACTTTAAGGCCTCAACCAAATTAATACCGGGTGTTACAGACCTATTTTGAGAAGGGGGAGGGGAAGATGAATGACCCGCATTTTGCATGGCAATCTCATGCTGCCTCTCTTTTTCTCTCTCATCTGCTTTAAATTTCTCAATATTAAATTCCAGCTGCTTTAATGCAATTTGTTTCTCCAAAACCTCCACCGACATAACCTCTTTAACCTGCTCCAACTCTTCCCTTTCACCGTTTTTACATAGTTATAAATTTGCAACAACAACAAACCCTTCCTTAGAGATATCGGGTATTCCAATTCAAAATACTGCGCTACCTCCTCCAACTCGTCCTTATTTAATTCTGCAAGGCTATCTTGCCACCCCTTTCCACTAAGGAGCTCATTTACATCAAAAGTAAGCATGATGATCAAAATTACACAAAAAAGCACACACAACACCAAATTACCCAACACAACTCGAGGAGGTGAAAATATGCAGCCTAACAAAAACCCCAAGAATCAATCTTGCACACATGAGTGAATACCAAGGATCGAACTATTCTGTCATGGTCACCACTTTGTAATGGACACTTCTCCACTACACTATAAACACTTCCAATTCTTAAAAAAAAGTACCCACAAACCGGATACGAAGTCCACAATGGGCGGAATCGTACCACTAATTAAACCGTGTGCAAGACCAATTCAGGGGGCAAAATAAACACCACTAAAAATGATTAAATTTAATACATAAGTTGCAGACAGAAGTAACACCTGAACCTCAAGGATACAAAAATTAAATGAACACTAAACACCCTTAATTATAAACCACACTTACACAATTAAAGACAGACCTCAACACACTTATACCAAAAAAAGGGGGTCCGGAAAAGAGGAGGAAAGTCAAAAGATAGAATACCCTACCATGATAATAATTCCCCGTGGTTATTAATTCCTCCCAAATGTCAGAGGAGAATCTCCCAGTGGCTGGGTATCACAGGATCCACTCGGGCAGATTTGGATAGCAGACAAATAATGGGTCCACCTAATATGTCAGCAGTGGACTAGAGGCCGTGATCACACATTAATAATCAATAGATAAATATTTTACCATGGACAAGAGAGGTCCCACCGACAGTGATACTGGATCGGTGGTGCTGAATAATAAAGGTCAGCTAAATCCTTGCAACTGCAGGGCGAGGTGGATCCAAAAATAATCAGACTGCCACAACCAACAAGCAGGTAATAATCAAAGAGCAGCAGCAAAAATAGGCAAGTTCAGCACTCCTGTTGAAGATCCAGAAACAGACTGCTTATACTCTGCAACAGGAGCTTCCACAAACCCCTCTGCCGCACGGAGAGAGTGGGAGGGGGCCATACACACCCATGGACCATGTCGAGAAAAACAATTGTTAAATAATATGCTTAACAAGCGAACCACCGGTGAGGAGGAAAAACCAAGCTAACTCTGAATACCTGAATACAACATTTAAACAGAAATTTGTGCATTTTTTTATGTTCTTGTTTTTACATTTTTTGTGTGTTCTTGTGTCTACAATTTCATAGTTTTACCCAAACTTTTGTGTTGGTGATTTAACATTTATTTACTTAGCATTTTTCATATGTTGATACTTTAACATTGCATACTTGATTTGATTTTCATTTGTTAAGATTTCTTTTACAAATCTTGAGTAAATCTTAATAGTTTGAATTTTGCTTAGTTAACATAAGTCCTTGATAAATTAAAGTTTTGTGAATTAATCTTATTTAAGAATTAATTAAATCTTGTGTTGTTTTCAAGTAATGGTAATTTTTTTTCAGATAGTGAATTATAATTATAACTTTTGAAGTTAGAAATAAATCTTTGTATTTAAAGTTTTAAAAACACAGTGTTTCATTTTTTGGCCACCAGTGAATAGGGTCATTTGTGTGTGCATAAGGCAAAGTGATAGACATGTTTTGCTCTCCCTCAAACAGTTGAAGTGAATGAAGACCAGGGAAACAATTATAGCTGCTTGATGGAGAGATGCCCTTTTTTATCTAGTATATCTCAATACCTCACACATATCTTGATAAACCTAGTTTGACATTTCAAGTAATAAGCAAGTTTTAATGGATCACTGTTACCTTTAGAGTGTTCAGTCATAATTTTATTGTTATGAGGGTTCAGGTATCTGGCTGAAGTGAGGTAAATTTTTGGATTTTGTGACTAGTTGTACTTGGTACACTTTGTGACAATATATATATATATATATATATATATATATATATATATATATATATATATATATATATATATATATATATATATATATATATATATATATATGTGTGTGTGTGTGTGTGTGTGTGTGTGTGTGTGTGTGTGTATGTATATATGGTGTCCATAAAGTCTCTACAATTTGAAAAATATATTACATAAGCAAATGAACAGACAAATATGTGGAAACTATAACAAAATGAGGAGTATATATTGAAGCTTTTTTTGCCTCATTTAATACACCTCAGGTATGGGCACAATTCGTTGCAAGAAGCACATCAAGATGGTACTCGGTTTCTTGACATGTTCGCTGTAGCATAGCCTCATCAGTGGTGGCAATGGCAACAGTGATCTTTTGCTTGAGATCAGTGAGATCCCTTATCTTTGTTCGATGCACGATATCTTTAACATAACCTCATAGGAAGAAGTCCATGAGAGTGATATCTGGTGAAAGAGGTTGCCAGAGAAGTGGGCCATCCCTTCCAATCCACCTGTCTGGAAATGTTTGGTTTTTGGAACCCACGAACATGCAGTCCCCAGTTTGGTGGTGTACCATCTTCTTAGAAAATGATGGTTAGCTGAAGGTCATCTAGCTGTGGTGCTACATATTCAGTCAAAAGGTCAAGGTGAGCATCTGCAGTGATTGATGTCTCTTTGAAGAAAAATGGACCAATAATTCAATTGCACATGATCCCACACCACACCTTTGGACCATCTCTGTGAAGTTCCCCAGTCACATGGGGATATTCTGATCCCCAGATTCTCACATGATGTGTTCAGTTTCCCTGAAACATGAAATGTTGCCTCATCACTGAAA